>NW_026991715.1:2925829-3508329 GCF_029215605.1 Mirounga angustirostris | reverse complement strand
CCAAGATTTAGCCACGCTCCAGTATCCTGGAAAATCAACACTTTTATATATGTGGGTAACATCCTACTGTAATCAGTTACTAAAAAAGGCATTCATAAAAAGCTTCCATTCATTTGCTGCAACAGTTAGGTTAAAAAGGACATAAAGTCCCTAAAGAACGATTCCAACTATGTCTAGATACTGTTATCACTTAGGTTATAATCTAAGCACTGAAGGAATCCACTTATCTCCAGAAAGAATTATGGGTATCCAAGAATTCACTAGGCCCCCAACTAAATGACAGTTTTGTGGATTCTTAGGCCTGGCTAGATGTTGCGGACTATGGAGTATTCGACTATTTCCTAGTTTTTCTATATTGCTGTCCCCATTCTATGTACTTATTAATATTTCAGTCCCTGGATACCTTCCTTGGGAAAGTAAACACAAGCAGACCTTATAAGACTAAAACAAGCACTGCAAGAACTGCCTGCTCTAGGGCTAGCTAACTATTCTACCTATCAACTTATTTCCACAAGAAAGAGATAATCAAGCACTGACTGTGCTTACACAAGAAAAACGAAATAAATATAGGTCTACTGCTTATTATAGCACACAATTTAATTCAGTTGACTGACCCCATTGCTTTAAGGCTATAGCTTTAGTGACAAAATTAGTAGCAGCTTTCACCGATTTAACCCAAGGAAATGAGTTTTATTACAAACTTGACATAATGTCCTAAGTCTTCTGAAAGCTGAACTGACTCAACATTTCTGATAGCAGAATAAACTCTTCTGAGATTCTTCTTCTTTCACACAAAAAAATTTACATATTTCACTATTCTTAATCCTGCTACCTTATTACTCTTATCTATGAAAGTGAGCCCCATAAGGGTGAGATAATAGTATTTCCTTTCACGGCACCATGCCCTGATTTATAAGACACCCCTTTTGATCTGATCTAGACCGGTTTGAAGTGTCATTAAGTAAAGATGGGGGGAAAAAAAGCAACTTCTAAGCTGACTATGCTGTAACTACCCAATATTCACTACTTGGGAGGGGAATTATCCCACAACACTGAGCTAAATCAATCCAACAAAAGAACTCCATGCTCTTACCAGAACATGCCATTTATCAGAAGGACAGACTGTTGTCACCTACACTGACACCTGGTGTGCATTTGGGTTGTCCACAGTATGGGGATGTTGTAGAAACAAATGGGTTTTCTTATGTCCACTAGGACCCAAGTTAGAAATGAAAACAAGTAAATGATCTCCTAACTGTTACTCTTTTACTTTGCAAAATTATTGTTAACAAAACAGATTTTCACCAAAAAGACTGAACCTGAGTATCAGGGAGATGCCCTGGCTGACTTTTATGCAAATGATTTATACAGAATCTACAAAGATTGGGCCACGTGTGGATTTTGCTTTTACCAAAATGACTCCTTGGTACCAACTTTTGCCATCAAGATGTCCTTGCAACACGGCAATAGTATTCTCTGGATTCAGACTCATGATGTACAAACAGTGGTTTTAAATAGTCAGGGCTGTGGAAATGCAATATGGCCACTTGGTTTCTGGCAAACCCCATCTTTCACTTTTTGCACTCCTTCACTCACCATACATGATTCAAATTGTATATAAACACTGATGGGGAGACCTCTATAAAATTGTGAAAACAGTTTACAACTAATGTCTATTTTGTTAGGACCATAATCTTTGGGGGGAAAAAAATACTTTCATTCCCAGAGCCTCACACCTCCTTCCATTGAGAACTATGCAACCTGTAGTTGGATTTAATTCAACTGCCACTTACTATGTGTTATCCATATGTTCTTATTATTGTATTTATGCTCCTCATGTAGTTTAAAGATCTCTTCTACGTCCAGCTGATGCTCTCACAGTAGTAAAGCTCTTGTTAGAAAATGTGTTTTCCAGGGTGGTTGTGTGTCTGAATGTGTCTCAGAGTCTTGAGATCAAGCCCCACATTGGGCTCTTTGCTCAATGGTGAGTCTCCTTAGGCTTCTCCCTCTCTCTCTGCCCCTCCACCCATCTGTGTTCTCTTTCTATATCTCTTTTTAAAATAAATGAATATCATCTTAAAAAAAATAAATGTGTTTCCCTCTTGGGGTATACTCTCCAAGATCTCAATTGATCAGGACACACACTTCACTGAACAAATCATACTAGGCTTAATAAAAGCTTTGTAAACATCTTGGAATTTTCCCTGTTTTTATCACCCTCAATCATCAGGCAATTTCAAGAGACAAAGGATGTCTTCACACTTAAGATATCTAAACTTGCTGAAACTACTGGACTCGCTTGGCCCAAGGCATTGTCTTTGGTCTTGCTGAATGTTCACGGTACCCCTTTTGGAAAACACAAACTCAGTCCACATGTGATCATCACCAGTAGACCAGTGTCTATTTGTATAAAAGTATCTGCTGTTCCCGATTTAACTTATGCTAATAAACCAGCTACAGTTTGTCCTTAATATCTTATGTTAAAACCTATAATCCACAGGTTAAATATGCTTTCTCATATCCCAGTTCAAAAGATCCTGTAGTCACTGCCTAGAGTGTGGTTACTAGGTATTCTGGAAATGTCATCAGAGGGAGACTGTCCTTGATATCCTGCTGGAAAGGATCTTTCCAAAGATCCCTGACCCGTGACACTGCTGCAAAACTAGAAGGTATTGATATTTCATTAAACATTTCACAGCACACACACACACACACAAATCCACCTGACATATGGTCCTGTCCAGTGGTAGAGATTTTTGATCAAATTGATGAGGAAGAAAACCAGCTGACTGTCATGCAGATTGTTTACAAGGAGGATGCCAATCAAGACTTCATAAAAACGATGACAGCCTTATTTCTTATCTTTCATTCATTTAGGCTGACAATGACTTGGAAAGATAATGTCACCTCTATCTCCCAAACCATCATTAAGAGGGGAAATCTTTCAGAAAATTAGATTTGTCATCAAAAACTCATATCGATATATTATGCTAAGACCACTTGGTCCACTCTGTGGGTAGTTTTCTTTTATTCCCAATTTTGCCATAAATCCCAAACAATGGAATGGGAGCATTATGTCATTTTTTATTTTTTTTTTAATTTTATTACGTTATGTTAGTCACCATACAATACATCATTAGTTTTTGATGTAGTGATCCACGAATCATTGTTTTCATAAAACACACAGTGCTCCATGCAGTACATGCCCTCCTTACTACCCATCACTGGGCTAACCCATCCCACCAACCCCCTCCCTTCTAAAACCCTCAGATTGTTTCTCAGAGTCCATAGTCGCTCATGGTTCCTCTCTCGCTCCGATTTCCCCCTGTTCATTTTTCGCTTCCTTCTCCTAATGTCCTCCATGCTATTCCTTATGTTCCTCAAATAAGTTAAACCTTATGATAATTGACTTTCTCTGCTTGACTAATTTCACTTAGCATAATCTCCTCCAGTCCCATCCATGTTGATGTAAAAGTTGGGTATTCATCCTTTCTGATGGCTGAGTCATATTCCATTGTATATATGGACCATATCTTGTTTATCCATTCATCTGTTGAAGGACATCTCGGCTCTTCCCACAGTTTGGCTATTGTGGACATTGCTGCTATGAACGTTGGGGTGCATATGGCCCTTCTTTTCATTACATCTGTGTCTTTGTGGTAAATACCCAAGAGTACAATTGCTGGGACATAGGGTAGCTTTATATTTAATTTTTTGAGGCACCTCCACACTGTTTTCCATGTGGCTGTAACAACTTGCATCCCCCCCAACAGTGTAAGAGGGTTCCCCTCTCTAGTCAACCTCTCCAACATTTGTTGTTTCTTGTCCTATCAATTTTTGCCATTCTAACTGCTGTAAGGTGGTATCTCAATTTGGTTTTGATTTGAATTTCCCTGATGGCTAATGATGATGAACATTTCTTCATGTGTCTGTTAGCCATTTGTATGTCTTCTTTGGAGAAGTGTCTGTTCATGTCTTCTGACCATTTTTTGACTTGATTGTTTTTTGGGTGTTGACTTTGAGAAGTTCTTTATAGATCTTGGATACCAGTCCTTTATCTGTAATGTAATTTGCAAATATCTTCTCCCATTCTGTGGGCTGCTTCTTTGTTTTGTTGACTGTTTTCTTTGCTGTGCAGAAGATTTTCTCATGACCAAGTCCCAAAAGTTCATTTTTGCTTTTGTTTCATTAGCTTTTGGAGATGCATCTTGAAAGAAGTTGCTGTGGCTGATGTCAAATAAGTTACTGCCCATGTTCTCCTCTAGGATTTTTTTTTCTTATCAATATTTTATTTTTTTTAAAATTTTATTATGTTGGTCACATATGTAGCGATCCATGATCCATTGTTTTCGTATAACACCCAGTGCTCCATGCAGTACGTGTCCTCCTTAATACCCATCACCGGGCTAACCAATCCCTTCTCCCCCCTCCCTCTAAAACCCTGTTTGTTTCTCAGGTCCATAGTCTCTCATGGTTCATCTCTCCCTCCAATTCCCCCCCCACACATTTTTCCCTTCCTTCTCCTAATGTCCTCCATGTTATTCCTTATGTTCCACAGATAAGTAAAACCATATGATAATTGACTTTCTCTGCTTGACTAATTTCACTTAGCATAATCTCCTCCAGTCCCATCCATGTTGATGTAAAAGTTGGGTATTCATCTTTTCTGATGGCTAAGTAATATTCCATTGTATATATGGACCACATCTTCTTTATCCATTCATCTGTTGAAGGGCATCTCGGCTCTTTCCACAGCTTGGCTATTGCGGACATTGCTGCTGTGAACATTGGGGTGCATATGGCCCTTCTTTTCACTACATCTGTGTCTTCGGGGTAAATACCCAGGGAGGCATTTGCTGGGTCATAGGGTAGCTCTATTTGAAAATTTCTGAGGAACCTGCACACTGTTTTCGAAAGTGGCTGTACCAACTTACATTCCCACCAACAGTGTAAGAGGGTTCCCCTTTCTCCACAACCTCTCCAACATTTGTTGTTTCTTTCCCTGTCCGTTTTTGCCATTCTAACTGGTGTAAAGGGGTATCTCAGTGTGGTTTTGATTTGGATATCCCTGATGGCTAATGACGATGAACATTTTTTCATGTGTCTGTTAGCCATTTGTATGTCTTCTTCAGAGAAGTGTCTGTTCATATCTTCTACCCACTTTTTGACTTGATTATTTGTTTTTTGGGTGTTGAGTTTCAGAAGTTCTTTATAGATTTTGGATACCAGCCCTTTATCGGTAGTGTCATTTGCAAAGATCTTCTCCCATTCTGTGGGTTGCCTTTTTGTTTTGTTGACTGTTTCCTTTGCTGTGCAGAAATTTTTTATCTTGATGAAGTCCCAAAAGTTCATTTTTGCTTTTGTTTCCCTAGCTTTTGGAGATGTATCTTGAAAGAAGTTGCGATGGGCAATGTCAAAGAGGTTACTGCCTATGTTCTTCTCTAGGATTTTGTTGGATTCCTGTCTTACGTTGAGGTCTTTCATCCACTTTGAGTTTATCTTTGTGAATGGTGTTAGAGAATGGTCGAGTTTCATTCTTTAGCAGGATCCAACAATACATTAAAAGGATCATCCACTACGACCAACTGGGCTTTATCCCCGGGATGCAAGGTGGTACAACATTCACAAATCAATCAACGTCATAGAACACATTAATAAGAGGAGGGAGAAGAACCATATGGTCCTCTTAATTGATGCAGAAAAAGCATTTGACAAAATATAGCAGCCTTTCCTGATTAAAACTGTCCAGAGTATAGGGATAGAGGGAACATTCCTCAAGTTCATAAAATCCATCTATGAAAAACCCACAGCGAAAATCATCTTCAGTGGGAAAAGCTGAGAGCCTTTACCTTAAGATCAGGAACACGTCAAGGGTGCCCACTCTCGCTACTATTGTTCAACATAGTACTCAAAGTCCTAGCAACAGCAATCAGACAACAAAAAGAAATAAAAGGTATTCAACTTGGCAAAGAAGAAGTCAAACTCTCTCTTTTCGCAGACGACATGATACTTTATGTGGAAAACCCAAAAGACTCCACCCCCAAATTACTAGAACTCATCCAGCAATTCAGTAATGTAGCAGGATACAAAATCAATGCACAGAAATCAGTTGCTTTCTTATACACTAAAACACAACTGTAGAAAGAGAAATTAAAGAAATGATTCCATTTACAATAGCACCAAAAACCATAAGATACCTCGGAATAAACCTAACCAAAGAGGTAAAAGACCTATACTCTAGGAACTACAGAACACTCATGAAAGAAATTGAAGAAGACACAAAAAGATGGAAAAATATTCCATGCTCATGGATCGGAAGAATAAACATTGTTTAAATGTCTGTGCTGCCCAGGGCAATCTATACCTTCAATGCCATCCCCATCAAAATTCCAATGATATTTTTCAAAGTGCTGGAACAAACAATCCTAAAATTTGTATGGAATCAGAAAAGACCCCAAATCGCCAAGGAAATGTTGAAAAAGAAAAAGAAAGCTGGGGGCATCACGTTACCCAATTTCCAGCTATATTACAAAGCTGTGATCGCCAAGACAGCATGGTACTGGCATAGAAACAGACATCAGACCAATGGAACAGAATAGAGAACCCAGATATGGAACTTCAACTCTATGGTCAAATAATCTTTGACAAAGCAGGAAAAAATATGCAATGGAAAAACGACAGTCTCTTCAACAAATGGTGCTGGGAAAATTGGACAGCCACATGCAGAAGAATGAATTTCCTCTAGGATTGTGATGGATTCCTGACTCACATTGAGGTCTTTCATCCATTTTGAGTTTATCTTTGTGAATGGTGTTAGATAATGGTCGAGTTTCATTCTTCTGCATGTGGCTGTCCAATTTTCCAAGCACCATTTATTGAAGAGACTGTCTTTATTCCATTGCTTATTTTTTCCTGCTTTGTCGAAGAATATTTGACCATAGAGTTGAGGGTCCATATCTGGGGTCTCAGTTCTGTTCCATCGGTCTGATGTCTGTTTCTGTGCCAGTACCATGCTGTCTTGGCAATCACAGCTTTGTAATATAGCTGGAAATTGGGCAACGTGATGCCCCCAGCTTTGTTTTTCTTTTTCAACATCTCCTTGGTGATTGGGGATCTTTTCTGATTCCATACAAATTTTAGGATTGATCGTTCCAGCACTTTGAAAAATATCATTGGAATTTTGATCGGGATGGCATTGAAGGTATAGATTGCTCTGGGTAGCATAGACATGTAACAATGTTTATTCTTCCAATGAATGGCATGTTTATCTATCTTTTTGTGCCATCTTCAATTCCTTTCATGAGTGTTCTGTAGTTCCTAGAGTATAGATCCTTTACCTCTTTGGTTAGGTTTATTCCGAGGTATCTTCTGTTTTTTGGTGCTATTGTAAATGGAATCGTTTCTTTAATTTCTCTTTCTACAGTTGCATTGTTAGTGTATAAGAAAGTAACTGATTTCTGTGCATTGCTTTTGTATCCTGCTACATTATTGAATTGCTGGATGAGTTCTAGTAATTTGGGGGTGGAGTCTTTTGGGTTTTCCACATAAAGTATCATGTCATCTGCAAAGAGAGAGAGTTTGACTTCTTCTTTGCCAAGTTGAATACCTTTTATTTCTTTTTGTTATCTGATTGCTGTTGCTAGGACCTCTAGTACTATGTTGAACAATAATGCCAGCAGTGGGCACCCTTGACCTGTTCCTGATCTTAAGGGAAAGGCTCTCAGCTTTTCCCCATTGAGGAGGATATTCACTGTAGGTTTTTCATAGATGGAGTTTACGAGCTTGAGGAATGTTCCCTCTATCCCTATATTCTGAAGAGTTTTAATCAGGAAAGGATGCTGTATTTTGTCAAATGCTTCTTCTGCATCAATTGAGCGGACCATATGGTTCTTCTCCCTCCTCTTATTAATTTGTTCTCTCACATTGATTGATTTGCAAATGTTGAACCACCCTTGCATCCCGGGGATAAATCCCACTTGGTCGTGGTAGATGATCCTTTTAATGTATATTTGGATCCTATTAGCTAGGATTTTGTTGAGGATTTTGGAATCCATATTCATCAGGGATATCAGTCTGAAATTCTCCTTTTTGATGGGGTCTTTGCCTGGCTTTGGGATTAAGGTAATGTTGGTCTCAGAATGAGTCTGGAAGCTTTCCTTCTGTTTCTATTTTTTGAAACAGCTTCAGGAGAATAGGTATTATTTCTTCTTTGAATGTTTGGTAGAATTCCCCAGGGAATCCATCAGGCCCTGGACTGTTGTTTTTTGGGAGGTTTTTGATCACTGCTTCAATCTCATTACTGGTTATTGGCTTATTCGGGTTGTCCATTTCTTCCTGTTTCAGTCTTGGCAGTTTATAGGTTTCCAGGAAGGCATCCATTTCATCCAAGTTGCTCAGCTTACTGGCATATAGTTGTTGATAATAACTTCTAATAATTGTTTATATTTCCTTGGTGTTAGTTGTGATCTCTTCTCTTTCCTTCATAATTTTATTAACATGGGTCCCTTCTCTTTTCTTTTAGATAAGTCTGGTCAGTGGTTTATTGATCTTATTAATTCCTTCAGAGAACCAGCTTGTAGTTTTGTTGATCTGATCTACTGTGTTTCTGGTTTCTAATTCATTGATCTCTGCTCTAATCTTAGTTATTTCTCTTCTAATGCGTGGCTTAGGCATCATTTGTTGCTTTTTCTCTAGTTCTTTAAGGTGTAGAGTTAGTTGGTGAATTCAGGATTTTTCTATTTCTATGAGTGAGGCTTGGATGCCCATGTATTTCCCCCTTAGGACTGCCTTTGCAGTATCCCATAGGTTTTGGACTGATGTGTTTTCATTCTCATTGATTTCCATGAATTGTTTAAGTTCTTCTTTGATTTCCTGGTTGACCCAAACATTCTTGAGCAGAGTGGTCTTTAGCTTCCAAGTGTTTGAATTTCTGCCCAATTTTGTCTTGTGATTGAGTGTCAGTTTTAAAAGCATTATGGTCTGAGAAAATGCAGGGAATAATCTCAAATTTTTGGTATAAGTTGAGACCTGATATTTGACCCAGTATGTGGTTTATTCTGGAGAAAGTTCCATGTGCACATGAGAAGAATGTGTACTCTGTTGTTTAAGGGTGGAATGTTCTGTATATATCTATGAGGTCCATTTGGTCAGTGTGTCATTCAAAGCTCTTGTTTCTTCGTTGATTTTCTGCCTAGATGATCTGTCTATTGTTGAGAGTGGAGTATTGAGGTCTCCTACAATCAATGTATTGTTATCAATATAACTCTTTACTTGGGTTAAAAGTTGGCTTATGTAGTTGGCTGCTCCCATGTTGGGGCATAGATATTTATAATTGTTAGATCTTCTTGTTGGATAGACCCTTTAAGAATGATATAGTGTCCTTCTGTGTCTCTAACTACAGACTTTAGTTTAAAATCTAATTTGTCTGATATAAGAATTGCTACCCCACCTTTCTTTTGAGGTCTGCTGGCATGGGAGATGGATCTCCATCTCATTACTTTCAGTCTCGATGTATGTTTAGGTTCAAAATGAGTCTCTTGTAGACAGCATTTGGATGGGTCCTGTCTTTTAATCCAATCTGCAACCTTGTGCCATTTTATGGGAGCATATAAGCCATTCATGTTGAGAGTGATTATTGAAAGATATGAATTTATTGTCATCATGTTGCCTGTGAAGACCTTGTTTTTATAGAATGTCCCTATAAATTTTTTTCTATATCTCTCTTGGGGTCTTTCTCCTTTTATAGAACCCCTTTAATATTTCTTGCAGGGCCAGCATAGTGGTCACATATTCTTTCAGCAGATTACCTAGCCAGGCCCCTGGCAAGGGTGGCACAATTCCGCCTCTGGCAAAGGTATTTGAGAATCACTGCAACAGGCCCCTTCTCCAGAAGATCAGCAAGAACAGCCAGCCAAGACCAAGTTTACCAGTCAATGAGAACAGCAGAACTCCAGCACTAGAGGAATACAGCATATAGGATTCATGGCTTTTTTCCCCCCCTTGATTCTTTATTCATTCAAAGTTAATTTTTTTAAATTTATTTTCTTTTCTATTTTTTTTGGAATTTTTCTTTTTCCCTTTTTCAACCAAAATCTTATCAATCCATTTTTTAAAATCTTTTTTTTTTATTTTTCATTTTTAGAGTCATATTCTGCCCATTCACTGTAGTTAATCTTAGTTTTGGTATATATATATATATATATATATATATATATATGTATAGTTCTCTCTTTGAAATCTATCAGAATGGATACAAAAACAAGACCCATCGATATGCTGTCTGTAGGAGACTCATTATAGACCCAAAGACATCCCCAGATTGAAAGTGAGGGTGTGGAAAACCATTTACCATGCTAATGGACACCAAAAGAAAGCTGGGGTGGCAATCCTTATATTGGACAAATTAGATTTTAAACCAAAGACTCTAATAAGAGATGAGGAAAGACACTATATCCTACTTAAAGGGCCTATCCAACAAGAAGATCTAACAATTGTAAATATCTATGCCCCTAACATGGGAGCAGCCAATTATATAAAGTAATTAATAACAAAAGCAAAGAAACACATTGACAACAACACAATAATAGTGGGGGACTTTCACAACCCCCTCACTGAAATGGACAGATCATCTAAGCAAAAGAGCAACAAGGAAATAAAGGCTTTAAATGACACACTGGACCAAATGGACCTCACAGATATATTCAGAACATTCCACCCCAAAGCAACGGAATACACATTCTTCTCTAGTGCCCATGGAACATTCTCTAGAATAGATCACATCCTAGGTCACAAATCAGGTCTCAACCAGTACCAAAAGATTGGGATCATTCCTTGCCTATTTTCAGACCACAATGCTTTGAAACTAGAACTCAATTACAAGAGGAAAGTTGGAAAGAACTGAAATATATGGAGGCTAAAGAGCATCCTACTGAAGAATGAATGGGTCAACCAGGAAATTAAAGAAGAATTTAAAAAAATTCATGGAAACTAATGAAAATGAAAACACAACTGTTCAAAATCTTTGGGGTGCAGCAAAGGCAGTCCTAAGAGGAATGTGTATAACAATACAAGCCTTTCTGAAGATACAAGAAAGGTCTCAAATACACAACCTAACCCTACACCTAAAGGATCTAGAGAAAGAACAGCAAGTAAAGCCTAAACCCAGCAGGGGAAGAGAAATAATAAAGATCAGAGCAGAAATCAATGAAATAGAAACCAAAAGAACAGTAGAATAGATCAACGAAACTAGGACCTGCCTCTTTGAAAGAATTAATAAGAATTATAAACTCCATGGCCAGATTTATCATAAAGAAAAGAGAAATGACCCAAATAAATAAAATCATGAATGAAAGAGAAGAGATCCCAACCAACACCAAAGAAATACAAACAATTCTAAGAACATATTATGAGCAACTCTATGCCAGCAAATTAGATAACCTGGAAGAAATGGATGCATTCCTAGAGAGTATCAACTACCAAAACTGAACCAGGAAGAAATAGAAAACCTGAACAGACCTATAACCACTAAGGAAATTGAAGCAGTAGTCAAAAATCTCCCAACAAACAAAAGCCCAGGGTCAGATGGCTTCCCAGGGGAATTCTACCAAACATTTAAAGAAGAACTAATGCCTATTCTTCTGAACCTGTTCCAAAAAATAAAAATGGAAGGAAAACTTTGAAACTCATTTTATGAGTCCAGCATTACCTTGATCCCAAAACCAGACAAAGACCTCATCAAGAAGGAGAATTACAGACCAATTTTCCTGATGAACACTGATGCAAAAATTCTCACCAAAATACTACCAATAGGATCCAACAGTAATTAAAAGGATTATTCATCACAACCAAGTGGGATTTATTCCTGGGCTGCAAGGTTGATTCAACATCCATAAATTAAACAATGTGATATAATGCATTAATAAAAGAAAGAACAAGAACCATAGGATCCTCTCAATATATGCAGAAAAAGCATTTGACAAAGTACAGCATCTTGATTTCTTGATTAAAACTCTTCAGAGTGTAGGGATAGAGGGTATATACCTCAATATCATAAAATCCATCTATTAAAACCCCACAGCGAATATCATTCTTCATGGGGAAGAACTGAGAGCTTTCCCCCTAAGGTCAGGAACATGGCAGGGATGTCCACTATCACCATTGCTTTTCAACATAGTAGTAGAAGTCCTAGCCACAGCAATCACACAAGAAAATGAAATAAAAGGCATCTGAATCAGCAAAGAAGAAGTAAAACTCTCACTCTTTGCAGATGATATACTACTTTATGTGGAAAACCCAAAAGACTCCACCCCCAAACTGCTAGAACTCATACAGGAATTCAGTAAAGTGGCAGGATATAAAATCGATGCACAGAAATCAGTTGCATTTCTATACACCAACAAAAAGACAAAAGAAAGAGAAATTAAGGAGTTGATCCCTTTTACAATTGCACCCCAAACCTTAAAATACCTAGGAATAATTCTAACCAAGAGGCAAAGATTTTGTACTCAGAAAACTATAAAATGCTCATGAAAAATTGAGGAAGACACATAGAGACAGAAAAATGGTCCATGCTCATGGATTGGAAGAACAAATATTGTGAAGATGTCAATGCTACCTAGAGCAATCTACACATTTAAAGCTATCCTTATCAAAATACCATCCACTTTTTTCAAAGAAATGGAACAAAGAATGCTAAACTGTGTATGGAACCAGAAAGACCTCAAGTAGCCACAGGAATGTTGAAAAAGAAAAGCAAAGCTGGTGGCATCACAATTCCGGACTTCAAGCTCTATTACAAAGCTGTGATCATCAAGACAGCATGGTACTGGCACAAAAACAGACACACAGACCAATGGAACAGAATAGAGAGCCCAGAAATGGACCCTCAACGCTATGGTCAACTAATCTTTGACAAAGCAGAAAAAAACATGCAATGGGAAAAAGACAGTCTCTTCAATAAATGGTGCTGGGAAAATTGGACAACCACATGCAGAAGATTGAAACTCGACCATTCTCTAACACCATACACGAAGATAAAGGACCCCAAATCACCAAGGAGATGTTGAAAAAGAAAAACAAAGCTGGGGGCATCGCGTTGCCCAATTTCAAGCTATATTACAAAGCTGTGATCACCAAGACAACATGGTACTGGCACAAAAACAGACATAGATCAATGGAACAGAATAGAGACCCCAGATATGGACCCTCAAGTCTATGGTCAAATAATCTTTGACAAAGCAGGAAAAAACATGCAATGGAAAAAAGACAGTCTCTTCAATAAATGATGCTGGGAAAATCGGACAGTCACATGCAGAAGAATGAAACTCGACCATTCTCTAACACCATACACAAAGATAAACTCAAAAGGGATGAGAGACCTCAATGTGAGACAGGAATCCATCCAAATCCTAGAGGAGAACATAGGCAGTAAACTCTTTGACATCGGCCACAGCAACTTCTTTCAAGATACATCTCCAAAAGCTAGTGAAACAAAAGCAAAAATGAACTTTTGGGACTTCATCAAGATAAAAAGCTTCTGAGGTTTCTCTTGACCCTGATCTGTGCTGCCATGGGGAAGCAGTGACATGGATAAAGTGAAACTGTTCCTTTTTCCTCTTCAGTGCATTCAGTTTTGTATATTTTGCTCTAATGGTGTGCTTAAACTTTACAGGATTCCTACGATCCAACAAAGATATTCTTATCCACGGTCTACAGATAGTTATAAAATTTGGTGTTCTTTGGCAGTAAAATTATATAAAACTATTTTATGATTTGCTAACATCACTCAAATTACACGTCTTAAAAATAAATTGTGTATAGTAGCCAAGAGATAAGTGGGAAGAATGGCATTTTACTTATTTAACTACAGTACAATATATATTGGTTAATTTTGAATTGAGAAACACTTTGACTTTTATGAAGAATCATGAGTTTAGTTATGCAATTAATCATTTTTTAGGGATTTGGATCAATTTTAAAAATTATTCATCTTTAAATTGTGAGAGAATTGTATGTGCATTTGGAAAAAATGATAAGTTAAAAATAAGTAGGTAAAAACATAGTAAGATCTCATTTATGTTGGGGCCCTGGGTGGCTCAGTCAGTTAAGCATCTGCCTTCGGCTCAGGTCATGATCCCAGGGTCCTGGGATCGAGCCCCACATCAGGCTCCCTGTTTGGCAGGAAGCCTGTTTCTCCCTCTCCCACTCCTCCTGCTTGTGTTCCCTCTCTTGCTGTCTCTCTCTGTCAAATAAATAAATAAAAATCTTTAATAAAAAAAATCTCATTTATGTTGATGTATATGATTTTTGCATTTGTATATTGTATAAACACTGGAAAATGCAAAAAATAAATATGGGAAAAGTCTGATATTTTTCCCCAAGGGATAGAAAACAAGAGTGGAGATGAAGAACGGAATTGAAGTTTCTTCATTATCTTATATCTTAAATAGTTTATATGGTGTAAGGAATGGTATCCTGCTTATGATAAATATTTTTCTTTTTAAATCTAAATAAGTAGGCATGTGATGTGATGAGCACTGGATCTTATATGCAACTGATGAATCATTGAACCCTACATCAGAAAATGTATGTTGGCTAATTTAATTTAAATTTAAAAAGAAAAAGAAAAAAAGAAATATCAAAATAAGTAGAAAAATAAAAAATACAGCTAATTATTTTTGCTCAGATATGAGATTATAAATTAAAATCAATCTATTACCTGAAAATGTAAAGTTTCACAGAAGTCTTTTGACAGTTTTATTATTAATTAGGCTTCATGCCAGGTAACCCTACTGGGTAAAAAGAAGTATCCCAATTTGGACCTAATTCTTTGCACTTCCGACTTCGTGTCATCTGTGATGGCAACAGGAGACAGCATCAGAACTCATGGTTAATGCAGTTAATTAGCGCTCATTCTAATTAGTCAATTGTAAACATGCACAAAAATGCAAGACCCATATAAGTACATTTGAACTTGTGCTTACCAGATGGAGAGAAGACTGCCTGCCATTCAGCAACACACTGGAAACCAGACCAATAGCAATGTTTAAACAGGAATTTTTATCCCGTTGGACAAAAGGTCCAGCTTTTAACTTCTCTTCCTATGTGAGAAAGTGCCCTTTATTAAGCTCATTTTTATCCTCAGTATTTAAATAACTGACCCTTATAATCAGGGAAACTTGATTCTTCTTAGGTAAGTGAATTTCTTCCAAATCTCTATGCATCTACTGTAAGTTTCCCAGTGTCATTCCAGCTCTCTTGCTATGTCTAAATAGGTTAAGTTTATATCACCTGTTTGCATTTCACGTTCCTTCAGGAAAATAAGACAGCATTGCATTTTAATTTTGTTTATTAGTTACAGAGCAGACATATGTCCTTATTGAAGAAAAATACATAAATCATAATAGATAATACATAAATATATCTAGGATTTTATTGGCTTTTAAAATAAAGTTCACATAGTATCTTCTTAAAGCCTTCATATAAATGTTAGTGATTGTATTGTAACCTTGATTACATTGAAGTTGTACATTATTATCGTATCATTGTCATAGAAAATAATACAAAAACAATTTTTAGCACTACCCATGCATTGAAGAAATTATAGTTTCCAAGATATGCTTTACCCCAGGAATAACTTCACAATCAGTGAATAACAGAACCAATGAAAAGAGACAGATTCTGAAGATTCAAGAAAATTTTTCTTGTTTCAAAAGAAAAATCATCATGCCTGAGAAATTAACCAATGTGACCCTAATAACAACATTCTTGCTCATGGGATTCCCTGAGGATCAGGTGCTACAGAGACTTTATGCTGCTTTCTTCTCCCTGGTTTACCTGATGGCGCTGATGGGGAACCTCCTCATTATCACCCTCACCACCATTGACCAGCATCTCCAAACCCCCACGTACTTCTTCCTGAAAAATTTGTCTTTGATTGATATCTGTTACATCTCTGTCACTGTCCCCAAATCCGTCATGAACTCTCTGACCAACAGCCATTCCATCTCCTTCGTGGGATGTGCCTCACAGGTTTTCCTTCTTGTTTTCTTTGCTGGCACAGAGTTTGCTCTCCTTCTGGTGATGTCCTATGATCGCTATGCAGCCATCTGCTGTCCTCTGCACTATGAGGCCCTCATGAATAGAGGTGCCTGTGTGCAGATGGTGAGAGCATCATGGTTCAGTGGGTGTGTCTATGGATCCATCCATGTAGCAGGCACATTTTCTGTCCATTTCTGTGGCTCCAACATAGTGCATCAATTCTTCTGTGACATTCCATCATTGCTCATGCTTGCTTGTTCTGGGGAGCAGATTCTAGAATATGTGTTTATTATTGTTAGTTTATGTTTTGTTTTTGTGTGTTTTACTCTCATGGTTGCTTCCTATGTTTATATTGTGTCCATTGTCCTAAGAATCCCGTCTTCACAAGGCAGGTTTAAAACCTTCTCCACCTGTATGCCCCATCTCACTGTGGTAACCTTGTTCGTCTCTTCTGGATCTATTGCATATTTAGGTTTAAACTCAAAATCCTCATCATCATTGAACCTCTTTATGTCTATATTATATTCTCTGTTACCTCCCAGCTTTAATCCTGTCATTTACAGCTTGAGAAATAGGGACATGAAAGAGGCACTTGGGAAATTTTTGGTGATAAAATGACAACAAATATATAAATATTCAAAATATCAATGACTGTGATACCTACTAATGTGTATCAAATTGTTGGTTTATACAATTAAGCTGATAATCACAAATAAAAATACTTTCAAATACAAATACAAATAATTTTGAATTATTTAGTTTATAAAATTGTTAAGTTATTAGATACCTATTGCATCATTGGTGTTGTTACATAGGATGCTGTACTTACAGGGCTAGACGGGCCTGAAAGTCAGTGGAGTGTCTTGGCCATTTCCAAATCTATGGAAATGTTCCCAATCAGTATCTTCACATCAATAGGCCACTGGTATAAAGTAATGTTTTTCATTTCAAATCCATCATAATCAGCATTGGTTTAATTCTCACTTAAAAGGGTTTTATAATATTTTCAAATTTTACATGTTTTATTATAATTCCAGATTGTGATTTATTTTTTTAATTTACTCTTGCAATAGTTATTAAAAATGAGTAATTGATTCCAAATTTACTACTTGTTTACCTTTCTTTCTTTTCTTTCTTTCTTTTTCTCTCTCTCTCTCTTTATTTCTTTCTTTCTTTCTTTCTCTTTCTTTCGTTCTTTACTTCCTTTCTTTAGATTTATTTATTTATTTTGAGAGAGACAGAGTGTGAGTAGGGAGAGGTGCAGAGGGAGAGGGCAAGGGAGCAGTCCTTAAGCAGACTCCCTGCTGAGTATAAAGCCTGATGCAAGGCTTGACCTCAGGACCCTGAAAATAAGACCTGAGCTGAAACCAAGAGTCAGATGCTGTACCAACTGAGCTACCCAGGCAACCCAATTTTTTTCTTTTATTTGTTTGTTTTGGCAAGAATTTTTTTAGAAGCTCATTTTAATTGATTTCTTAAATACTTAACCCCACAATATTGGACTTGCAAATATTCCAATTATAACAATCTTTATTTTATAGGCACAGTATAATGTTAACAGAAGTCATTGGAAATCACACAATGACATTTTTAAAAGTTATAAGTTTGCAAAGGAGACCATTTTTACTATGCAGTCCAAACAGAAACAAAATATTATTCTCACATATCCAGGAATAGGATAGTTAAAAGAAGACACCGTGTTTTATTCTTACACTTACTATTTGTAAATTTTGTGTTTCACAGAAATTGATGAAGGAATTTAATGTACCAAGAATTTGAAAGCAAATTTCAATTTGTTTTCTAAATTTTAATATGTTCTTTTTAATTTATTTCTAAATTTATTTCTCTTTAGGCTTACTTTTATCATTAAATTTCTTTTTTATTAATTTAAATGTACTTCTGGTTTACTTCTGTATACAAACACATTTGCATGGAAATCAATAATTTTTTAAATGATCTTGGTTTTATTCCATTAACTTTCCCTTCAATTATTCTTACTATCATCACATTCTTTTTTTTTTTTTTTAAAGATTTTTATTTTTATTTATTGACAGAGAAAGACACGGGGAGAGAGGGAACACAAGCAGGGGGAGTGGGAGAGGGAAAAGCAGGCTTCCCACGGAGCAGGGAGCCCAAAGTGGGGCTCAATCCCAGGACCCTGGGACCATGACCTGACCAGAAGGCAGACACTTAAAGACTGAGCCACCCAGGCTCTCCTACCATCACATTCTTGAAATTCTTGCAATCTGTCTTCTTTCTATCCGTCTCATTTCTCTCATGTTTGTTTTTCTTAAAATCAATTGTTTTCCAGATTTAAAATCAATTATGGCATAATTTCTCTATCATTTGACTGTTTACTTCTCTTTCAATTCATTAGTCCGTAACCCTAAGTTTCTTCTTTAATTTTCATGTTTCTGATAAAATTGGAAATGATGTGATGCTAGTTTGCTCTAGTCTTGGAACAGTGACCTTGATGATGATAATGGTTTTGATGATGACATGCCTAACTATAGGTCTAAGTGCTTCAGGTGATTTTGCCCATTATTTCTTATATCTCAGAACAGAAATTCTACAAGGTAACTACTACTGATTTTTATATGAAAAACTGGAATCAATAAATGTTAAGAAATGAATCTTAAGTCAGTTAGCCAATAATTAGCACTCTAACCATTGAATCTTAACAAGGATGCTATTCTGTATTAACTAAAGACATATTTGGAGGGACGCCTGGGTGGCTCAGTAGGTTAAGCATTTGCCCTCAGCTCAGATCATGATCTCAGGATCCTGGGATCGAGTCCTGCATCGGACTCCCTGCTCAGCGGGTAGCCTGCTTCTCTCTCTGCCCTCTGCCTGTCACTCCCCCTACTTGTGCTCTCTCTCTCACTCCCTCAGTAAAATAAATAAAAATCTTAAAAAAAAGACATATTTGGATATTATTCTCACACCATCCAACAGTTTTTGCAAGTTTTATTTTTTGATATTTATATTTAATTGTAAAACAATCATCTCAGCCCTGTAATAAATATCTAACTGCTAACATTCGTTGTATTTTTGTATAAAATATTATTGTTCTTCATTGACTAATGGTTAGAAAAGGAAGACTGTGGTTAACACATATGTTGAAATACTATTTGGAGATAAAATTAAGAAAGTATTTGCATATGCAAAAAGTTGGGCACAAAAATAGAACTACCCTATGATCCAGGAATTGCATTGCAAGGTAAGTACCCATAGAATGCATAAATACTAATTAAAAGGGATACATGCACCCTGATGTTTATAGCCACATTATGTACAATAATCAAATTATGGGAACAATTCAAGAGTCCATTGGCTGAAAATGGATAAAGAAGATGTGAGATACATATATGTATATATAAAAGAATGAAATCCTGTTATTTTCAAATACATGGATGGAGGTAAAGAGTACTATGCTAAGTGAAAAAAGCAATGAAAGATAAATACCATATGACTTCATTCATATGTGCAGTTAAGAATCAAAGCAAATGAACAAAAGGAAAAAAAAAGAGAGAGGGGGACAAACCAAAAAACAGACTCTTAACTACAGAGAGCAAACTGAGGGTTACCAGAGGGGAGGTGGGGGGGGGATTGGTTAAGCAGGTGATAGGTATTAAGGAGGACACATGTTCTTATGAGCACTAGGTGTTGTGTGGAAGTGTTGAATCACTTTATTGTATACCTGAGACTAGTATTACACTGTATGTTAGCTAACTGGAATTTTAACAAAATTTTAAAATATGCATGGCCCCATATGTTTATTGCAGCATAATTTACAATAGCCAAGCTGTGAACACAGCCCAAATATCCACTGATAAATGGTAAAGAAAATGTGGTGTATGTACACAATGGAATATTCTCATCCATAAAAATGAATGTGATCTTGCCATTTGTCCAACATGGGTGAACCTACAGGGTATTATGCTGAGTGAAATAAATCAAAGACAAGTACCATGCAAATTCACATATATGTGGAATCTAAAGGCAACAACAACAACAACAACAACAAATCAATTGAATAAACAAACAAAAAGCAGAATTAGACCTATATATACAGAGAACAAAGTGATGGTTTTCAGAGGGGAGGGTGGTGAGGGGATGGGAAAATTGGTAAAGAGGAGTGGGAGATACAGGCTTCCAGTTAGGGAATAAATAAATCACGGGGGATAAAGTTTCAGCATAGCACATGTAATCAGTGGTATCATAATCATGTTCTATGGTGACAGATGATAGCTACACTTGTGGGGAGAAATGCATAGTGCATAGACTTGTTGAAGAAGTATGATGCACACAGCATAGCACATGTAATCAGTGGTATCATAATCATGTTCTATGGTGACAGATGATAGCTACACTTGTGGGGAGAAATGCATAGTGCATAGACTTGTTGAAGAAGTATGATGCACACTTGAATCTGATGTAGTATTGTTTATTACATATACTTCAATAAAAAACAGAACTATTTTAAAAATCTCTATTTCAGTGCATATAAACTTAATACCTAAAAAAAATTAATTACCTCTAACACCTCAGTACTTTACAATACATCTGTTGTGGGAGGAAGATCTTTCCTTCTCCTTCCAAATTACTGAAGTATAATTCTACTTTCAGCAATTCCATAATAACAACCAGTAATATGATATGTCAAATATTGGTTCACAAAGATACAAGATGAACTTCACTAATGTTTCCTCTGAGCTAAAGGTCAGGTCATAGCAATAATTTCTTCCAACAGTGCGTGCTTTCCTGTTGAAGGAAATAGATGAAGAAAGGAATTACAACAAAGGATGTATATTCTTTTGATCAGAAAAAAAAAATATGAAGACTTGTAGTATAATTTTAAAAATATTTAAAATTTAGTAAAAGAATACTTTGGAACTGCTATCTTGTTAACTCATAGTAAAAATAGATACTGTTCAAATTTTTCTATTAATTCTAAATTAAAGCATTTTAATAAAATTCTAATTAATATTTTATTAGCAGCTTCACATGATCTTAATATTGCTTATAAACAGCATCTGAATTTGAAAATGAAATAGTCAAGTAAATAATGACAATTATTAGAACCACCTTTAACTGTCTTGTTACTATTTAGAATCTAATTGGCATGGATTTTCAAATCAGTAGCAAAGAAATATTTATCTGACAAATTCTGCAGCATGATTCAGTTAATGTGTTCCAACCACACAAAGAATTAATATCCTTCAAATGTAATCAGGATTGAAAAGTTTAAAAAAAAACGGAAACAATTTAAATTAATATATATTGAGAACACGGTATACTTAATACTTAACTGTAATTTTGAGACTAAAATAATGCAAAGACAATATAGAAAAATATTTTATATTTTATTATATTAAGATGAACAATAGGTATTCATCTATTATGCTCCAAACAACATTATATTATTTTAATGGTGTTCTATACCGGGGCGCCTGGGTGGCTCAGAGGGTTAAGCATCGGCCTTCGGCTCAGGTCATGGTCTCAGGGTCCTCGGATCCAGCTCCGCATCGGGCTCCCTGCTTGGCGGGGAGCCTGCTTCTCCCTCTCCCTCGACTGCTCCCCCTGCTTGTGCTCTCTCACTCTGTCAAATAAATAAATAAAATCTTTATTTAAAAAATGGTGTTCTATACAAAATTCTCAAAAATCATATGCACATCTATTGTCTGATATTTGCCATCTTTGATGGCATACTTTTTTCATATATATATTATATATATATAAATTCAGTTAATATTTATATATTGATTTGTTAAGCATGATAATTTATTAATACTGGATGTATTAATAAAATTATAAGAGATGATTCATTGATAATACTTTAAAATTGTACATTTCTAAATAAATCTATTTTAAATAAATGATAATAAACTAACAACCATATAAAATTTATATTTTATTCATAAGTATATAATTTTCCACATCTCCAAATATAACTGGCAGAAATAAAAATTTTCTTTTTTAAAATTTCCAGTTATGTCTTTTATTCTTCTGCTTGCCTTACTTCATAGTTCTTCATACTACAGTATTGATTAGAACTTGTGGATTGGCATTATTTTTGAAAATAGAGAAATTCTGGTGCTGACCCTGAAGAAGTAAGCCAACATGCATTCTACACCTGCAAAGAAATAAATCTGCTAACAGCAACATAGTTTTGGAAGAGGATCCTGGGCTACAAATGGGAACTCAGCCTGGCCAATACGTTGAGTTCAGCCTTGTGAAACCTGGAGCATAGGACATAACTAAGCTGTGTGCACACTTCTAACCCATGGAAAACACTTATTTATGATTTTATATATTTGTGGTCTAAGCCATTAGTTTATGGTAATTTGTTAGGCTTTACTAAATATATACAGTGTATAATCTCTGATTTCTGTTTAATTAAAAGTTGTATCACAACCTAAATTTCCTGTATCTTAATATTATGTCATTTTTTAGGGAGGTCAGACTTACTAGTTTACTTTGATAATCCTATTTACTAATATTTTTGTAACATTCTCTTTTTTTGTGGTCCCAGATTTATAACAACATAACATAACATAACAACATAACATAACAGTAAATAAATGGCCGATTTGCCAAATTGAATTTTTTCCATCATAGTGATAACACATGAATATTCTTTTTTCTTTCTTTCCTTTTTCTTTATTATGTTGTTAGCCAGCCTACAGCATATAGTACATCATTAGTTTTTGATGTAATGTTCAATGATCCATTAGTTGTTTATAACACCCAGTGCTCATCATAAAACTTTGGCAAAACTCATGAATATTAAAAATGAGAGAAACATATACCCCTATATATAGGAATCAAGATGTGACGACAATGCAATATCTTAAAAATAGAATAAGAGAATTCTTATGTGTTGCTCTCATTTTTAATCTTGCCTAGTTTTGCCAAAGTTTTATTATGTTTTTTACTGTTTTCAAGTCATTGCTTTTTATTTATATTTATTTATTTAATTTAAAAAAATATTTATAAAAATAAATTAATTTGTTTAATTTTGCATATAAGACCCAGTGCTCATTGGCTTTTAAAATTTTCTTTATGTTATTTCTGTTTTCCCAGTTAATTATTTTCCATTCTTACATTTATAATTTTCCTTTGAAACTAAAAGTATTCTTTATTGCTGAGATGAAGGTCAATAATATTCAGCCTTTGGTATTGATACACTTTTATATTTTTTAAACATTTTATCTATTTATTTGAGAAAGAGCATGAGAGCACATGAGAGAGAACATGAGAGGGGGTAAAGGAAGAGGGAGAGGGAGAAGTAGACTTGCACTAAGCAGGGAGCCCAACAAGGGGCTGAATCCCAGGACCTTGGGATGATGACCCAAGCCAAACGTAGATGCTCAACCAACTGAGATTCCCAGGTGCCCCTGGTATTAATAAGATTTTAAAGCAATAATTATATGCACCCTCTAAGTAGTTCTATATAACAGTGCTTCATACCAATCAATTCAAATGTCATAATTTTATTATATCTTCTTGACTTTTAGTGTTAATGAAAACATATTTATTCACTTTATATGTAGATATAAATATGACAGAATCATAGAGATATATGATAGATAGATGATAGATACATGATAGGGTAGATAGATAATACATAGAGATGGATTTTAACTCAAAATACTACAACACACTGCAAAAATTTAATTAAAAAAAGTTTATTTATTTATTTATTTATTATTTGAAAGAGAGGAGGAGAGAGAGAGAAAGGACATAAGCAGGGAGAGGGAAAGAGGAAGGGAGAGAAAGATCTTAAGCAAACTCAGTGCTGAGAGCAGAGCCCAACGTGGGACTGAATCTCATGACCCTGAGACCCTGACCTCAGTTGAAATCAGGAGTTTGATGCCTAACCAACTGAGCCACCCAGGCTCCCCTTAGTTATTAAATTTTGATTTTTTTATCATCTATATGTTTCTGAGCATTTTTTATTGCAGAAGGCTTCTATGTTTTCATTTGTTTCAAGCATATTTATAATTTGTTTTTCAATCATTTTTCTGGTGACTGAGTTAAGTACTTTGTCACATAATTCTAACATTTCCATCATTTTATTGTTGACAACTCTTTATTGTCTTTTCTCAGTTTGGGGATTTTCATTGTTATTGGTATGAGGAGTGAGTTGTTCTTTTAAAACTGGACATCTAAATTATAATAGTATAAGATACATGTGTCTTCTGTAAATCTTGTGTTTTAGCAGAACTTCTCTGCTATTGGTCTGTTGGGTAAAATGGCTACCTTGTTCTTTTTTTATTATTATTATGTTATGTTAATCACCATACATTACATCATTAGTTGTTGATATAGTGTTCCATGATTCATTGTTTGCGTATAACACCCAGTGCTCCATGAGGAATGTGCCCTCTTTAATACCCATCACCAGGCTAACCCATCCTCCCACCCCCTCCCCTCTAGAACCCTCAGTTTGTTTTTCAGAGTCCATCGTCTCTCATGGTTCCTTGTTCTTGATGGTTGAAAGTAGAAACCTTCATTCTCTGTTTGATCTCTATTAACATCTGGATGAGGGTGGAAGATGATGCTTATTAATACTGGGAAGGAAGTTTCAGGGAGTATATATTGTATATATATGTTAATAATGATATCACCTAGTTGAAAGTGTTATCGTGGGGTAGAAATGGGACTGAGTATACCATTCAATGTACTCAGAGGACTGCCTGGCACATATTTAAGTTTGACCAATATAACTATGTATTTAAGTGATAAATCCAGTTTATAAATAAAATTTCCTTAGAATTCATGACATTCAATGACTTCATTTTATAATGGAAAGAACTAGGGCCAGACAGTGAAAGGAAACATACTAAGCTAAGCACATTGATTATAATGCTTATTGAAAAAATGGTATATTTGTGTCTGTTTCAAGTATATAATCCTGACTCCATGTTTCCCTTCAATTTTTATCAAGTGCATTTAGTTTTTATACATTTTAATACTGTCACAATTAGGACATCAGCAAAATCATTAGAGAAATTATTATATCTGTATCACAAATGTTCAAGTTTAAGAAATATTTTAAATCAAAGCAGATTTTACAAGTGTGGAGAAAACAATACACAGTACTATAAATATAGATCATAAACAAAACTAATTAAAACCAAATTTCTTTGCACCCTCAAAAACATATAGAGGCTTAATATTTAGCTTGTCATATAATTTAGAACATATAAATTCATTCCCTCTTTTTTTTTCTTATTTTTTTTAAAGATTTTATTCATTTATTTGTGAGAGAGAATGAGAGACAGAGAGCACGCGAGGGAGGAGGGTCAGAGGGAGAAGCAGACTCCCCGCTGAGCAGGGAGCCCGATGCGGGACTCGATCCTGGGACTCCAGGATCATGACCTGAGCCGAAGGCAGTCACTTAACCGACTGAGCCACCCAGGCACCCCATTCCCTCTTGATTAAAATCTAATGTTAAATAAAGTGCACTGGACTCTATCTGTTGTTTTTTCTTCTTGCAGAGGCCCAGTAGTATATTTCCAATGACCTGGGAAAAGACATCTCTCAAAAGCAAGAGTATGAGGTGTCAGATATTCATGCCAGGGCTAAATGCCACTGATTAATCCCAGTTAATATGTTTTCATACAGAAATACACTCATAGTCCTGAAGGGACTCTTGCTTCTCTGTAGATCCATAGTTTTCCCAAAGGGTGATACACAACAAATTGAAAAGTATTTTATGCTCTTTGATAATATAAGAGGAAGACTTCAGACAAGATGATCATCATTAATTTCTCCCTCATACTATGAACAGCAGAAAAACTATCAAGAAAAGGAAGACATTGGGAATCAACAGAAACCTAGAATTTTGAATCATAGCAGGTAAGATGAACGCCAGGTATTCATAAATTTGTAGGAATATAAATGGGTGAAAAATCCTTTATGGGCTACATATGAACAGAAAGGTACAAAAAATGTTTTTCTCTATGAAAACTTGGATTTCAATAAGTAGCTATTCATGCAAGTAGAGTATTTATGTATATGCATATATATGTATGTATACATTTACTTTGAAGTATACACTTTAATTGCTTCAAAATGACCTGAATTAGACAGGAAGCCACCGTAGTAAGGGTCATGATCTTTGTCTACAGAGCACTACCTATGAGGCGTTATGTCTGATCCAGTCTCCATAAAAATGATTATCCCAATGGACATCCTTAAGAATCAAAGGTATGTATTATCTTCTTAACATGGGCATGAAACTAAATTTAAATCATATTTATAATAACACAAAGAAAACCTCATTAAGCATCTTCACCAGAAATCTCAGATCTAAAAAAAAAAAAAACAAAACACTGATGGTTCAATTATATAGAGTAAAACATAGTAATTTAAAACAAAACTACATAGCAAAGAGAGAAATCTATTTCATTGAATTTTTAAAACTCCCTAAGCCTATATTATCTTGTACAATATGGTGATAACACCAGTATTTAATGGAGTATGTTGATGTAGGGTGCAAATAGGATCAAACTATAATACTCAAAGTAATAAGATAAAGCCTGGCACACCCTTGAATTTGATTAATATTATTATGTACTATAAGCAATAAACCCAGTTTAGAGATGAAAGTTTCACTGGAAACATAAATCCAATCTCTCCATTTTGTGGTGGAAAGGACTAGGATCAGAGAGTAAAAAACAAATGTCCTCAATGAGAAAATAAGTTAATTACAGTGCTTGTTGGAAAAATGTATTCTTTGGTCCTGTTTCAATTATTCCATCCTGACTTCATGCTTTCCTTTAACTTTTGTCAATTGCATTTCATTTTTAGTCATTGCAATATGGGTGACAAACAAGACATTTAAAGACACATTAGAAAAATATTTTTTGTCTATATCACAAAAATTCAGATTCCAAATGTGTTGTCTCAGAAGATAGTTCCAGGGCAATTTTTTAAAAAAATGTGCAAAGTTCTGACTTTTAGGGGAATTCCAAAAAGTAATTATAAAATGATACTGTATTTCTTGAAGATATTGTAAAAACTTACTAACCTCTTACTCAACAATGCAGTCTGGCTGGCAAAGAGTCACTCGATTAATATTAGAGTGAAAATCTTCAGGTTTCGCTGCTTTGCCAAACACCAGAGCAGACACTTGACTCCTTCAATCTCAACTCTTCATCAGCTTCAAGGAAATCATCCATAAGACATATTAGTTGAAATTAGTCTTTACATCAAATTCTACAGTTATGATATATGCAGTCATAATATATTTATGATATGTCTCAATAAAATAAAAATAAATTAAAATATAGTAATCCTTACATGAGGACATAAATTACTAAATGCCTTGATAGCCTTCTTGGTTTGAACTATAAGTCAATTTTCTAACATTCATATTGATGCCACAATTATAATATGAGCCTTCTAAATGTGCTACTGTCTCATCTAGAATGGTTGTTTACTCCTCTCTTTCAAGAATTTGAGAAGACAGGGCGCCTGGGTGGCTCAGTCAGTTAAGCGTCTGCCTTCGGCTCAGGTCATGATCCCAGGGTCCTGGGATCGAGCCCCCATCAGGCTCCCTGCTCAGCGAGGAGCCTGCTTCTCCCTCTCCCACTCCCCCTGCTTGTGGTCCCTCTCTCGCTGTGTCTCTCTCTGTCACATAAATAAATAAAAATCTTTAAAATAAAATAAAATAATTTGAGAAGGCTTGACATATTGGATAGAATTCAGTTGAGATCCTCTTCTTTTAAGAATTAGTAAAAATTGACATTTTGTAGAAAATGACAAATTGTCTACAGCTAAATTTCTTGTATATTAGTAAATATTAATTAATTGTTAATAAGCATTAGTAATTATTAATTATTCTGTATAGCTTTTATAAGATATTTCCTACATGCTATTTTTCAAAGATACTATAACTTATCATTGAAGGAAGCATTTCTGCCAGTGATGCTATTCCTCATTGTTCTGTTTATATTTACCATTTTCAATTTATTCTCAACCACTTTTCTCTAAAGTTTGTTCCTATCTTGACCCAAAAAACATTGGATATATATCCTGGAAATGAATGTGTGTACAAGATTGTGTGAGCGTGCATGAACACATGTGGGAGAGTAGATGTATGAGCAGCCACTGGGTAGGAAAGGTGGACTTTTCCCCATATTCTATATCCTTCTCTCTTTTTTTCATCTATAACTATTATTTTTTTCATGGTAATGATATAAGTCCATATTTATTAATTCTCTGTCCACATTTTTGCATCTCCTTTCTGTTATACATTTCATTTTTATTCTTTAGTGTAATGTCTTTAATCATATAATGAAATGAAAATTTTTACTTACTTCTTGTAGATAAAGGTAATGTATCTAAAACCAATCTCTTTTACAAAAATATTCAGTGACTACCTTCTATTATTTGAAATGATTTGAAAACTTATTCAGTGTACTTAAGATTTCATTTAGAGTACTGAACTAATACTTCAGGATATATTTTATAAAGACACATGTTTCATCATAAACATACCAAGGACTCATAAATGAAAGGCTTTTCCTATTCTTTCTTCCTAGTCTTCCTGATCTGCTCACTTAACATACATCAAATTCAGACACATATTAGGGGTGGCATAGTGAAGAAGTCATAAACCCTAACATGCATGTCGGGGGAGTAAAAATGTGCATGTCTTATAAACACAAAATAGATGAATTCTTACATAAAAACATTCTTGGAAAGGAGAAAGACTTAACAAGAACCTGATGTTGTCTTTACTCTCCTTTGTCCAACATAGACTGGAAAACGTGACCAACCAGTCAGCAGGGATGGAATTCTTCCTCATGGTATTCTCTGACACCAGAGAGCTCCAGGTTTTACATGGCTTTCTGTTTTTGCTTATTTACCTGGTGACTCTTATGGGAAATCTCATTATTGTCCTGATCACTCTGAATTATTGTCTTCACACCCCCATGTACTTCTTCCTGAAGAATTTATCACTTTTTGATGCCTGCCTCATTTCCATCACACTTCCAAAATTATCCTGAACTCTTTATCCCACAGTGACACCATTTCTTTCTTGGGATGCGTATTACAGGTATTGTTAGTCATTCACTTTTCTGGGTCTGAGCTTTTCCTTCTAACTGCCATGTCCTATGACGGCTATGTGGCCATCTGTCACCCACTGCACTATGATGTCAGCATGAACAGGAGAGTCTGTGTGAGGATGACAGCTGCCTCCTGGTCTCTTGGGAGTATCTTTGGGGTCTTATATTCAGCTGGTACTTTCTCTTTATCTTTCTGTGGCTCCAGAAAATTTCCTCAGTTTTTCTATGATGTCCCCTCCCTACTGAAGATCTCTTGATCAAAGTCTTATGTCATCATTGATATTAGTGAGGCAATTGGGGTTATGTATGCACTTTTCTGTTTAGTGTCCATTGGCTTTTCATATATGTACATTTTCAGTACAGTGCTGAGAATGCCATCATTCCAAGGGTGGTCAAAAGCCTTTTCCACTTGCACACCACATGTCATAGTTGTAACAACATTTACTGTGACAGACACCATTGCCTATCTGAAGCCAGTCCCTGATTCTCCACATCTTGTGGATTTTTTGGTGTCTGTGTTCTATTCTGTGTTGCCTCCATCTTTGAACCCCATAATATACAGCCTAAGGAACAAGGAAATCAAAGCAGCTGTGAAGAGGTTTCTATGGAAACTAAGTCATTATACATTCTATGGGGAAAAACAATAAAACTAGAATATATAAAGCTAAATTCCATATATATATATATATATATATATATATATAATCTTATAATCTAGGGTGGACATCGATATCCTATATAATAAAATATTCACTTTATTTAAAAGTGCTAGGATAAAGTTGACATATTCATGCTTATTAATAAACATTCATTAACTCAGAACCTCCAAGAATAGCATATTCATTACCTAGTATCTGTGCATGTAAATTGTTTCAGAAACACTACAACAGTTTTTCAGATGGCTTACTGAAGATGTCCATGTACTACTTTTTTTGAATATGTGAATAGATTACTTTACATGACATACAGGAACTCAGATGTAATTCAATTAATGAGCATGAGATGAGGTGCTTATCTTAGACTATCCAAGGAGCCCTAATCTAATCAAAAGTGGGATATTTCCAGACTTGTTAGAGGGAGATGTGTCTATGGAAGTGTGGTCTTCCATTGTTGGATTTGTAGATGGGAGGTGGTCATGAGCCAATATATAGACAGAGGCAGCCTCTGGAGACTGGAAAATGCAGGAACAGATAGTTCACTGGAGACCCAAGAAAAGAATGCAGCCATACCAACCACATCCTTATTTTATCCCAGTGCGGTTGGTGTTGGATTTCTAAATTACAGCACTTTAAAACAAAACATGCCATTAAACCACAGAATTTGTGAAATTTTGCTACAGAATAAATAGAAATTTAACAAAAGCATTAAATACTTGTCTTCTTGAGTATCTCTTAAATGAGAATTTCTTTAGAATAGATGTGCAGACTCTGAAACTAAAGGTCTTAATTAAGGGTAAAAAATAATTTAAAAATCAGACATATATCAAAATATTTATAATTTTGCAGAATAATTCAGATTCTTTTACTCTTTATCCACTAGATTTTATCCACTACCATTTTTATTTTATATGAAAAATATCTATCTATATAAACAAATAAATAAATAAATAAATAAAATTAGATACTTTTAATATTTAGCTTTAGTATTATTAATTTGGATTTTTAATAGCTTATTAAAATTAGACTTAATTTTATTACTTCTTAAATTAGTTTAAAACATTTAATTACTTGTGTTTCTTCAACTAGGAAAGTGTTTAATTCCTATGTGGTATTTCTTGTTGAGACTCAATATATGAAGATTATCTACTGCCAACTGTAGAGCTACCTGTGTGTGGAGGGAGCCCAGTGTGTTGGGGAAAGCTAGCAGAATATGGTAGGACGGGCCGCACCATGAGTGCCAAGGACAAGGTGGTGGTCCAGCTCTCCAAGATAATCAACAAAAACATTCAGAATGACAGCAAGAAGGTGGCACGGGAGCTGAAGTTGCTGCTTTTGGGTGCTAAGGAGTCAGGGAAGAGAACCATTGTCAAACAGATGAAGATCATCCATGAGGATAGCTACTCACAAGAGTAATGCTGGCAATACCATGCAGTCCTCTACATCAACACCATCTAGTCGATCATGGCCATTGTCAAAGCTTTGGGCAATCTGCAGATTAACTCTGCCAACCCCTCCTTCACAGATGAGGCTAGGGGCCAACAAGTATGACTAGGCAGGCAGCTACATCCAGAATAAGTCTGAAGAACTGAACAAGTGCAAGGATACCAAGGTGATCTATACACACCTCACCTGGACTAGTGACACTAAGAACATGCAGTTGGTGTTTGATGCTCTCACCAGCTTCATCATCAAGAACAACTTGAAGGACTGCAGCCTCTTCTGAGGGCCAGTGGGCTCTCACAAGATGAGACAGCACGAACTCTGCTCCCACAACCCCTGAGGAAAATGGGGGCAAGAGGACTAGGCTCCCCAAGTGGCCCCAACCCACATTGGCCACCTTCCCCCTTTCTTCTTTCTGTTTATGGGTCCTCAACCCTTCCCTCAGCTCCAGAGACTCAGGAGAGGAGCTGATACAGGTCTCTCTGTTTCAAGTCAGCCCTTGGTTCCGATGCTGGTGCTGGGAATGGCCATGGTAACCCCTTCCTGGTCATCTGTTCTGGTTTTAACCATTGTCTTTTTCTGTGATGGGGTTGGGGAGCACACGCTGAATCTCCCAAAGCCTGTGGCTGGAGGGACATGTACTTCACCTTGGGACTCCTGGCTTTGCTAAATACCAGCCCCTGACTCACCCCAAGTCCAATGTTTATAGAGAACCTCTTGCCCTTCCACCTCTCCCGGGCTCCAGGTCTACAAAGGAAAAAGCAAAAGAAGCATGAGAGGCTACTATTCCTGGAGACTACTTGTTAATTTTGTAGCTTTTATAAAAATGAAAAAAAAAAAATAAAAGAAAGTAAAGGGGAAAACAAAGACAAAACTGCAAACCTAGAAAACTTTTATAGAGAAAAACTATTTAAAATTGTCAGATCATGGGGTGCCTGGGTGGATCTGTCATTAAGTGTCTGCCTTTGGCTCAGGTCATTATCCCAAGGTCCTGGGATTGAGCTGGGCATCAGGCTCCCTACTCAGTGGAGAGCCTGCTTCTCCCTCTCCCACTCCCCCTGCTTGTGTTCCTGCTCTCCTTATCTCTCTCTCTGTCAAATAAATAAAAAAAATCTTTAAAAAATAAAAGCTATCAGATCATGACCAGCACCCACCCAGCACCCTTACATGATTCCACATTTTGAGTGTGTCTGATGGTTTACACCCATCCCTGTGCTAACTGACCCTTGTGCTTGCAGCATCTCTGCCCTGCCTTCCACAGAATTGGATTCCAAGCACAGTTCCAGACATCTGGTAACATCACTGAGGGTTCTGTCCCAGGGGCCATGAACCCTGGCTTCATTAACCTGAATGTAGCACCTTAGCTCTAATGTAGGAAACACCATGGCCTGCTGAGGGCCATAATCCTCATGTGCTTGCCCCAGTCCCAGGTCCTTCAGGATTGAACACTTCTTGGTTTTCTCTATTTCCTTCCCATGTCCATTTGTTTTGCTTCTTAAATTCCACATATGAGTGAAATCATAAGGTATTTGTCTTTCTCTGACTTATTTCGCTTAGCATAGTACCCTAGCTCCATCCTGTCCTTGCAAATGGCAACATTTTATTCCTGTTTTGGCTGAGTAATATTCCATCAAATTTCTTTCTCCATTCATCAATCTATGGATGTTTGGGCTCTTTCTATAATTCGGCTATTGTTGCTGCTGCTGTAAACATCAGGAATGATGCATCCCTTCAAATTAGGTAATTCAGTAAATACCTAAGAGTGTAATGCTGGATTATATGGTAGTTATATTTTATTTTATTTATTTTATTTTATTTATTTTATTTGATTTTATTTATTTGATTTGATTTGATTATGTTATGTTAGTCACCATACAATACATCATTAGTTTTTTTAATTTAAATTTTTATTGTTATGTTAATCCCCATACATTACATCATTAGTTTTTGATGTAGTGATCCACAATCCATTGTTTTTGTACAACACCCAGTGCTCCATGCAGCATGTGCTCTTCCTTAATACCCATCACCCGGCTAACCCATCCCCCCACACCCTTCCCCTCTAAACCCTCTGTTTGTTTCTCAGAATCCATAGTCTCTCATGGTTTGTATCTCCCTCCGATTTCTCCCCCTTCATTTTTCCGCTTCCTTCTCCTAATGTCTTCCATGCTATTCTTTATGTTCAACAAATAAGTGAAACCATATGATAATTGATTTTCTCTGCTTGACTTATTTCACTTAGCATAATCTCCTCCAGTCCCATCCATGTTGATGCAAAAGTTGGGTATTCATCTTTTCTGATGGATGAGTGATATTCCATTGTATATATGGACCACATCATCTTTATCCATTCATCTGTTGAAGGGCATCTCATCTCTTTCCACAGTTTGGCTCTTGCAGACATTGCTGCTGTGAACATTGGGGTGCATATGGCCCTTCTTTTCACTACATCTGTGTCTTTGGGGTAAATACCCAGTAGTGCAATTGCTGGTTCATAGGGTAGTTCTATTTTTAGTTTTTTGAGGCACCTCCACACTGTTTTCCATCGTGGCTGTACCAACTTGCATTCCCATCAACAATGTAAGAGGGTTCCCCTTTTTCCACAACCTCTCCAATATTTGTTGTTTCTTGCCTTGTCAATTACTGCCATTCTAACTGGTGCAAAGTGGTATCTCAACGTGTTTTTGTTTTTTTGGTTTTTTTAAATTATGTTATGTTAATTACCATACATTACATCATTAGTTTTTGATGAAGTGTTCAATGTGGTTTTGATTTGAATTTCCCTGATTGCTAAAGATGGTGAACATTTTTTCATGTGTCTGTTAGCTATTTGTATGTCTTCTTTGGAGAAGTGTCTGTTCATGCCTTCTGCTCACTTTTTGCCTTGATTATTTGCTTTTTGGGTGTTGAGTTTGAGAAGTTCTTTATAGATCTTGCATACCAGTGCTTTATCTGTAGTGTAATTTGCAAATATCGTCTCCCATTCTGTGAATTGTTTCTTTGTTTTGTTGACTGTTTCCTTTGCTGTGCAGAGCTTTTTATCTTGATGAAGTCCCAACAGCTCATTTTTGCTTTTGTTTCACTAAACTTTGGAGATGTATCTTGAAAGAAGTTGCTGTGGCCGATGTCAAAGAGGTTACTGCCGATGTTCTCCTCTAGGATTTTGATGGATTCCTATCTCACATTGAGGTCCTTCATCCATTTTGAGTTTATCTTTGTGTATGGTGTTAAAGAATGGTCGAGTTTGATTCTCCTGCATGTGGCTGTCCAATTTTCCCAGCACCATTTAGTGAAGAGACTGTCTTTTTTCATTGCATATTTTTTCCTGCTTTGTCAAAGATTATTTGACCACTGAGTTGAGGGTCCATATCTGGGCTCTCTATTCTGTTCCATTGATCTATGTGTCTGTTTTTGTGCCAGTACCAAGCTGTCTTGGTGATCACAGCTTTGTAATATAGCTTGAAATTGGGCAACGTGATGCCCCCAGCTTTGTTTTTCTTTTTCAACATTTCCTTGGTGATTAAGGGTTTTTTCTGATTCCATACAAATTTTAGGATTATTTGTTCCAGCACTTTGAAAAATGTCATTGGAATTTTGATCAGGATGGCATTGAAGGTATAGATTGCTCTGGGTAGCATAGACATTTTAACAATGTTTATTCTTCTAATCCATGAGCATGGAATACTTTTCCATCTTTTTGTGTCTTCTTCAATTTCTTTCATGAGTGTTCTGTAGTTCCTAGAGTATGGATCCTTTACCTCTTTGGTAAGGTTTATTCTGAGGTATCTTATGGTTTTTGGTGCTATTGTAAATTGAATTGTTTCTCTAATTTCTATTTCTACAGTTGAATTGATAGTATATAAGAAAGCAACTGATTTCTGTGCATTGGTTTTGTACCCTGCCACATTACTAAATTGCTGTATGAGTCTCTTCACAGATTATATGATACTTTATGTGGAAATACAAAAAAATTTTAGAACATATTATGAGCAACTATATGCCAACAAATTAGGAAATCAGCAAGAAATAGATGCATTCTTGGAAACTTATGAACTACCAAAACTGAAACAGAAAGAAATAAAAAACCTGAACAGAGACATAACCAGCAAGGAAATTGAAGCAATAATCAAAAATTTCACAACAAACAAGAATTCAGGGCCAGGTGACTTCCAGGGGCATTCTACTAAACATTTAAAGAAGAAATAATACCTATTCTTCTGAAGCTGTTCCAAAAAGTAGAAATGGATGGAAGACATCCAAACTCTTTCTATAAGGCCAGCATTACCTGGATCCCAGAACCAGACAAAGATCCAATCAAAAAGGAGAATTGCAGACCAATATCCATGATGAATATGGAGGCCAAAATTCTCACCAAGATACTAGCCAACATGATCCCACAGTACATTAGAAATATTATTCACCACAACGAAGTGGGATTTATTCCTGGGCTTCAAGAGTGGTTCAACAACTACAAGTCAATCAATGTGATACATCACATTAATGAAAGAAAGGACAAGGACCATATGATCCTCTTAATAGATGCAAAAAAAAAAAAAAGCATTTGACAAAATATAGCATTCTTTCTTGATTAAACACTCCACAGTGTAGGGATATGGGGAACATACCTTAATATCATAAAAGCCATGTAGGTAAAGCCCACAGCAAATATCATTCCCAATTGAGAAAAACTGAGGAGTTTTTCCACTAAGGTCAGGAACATGACAGGGATGCCCACTCTCATCACTGCTATTCAATATAGTACTAGAAACCCTAGCAACAGCATTCAGACAGCAAAAAGAAATAAAAGGCATCCAAACTGTCAAAGAAGAAGTCAAACTCTCTCTCTACACAGATGACATGATACTCTATGTGAAAAACCCAAAGACTCTACCCCCAAATTGCTAGAAATCATACAAGAATTCATCGAGGTGGAAGGACATAAAATCAATGCACAGAAAACTGTTGCATTTCTATAAACCAACAATGAGACAGAAGAAAGAGAAATGAAGGAGTTGATCCCATTTAGAATTGCACTAAAAACGGTAAGATACCTAGGAATAAACCTAACCAAAGAGGTAAAGGATTTGTACTCTAAAAACTGCAGAACACTTATGAAAGAAATTAAGAAAGACACAAAAAAATGGAAAAAAAATTCCATGTTCATGAATTGGAAGAATAAATAGTGTTAAAATGTCTATGCTACCCTAAGCAATCTACACAGCCAATGTAATCCTTATCAAAATATCATCGACAATTTCTACAGTGCTGGATCAAATAATCCTAAAATTTCTATGGAACCAGAAAAGCCCCTGAATAGCCACAGGAATGTAAAAAAGAAAACCAAAGCTGGGGACATCACAATGCCAGATTCATGCTATAATACAAAGCTGTGACCATCAAGGCAGTACAGGACTGCCACCTAAACAGACACATAGACCAATGGAACAGAACAGAGAACCCAAAAATAGACCCTCAAGTCTATGGTCAACTAATCTTCGACAAAGCAGGAAACAATATCCAATACAAAAAGCACAGTCTCTTCAGTAAATGCTGCTGGGAAAATTGGACAGCCACATGCAGAAGAATGAAAGTGGACCACTTCCTTACACCATACAGAAAAATAAACTCAAAATGGATGAAAGACCTAAATGTAAGACAAAAATCCATCAGAATTCTAGAGGAGAACACAGGCAGTAACTTCTCTGATATTGGCCACAGGGACTTCTTTCAAGACATGTCTCTAATGGCAAGTGAAACAAAAGTGAAAATGAATTATTGGGACTTCATCAAAATAAAAACCTTCTGCACAAGAAAGGAAATAGTCAACAAAATTTAATTACAACCTACCGAATGGGAGAAGATATTTGCAAATGTCATATTAGATAAAGGGCTAGAATTGAAGGTCTATAAAGAACTAATCAAACTCAAGACCCAAAGACCAAATAATCCAGTTAAGAAATGGGCAGAAGTTATGAAGAGACACTTCTCCAAAGAAGACATACAAATGGCCAATAGACACAAGAAAAACATGTTCAACATCACTAGGCATCAGAAAAATGCATATCACAACCAAAATAAGATACCACCTCACGCCAGTCAGAATGCCTAAAATCAGCAAGACAGGAAACATCAAATTTTGGTGAGGATGTGGAGAAAGAACCATACTCTTATACTGTTGGTGGGAATGCCCACTGGTATAGTCACTCTGGAAAACAGTATAGATGTTCCTCAAGAAGGTAAAAATAGAGATACCCTATGACCCAGTAATCACACTACTATGTATGTACCCCAAATTCATATGTAGTGATTCAAAAGGGCACTTGCACCCCAATGTTTATAGCAGCAATGTCCACAATAGCCAAACAGTGGAAAGAGCCAAGATGTCCATCGACAGATGAATGGATAAAGAAGAAGTAGTATATATACACGATGGAATATTACACAGCCATCAGAAAAAAAATGAATACTTACCATTTACATCGACATGGATAGAACTGGAGGGTATTTTGCTCAGCGAAATAAGTCAACCAGAGAAAGACAATGATCATATGGTGTATGTTTTCATTCATATGTGGAATATAAGAAATAGCACAACAGATCATAGAGGAAGGGATGGAAACTGAATGGGGATTCATCAGAGAGGGAGAAAAACCATGAGAGACTCTTAATAATAGGTAACAAATTGAGGGCTCCGGGAGGGGAGGGGGGTGGATGTATGGGGTAATTGGGTACAGGGCATTAAGGAGAGCAGTTGTTGTGATAAGCACTGGGTGTTATATGCAACTGATGATTTAAAGAACACTACATCTGAAAATAATTATGTACTATATGTTGGCTAACTGAATTAAAATAAGTAAAAAATATAAAAAGAAAAAAAAAGATATATGTAGAATGGGAAGATATTTAAACCACAAACCTGACAAGGTACTAATATCTAAAATATGGAAGGAACTCAAACAACTCAATAGAAAAAAATATTATTAAAATAGGGAAAGGAACTGTATTGACATTTTTTCCCCAGGGAAATACAAATGTTGAGCAAGTACTTTCAAAAATACTCAATATCACTAATCAACAGAAAAATGCAAATCAAAACCATGACAAAGTTCACCTCACACGTGTTAGAATAATATAATTTAAAAATATATATAATGTTAGTCAGGATATGGAGAAAAGGGAACACATATTCTGTTGGTTAGAATGTGAATTGCTACGGTCATTAAAGAAAACTGTATGAAGTCTCCTTTAAAAAAAATTAAAATAGAACTACCATAAGATCCAGTAGTGCCACATCTGGGCATTTATATAAAGGTAATAAAATCATAATTTTGAAGTCCTATCTGCACTCTTAATACTTATTACAGGATTATTTACAATAGCCAAGATGTGAAAGCAAACCAAATGTTATTTGACTGATGAATAAAGAAAATCTACTAAAAATATAAAATGGAATATCATTTGTCCTTAAAAAGGGAAAGAAATCGGCTGGCGGAGTAAGATGGTGGAGGAGTAGGAGACCTGGATTTTGTCTCCTCTCAGGAATTCAGCTGGATAGGGATCAAACCATTCTGAACACGTAGAAACTCAACAGGAGATTGAAGAAAAGAATAGGAACAACTCTCTGAACAGAAAAGCGACCACTTTCTGGAAGGTAGGACGTGCGGAGAAGTGAATCTGAGGCGATATTCGGGAGGATAGACGGCGGGGGAGGGGCCTCCGTCAGCCGCTTCTGGCAAGTGATAGAAAGAGGAAGCACAAAATCGGAACTTTTAGAAGTCGGCCCCGCTGAGGGACGTCACTCCGGTGGCTAAGCGGGGGGTGGAACACTCATGGGACAGTGTGGTCTCAGGACCCTCGGGGTCGCAGAAAGACCAGGGGTGTCTGAGTGCGGCAGAGCTCCCAGGTATTGGAACAAGGAAGCCGGCTGCAAAGACGGAGCCGAGGAGCAGGCTCTTAGCTTAGGGTTGCCATAAACCGTGATCTGGGGCACAGTCGGGCCACTGCTCCTCCAGCAGGGACCCAAAAAGTTGCAGATCCGGGGAGACTCACCTTCTTCCCCTGGGAGGAGCGGCGCGGGAGTGCACCGCGGGGATCTGCTGGGTTTGGAGACTCCACCCGGGGTCGGGTGCCAGAGATAGAAATGTGCGGTCACAGGCCGGGTGAGCACGGAGTGCCGCCGGAGACCGGGGAGATGGGAGTGACTGACGGCTTTTCTCTGGGGGCTCACTGAGGAGCAGGGCCCAAGTTCTCGGCTCCTCTGAGGCGGAGATTGGGAGGCTACCATTTTCACTCTTGGCCTCCAAAGCTGTACAGAAAGCTCGCAGGGAACAAAAGCTCCCGAGAGCAAACCCGAGCAGATTACTTAGCCCCGACCGGGCAACGGCGGAGCAATTCCACCGCCAGCAAAGATTTTGGAAACCACGGCAACAGGCCCCTCCCCCAGAAGTTCAGCGAGAACAGCCAGCCAAGACCAAGTTTACCAATCAATGAGATCGACAGAACTCCAGCGCTAGGGGAATAATGCACATAAAATCCATGGCTTTTTTACCATGATTCTGTAGTCTTTCAAAGTTAAGTTTTTTTTTTTAACTGTCCTTTTTTTTTTTTAATTTTTCTTTTTCTTTTTTTCAACCAACATCTTATCAATCCCTTTTTAAGAAAAAAAAATTTATTTTTCCTTTTTAGAGTCATATTCTATCACTTCATAGTAGTTACCCGTATTTTTGTCATATATATATAAGTTGTTCTCTCTTTAAAATTTTGAGATAATTTCTTCTAACAGATCAAAATATACCCTAAATCTCTAGTGTATGATTTTTTTTTCTACTCCCCTGCCTGATCACATTCTCTCCCTTTTTTTTCCTTTTTTTTTTAAATACTCTTCTTTCTTTTTTCAAAGAACTTCTAACAATTCCTTTAATAAAATTTTTTATACTTTCCATCGTTACAGTCATATTCCATCCCTTCATCATATCAACCCTTATTTTTGAACATATACAAGTTTTTATTTCTTTAAAATTTTGGGAGGAACTTTCTTCTAAGAGACCAAAATACACCCAAAATCTAGTGCGTGGCACTGATCTATGCACCAGCCTGATCATATTTGATCATATTCTGTTTTTTTTGTTTTGTTCTGTTTTTGATTGATTTATCTTTATCTTTATCTTTTTCTTTTTCTTTTTTCTCTCTTTCCCTTTCTTTTCCCACTGCTTCAGGTCTTTTCTGATTTGTTTAGAATATATTTTCTGGGAACGTTGTTAACCTGTTAGCATTTTGTTCTCTCATTTTTCTATTCTCCTCTGGATAAAATGACAAGACGGAAAAAATCACCTCCACAAAAAGAACAAGAGGCAGTACTGACTGCCAGGGAACTACTCAACAGACATTAGTACGATATCAGATCTAGAGTTCAGAATCATCACTTTAAAGATACTAGCTGGGCTTGAAAAAAGCATGGAAGTTATTAGAGAAACCCTTTCTGGAGAAGGAAAAGAACGAAAATCTAACCAAGTAGAAATCAAAAAGGCTATTAGTGAGGTGCAACCAAATATGGGGGTACTAACTGCTAGGATAAATGAGGCAGAAGAGAGAATCAGTGATATAGAAGACCAAATGATGGAAAATAAAGAAGCTGAGAAAAAAAGAGATAAACAACTACTGGATCACGAGGGCAGATTTGAGAGATAAGCGATACCGTAAGATGAAACTACATTAGAATAATTGGGATCCCAGAAGATGAAGAAAGAGAGAGAGGGGCAGAAGGTATATGGAGCAAATTATAGCAGAGAACTTCCCTAATTTGGGGAAGGAAACAGGCATCAAAATCCAGGAGGCACAGAGAACCCCTCTCAAATCAATAAAAATAGGTCAACACCCTGACATCTAATAGTAAAACTTACAAATCTCAGAGACAAAGAGAAAATCCTGAAAGCAGCTGGGGAGAAGAGATCTGTAACCTACAATGGTAGAAACATTAGATTGGCAACAGACCTATCCACAGAGACCTGGCAGGCCAGAAAGGACTGGCAGGATATATTCAGAGCAGTAAACGAGAAAAATATGCAGCCAAGAATACAATATCCAGCTAGGCTGTCATTGAAAATAAAAGGAGAGATAAAAAGCTTACAGGACAAACAAAAACTAAAGGAATTTACAAACATGAAACCAGCCCTACAAGAAATCTTGAAAGGGGTCTTCTAGGCAAAGAGAGAGCCTAAAAGCAACATAGACCAGAAAGGAACACAGACAATATACAGTAACAGTCACCTTACAGGCAATACAATGCCACTAAATTCCTATCTTTCAATAGTTACCCTGAATGTAAATAGGCTAAATGTCCCAATCAAAAGACAGAGGCTATCAGACTGGATTAAAAAAACAAGACCCATCGATATGTTGTCTGCAAGAGACTCATTTTAGAACCAAAGGCACCCCCAGATTGAAAGGGAGGGAGTGGAAAACCATTTACCATGCTAATGGACACCAAAAGAAAGCTGGGGTGGCAATCCTTATATCAGACAAATTAGATTTTAAACCAAAGACTGTAATAAGAGATGAGGAAGGACACTATATCCTACTTAAAGGGTCTATCCAAAAGAAGATCTAACAATTGTAAATATCTATGCCCCTAACATGGGAGCAGCCAATTATATAAGACAGTTAATAACAAAAGAAAAGAAACACATCGACAACAATACAATAATAGTGGGGGACTTTAACACCCCCCTCACTGAAATGGACAGACCGTCTAAGCAAAAGATCAACAACGAAATAAAGATTTTAAATGACACACTGGACCAAATGGACTTCACAGACATATTCAGAACATTCCATCCCAAAGCAACGGAATACACATTCTTCTCTACTGCCCATGGAACATTCTCCAGAATCGATCACATCCGAGGACATAAATCAGGTCTCAACTGGTACCAAAAGATTGGGATCATTCCCTGCCTATTTTCAGACCACAATGCTTTGAAACTAGAACTCAACCACAAGAGGAAAGTCAGAAAGCCCTCAAATACATGGAGGCTAAAGAGCATCCTATTAAAGAATGAATGGGTCAACCAGGAAAGTAAAGAAGAATTAAAAAAATTCATGGAAACCGATGAAAATGAAAACACAACTATTCAAAATCTTTGGGATGCAGCAAAGGCAGTCCTAAGAGGAAAGCATTACAAGCCCTTCTTAAGAAACAAGAAAGGTCTCAAGTACACAACCTAACCCTACACCTAAAGGAGATGGAGACAAAACAGCGAATAAAGCCTAAACCCAGCAGGAGAAGAGAAATAATAATGATCAGAGCAGAAATCAATGAAATAGAAACTAAAAGAGCAGTAGAACAGATCAACGAAACTAGGAGCTGGTTCTTTGAAAGAATTAACAAGATTGATAAACCCCTGGCTAGACTTATCAAAAAGAAAAGAGAAATGACCCAAATCAACAAAATCATGAATGAAAGAGGAGAGATCACAACCAACACCAAAGAAATACAAACAATTCGAAGAACATATTATGAGCAACTGTATGGCAGCAAATTAGATAACCTGGAAGACATGGATGCATTCCTAGAGATGTATAAACTACCAAAACTGAAGCAGGAAGAAATAGAAAACCTGAACAGACCTATAACCACTAAGGAAATGGAAGCAGTCATCAAAAATCTCCCAACAAACAAAAGCCCAGGGCCAGATGGCTTCCCAGGGGAATTCTACCAAACATTTCAAGAAGAATTAATACCTATTCTTCTGAAACTGTTCCAAAAAATAGAAATGGAAGGAAAACTTTCAAACTCGTTTTATGAGGCCACCATTCCCTTGATCCCCAAACCAGACAAAGACCCCATCAAAAAGGAGAACTACAGACCAATATCCCTGATGAACATAGATGCAAAAATCCTCACCAAAATACTAGCCAATAGGATCCAACAGTACATTAAAAGGATTATTCACCACGACCAAGTGGGATTTATCCCTGGGCTGCAACGTTGGTTCAACATCCGCAAATCAATCAATGTGAACAATACATTAACAAAAGAAAGAACAAGAATCATATGATCCTCTCAATAGATGCAGAAAAAGCTTTTGACAATGTACAGCATCCTTTCTTGATCAAAGCTCTTCAGAGTATAGGCATAGAGGGTACATACCTCAATATCATAAAAGCCATCTATGAAAAACCCACAGTGAATATCATTCTCAATGGGGAAAAACTGAGAGCTTTCCCCCTAAGGTCAGGAATGCAGCAGGGATGTCCACTATCACCACTGCTATTCAACATAGTATTAGAAGTCCTAACCACAGCAATCAGACAACAAAAAGAAATAAAAGGCATCCAAATCAGCAAAGAAGAAGTCAAACTCTCACTCTTTGCAGATGATATGATACTTTATGTGGAACCCCCAAAGACTCCACCCTAAAACTGCTAAAACTCATACAGGAATTCAGTCAAGTGGCAGGATATAAAATCAATGCACAGAAGTCAGTGGCATTCCTATACACCAACAACAAGACAGAAGAAAGAGAAATTAAGGAGTTGATCCCATTTACAATGGCACCCAAAACCATAAGATACCTAGGAATAAATCTAACCAAAGAGGCAAAGGATCTGTACTCAAAAAACTATAAAATACTCATGAAAGAAATTGAGGAAGACACAAAGAAATGGAAAAACGTTCCCTGCTCATGGATTGGAAGAACAAATATGGTGAAGATGTCAATGCTACCTAGAGCAATCTACACATTCAATGCAATCCCTATCAAAATACCGTATACTTCCTTCAAAGAAATGGAACAAATAATCCTAAAATTTGTATGGAACCAGAAAAGACCCCGAATAGCCAGAGGAATGTTGAAAAAGAAAAGCAAAGCTGGCGGCATCACAATTCCGGACTTCAAGCTCTATTACAGAGCTGTCATCATCAAGACAGCATGGTACTGGCACAAAAACAGACACATAGATCAATGGACCAGAATAGAGAGCCCAGAAATGGACCCTCAACTCTATGGTCAACTCATCTTTGACAAAGCAGGAAAGAATATCCAATGGAACAAAGACAGTCTCTTCAACAAATGGTGTTGAGAAAATTGGATAGCCACATGCAGAAGAATGGAACTGGACCATTTCCTTACACCACACACAAAAATAGACTCCAAATGGTTGAAATACCTCAGTGTGAGACAGGAGTCCATCCAAATCCTAAAGGAGAACACAGGCAGCAACTTCTTCAACCTCAGCCGAAGCAACTTCTTCCTAGAAACATCACCAAAGGCAAGGGAAGCAAGGGCAAAAATGAGCTCTTGGGACTTCATCAAGATAAAAAGCTTTTGCACAGCAAAGGAAACAGTGAACAAAACCAAAAGACAACCAAAAGAATGGGAGAAGATATTTGCAAATGAAATATCAAAGGGCTAATATCCAAAATCTATAAAGAACTTATCAAACTCAACACCCAAAGAACAAAGAATCCAATCAAGAAATGGGCAGAAGACATGAATGGACATTTTTCCAAAGAAGACATCCAAATGGCCAACAGACACATGAAAAAGTGCCGAATATCACTCGGCATCAGGGAAATCCAAATCAAAACCTCAATGAGATACCACCTCACACCAGTCAGAATGGCTAAAATTAACAAGTCAGGAAACGACAGATGTTGGCGGGGATGCGGAGAAAGGGGAACCCTCCTACACTGTTGGTGGGAATGCAAGCTGGTGCAGCCACTCTGGAAAACAGTATGGAGGTTCCTCAAAAAGTTGAAAATAGAGCTACCATACGATCCAGCAATTGCACTACTGGGTATTTTCCCCAAAGTTACAAAAGTAGGCATCCGAAAGGGTACATGCACCCCGATGTTTATAGCAGCAATGTCCACAATAGCCAAACTGTGGAAAGAGCCAAGATGTCCATCGACAGATGAATGGATAAAGAAGAGGTGGTATATATATACAATGGAATATTATGCAGCCATCAAAAGGAATGAGATCTTGCTATTTGCAGCGATGTGGATGGAACTGGAGGGTATTATGCTAAGCGAAATAAGTCAAACAGAGAAAGACATGTATCAAATGACCTCACTGATATGAGGAATTCTTAATCTAAGGAAAGAAACGGAGGGTTGCTGGAGTGGTGGGGGGTGGGAGGGATGGGATGGCTGGGTGATAGACACTGGGGAGGTTATGTGCTCTGGTAAGTGCTGTGAATTGTGCAAGACTGTTGAATCTCAGATCTGTACCTCTGAAACAAATAATGCAATATATGTTAAGGAAAAAAAAAAAAAAAGAAGGTAGCAGGAGGGGAAGAATGAAGGGGGGGAATCGGACGGGTAGACTAACCATGAGAGACGATGGACTCTGAAAAACAAACAGGGTTCTAGAGGGGAGGGGGGTGGGAGGATGGGTTAGCCTGGTGATGGGTATTGAGGAGGGCACGTTCTGCATGGAGCACTGGGTGTTATGCACAAACAATGAATCATGGAACACTTCATCTAAAACTAATGATGTAATGTATGGGGATTAACATAACAATAAAAATTAAGAAAAAAAAGGGAAGGAAATCTTGCCTTTTGTGACAACATGGATAAACCTGGAGGACATTATGCTAATTGAAATATGCCATATGGAAGAAGATATATACTCTATGTATCATTATGTGTGGAATCTCAAAAAAGAAACAAGAAAAACCCAAACTGAGGAACAAAGAGTGGAAAGGTGGTTGCCAGTGTTTGGGGATTTGGGGAGATTTTGGTCAAAGGGTACAGGGTTTCAGTTCAACATAAATATGTTCTGAGGATTTAATGTGTAGCATGGTGACTATATTTAATAATACTCTATTGTAAACTGAAATTTAAGATAGATCTTAAATCTTTGTAAAAAAAAGATAACTGTGAGTTGGTGTGTTAATTGTGATAATTGTTTCACACTGTCTATATACATCCAATCATCACATTGTACACCTTAGTTATATTAAATGTTATTTATCAACTATACCTAATAATGAAAAAGATAAAATATAAAAAAATATTTACATGGTTGGTGGATTACAGGATTCTTCCTCAAAGAAAGATCTCAACTGATATGCTTTGACTTTGAATTGAGCTGAATCCATGTGAATCCATAATATAAGTATTAGATGTAGATTTTTACCCACTAGAACAATAAATTTTCTCTCCCTTAGCTCTTTAATCATTTATAAATTTCTCTTCTAAATCCTCCATGAAAAATGAGTCACTGCAGGTCTTTGTTTTTTAAACCCCTTTAATATACCTAAAACTATTTGAAATTAGGGAACCAAATAGAATCAATGTGGAATCCCTCTCCTGTATTTCTGGATTGCAGAGGATTGCCAGCATGAGCTTCTCTAGGATTTTGGTGCTGTTTACAAATATACTTAATCTATGGTAAAGTATAAAAAAAAATAAGAGAATTAAAAAAAAAAGTGTTCCTTGGGCCCTCCCAGGGGTACAGATATCACATGGCTTGGAAAACTGAGGGTAACAAATCCTCATCACTTTGAGCCATTGTGGCCTTCTTGCTAAACTGTGACAAAAATTTTGGCATCTCAAGCTCATTTACTGTAGGTCACCCTTAAATTCAGACCTCAGTTAGCCAATACAGTAGATTATTAGTTCACTTTTCACATACTCAAAAAACACATTGAGTTATAAATTTTGGATGAGTATACCCATGGAAATGAATGCTACCCTATCTATTATTATATTCTCTTTGATCTGACACCCTTAGGATCAACTTCCATGCCTGCAATCCAGATTTCTTCCAACGTAAGCTGTCAATATTCTGTGACACATTTAGTGCATAAGCACTGTTTTTTAAAACAGGTTCTTTACTTCTCTTGCTATGCTCTGATGGAATCTTGATCTCCCTATGTCACTGGAAGAAATGAGAGAAATTTGGAAACATGTCATAAAGAGAATTTCACCTCCTTGTAAAGAGTTCTCCCATGTGAAGCCAATGGAATAATTCTTTGTGTGGATTAGTTGATTGTCTCAAATAAGGGGGATGGTGTGGAATTCTTACATCATCAAGGAATGTTCAGGGATTTCAGGTTCATATTTGCCAGGCTTGTATGAGTCTACATAAATGTCTGCAATCCATTTCCCAGTGTCCCACTCTTCCCTAACTACATCCTTCCCTTTGGGTAAGAGACTTGGATGATTTCTGTTTTCAAATTCTCCAGAAAAAAAGAACAAATTATCTCTGTGTATATAGAGACGGGACTATCATCTATTATCTATCATCTATCTATCTATCATCTATCTATCTATCTATTATCTATCATCTATCTATCTATCTATCTATCTATCTATCATCTATCAATCATCTATCATCTATCATCATCTATCTATCATCTATCATCTATCTCTCTAATCTGTAGATAAATATATACATATACATATATATGTATAGATGGATAATATTTATATTTTTTACTAAATTGACCCATTTAATTATTTGGAAATTTCAAAATCTGCAGTGTGTGCTAGAAGGCTGGAAATCCAGTGGAGAGTTAATACGTAAGTTCAAGACCAATGACTGACTACTTGAGGGCCAGGAAATAGCTGATGTTGCAGTTAATATCCAAAGGCCACCATAGCTGCAGAATTCAATTTTGCTTAGCAGGAAGTCAGTTTTTTTTATTCTGTTCATCCAAAAGCATTGACCTCACTCTTGGGCTATGCTCTCCTCCAGGTTTCTGTGACATCTACACATTCCTAACTTTCTGACCCACAGTGACCTTTTCCTATCCTGTTTTGAATTTCTCCTTATCACAGCTACCACTTTTTACTGTAACACAAGGATCTGTTCATGGCTTTATGTCATCTTTTTCAGAGAATTTTGAATATCTGGATGTTATAAACTCTAAAATTTAGATCTCCACCTTTGTTATTTACTTTGAATTTCCAACTAGTATTGAATAATAAACTGAATACATATTTGATATTTCATATATGTCCAAACTTAACATGGCCAAAATATTTATCCAATCAACAAACACATTATGTCTTTGTTTTTCCCTTGTATCATTCTCAATAAAGGTAGCCACCACTGAAATTCTCAGGACAAAAAAAATATAAAACTAGTCATTATCTTTGCTGACCCAACTCTATAACTGCACACATGCTCCCCTTCAGCAAGTAATATTAGCTGCTACTCCAAATATTTCTGATACCTAAACATTTTTTACATCATTTGCTACTTTTCCTGTTCACACTACTACAATTCTTTCTTATGTTACCACAAAAGCCACCTAAACAATCTCCCAAATTTATGTCATGTTCCACAAATCATTCTGTGCAGACCAGTGATATTTAATTTTAAAACAAAACAAAACAAATAACAAGAGAGCAAACTACCAAAGAAACAACAAACAAGGTAAAATTATTATTTTTAGCAATACAATAATAGTAAGGTATTTTATTATTTTTTATTTGTTTAAATTTAAATTAAATTAATTAATATATAGTGTATTGTTGGTTTCAGAGGTAGAGTTGAATGATTCATAATTTTCATATAATACCTAGTGCTAATTATATCACATGCCCTCCTTAATGCCCATCACCCAGTGACCCCATCCCCCTCCTCTCCAGCCACCCTCAGTTTGTTTCCTATGATTAAGTGTCTTTTATGATTTGTCTTCCTCTCTGATGTCATCTTGATTTACTTTTTTCTCTCTTCCCCTGTGTTCCTCTGTTTCTTAAGTTCCACATATGAGTGATATCATATGAAAATTATTTTTCTCTGATTGACTTATTTCACTTACCTTAACACCCTCTATCTCCATCCTTGTCATTGCAAGTGGCAAGACTTCATATTTTTGATGGCTGAGTAATATTCCATTCTATGTATATACCACTGTTTCTTTATCCATTCATCTGCTGATGGACATCCTGACTCTTTCTATACTTTGCCTATTATGGACATTGTTGCTATAAGCATTGGGGCACAGATGCCCCTTCGGATCACTACATTTGTATATTTGGGGTAAATGCCCAGTAGTGCAATTGCTGTGAATAGGGTAGCTCTACTTTCAACTTTTTGAGGAACCTCTATACTGTTTTTCGGAGTGGTTATACCAGCGTGCATTCCCACCAACAGTGTAGGAAGGTTCCCCTTTCTCCGCATCCCCGCCAAAATCTGTCGTTTCCTGACTTGTTAATTTTAGCCATTCTGACTGGTGTGAGGTGATATCTCACTGAGGTTTTGATTTAGATTTCCCTGATGCCAAGTGATGTTGAGCACTTTTTCATGTGTCTGTTGGCCATTTGGATGTCTTCTTTGGAGAAACGTCTGTTCGTGTCTTCTGCCCATTTCTTGATTGGATTCTTTGTCCTTTGGGTGTTGAGTTTAAGTTCTTTATAGATTTTGGATACTAGCTTTATCTGATACATCATTTGCAATATCCTCTCCCATTTTGTCAGTTGTCTTTTGGTTTTGTCAAATGTTTCCTTTGCTGTGCAAAAGGTTTTTATCTTGATGACGTCCCAATAGTTCATTTTTGCCTTTGTTTCCCTTACCTTTGGAGATCTGCCTAGCAAAATTGTTGCAGATTAGGTTGAAGAGGTTGATGCCTCTGTTCTCCTCCAGGATTTTGATGGATTTCTCTCTCACATTTAGGTCTTTCATCTATTTTGAGTCTATTTTTGTATGGTATAAAGAAATGGTCCAGTTTCATTCTTCTGCATGTGGCTGTCCAATTTTCCAACATCATTTGTTGAAGAGACTGATTTTCAACTGGATATTCTTTCCTGCTTTGTCAAAGATTAGTTGACCATAGAGTTGAGGGTCCATTGGTAGATTCTCTAATCTATTCCATTGATCTCTGTGTCTGTTTTTGTGCCAGTACCATACTGTCTTGATGATTAGAGCTTTGTAATAGAACTTGAAGTCTGGAATTGTGATGCCACTAGTTTTGGTTTCCTTTTTCAACTTTCCTTTGGCAATTCAGGGGACTTTTCTGGTTCCATACAAATTTTAGGATTATTCGTTCCAGCTCATTCAAAAAAGTTGATGGTGTTTTGATAGGGGTTGTTTTGTATGTGTATATTGCTCTAAGTAGCATAGAGACTTTAACAATATTTCTTCTTTCAATCCATGAGCATGAACTATTTTTCCATTTCTTTCATGAGTGTTCTATAATTTTCTGAGTACAGATCCTTTGCCTCTTTGGTTAGGTTTATTCCTAGGTATCTTATGTTTTTAGGTGCAGTCGTAAATGGGATCGACTCCTTAATTTCTCTTTCTTCTGTCTCATTGTTAGTATAGAAATGCAACTGATTTCTGTGCATTGATTTTATGCCTTGCCACTTTGCTGAATTCCTGTATCAGTTCTAGCAATTTTGGGGTAGATTCTTTTGGGTTTCCCACATAGAGTATCATGTCATTTACAAAGAGTGAGAGTTTGACTTCTTCTTTGCTAATTTGGATGCCTTTTATTTCTTTTTGTTGTCTGATGCCTGTGGCTAGGACTTCTAGTACTATGTTGAATAGCAGTGGTGATAGTGGACATCCCTGCCACATTCCTGACCTTAGGGGGCAAGCTCTCAGTTTTTCCCCATTGAGAATGATATTAGCGGTGGGCTTTCCTATTGGCTTTTATGATATTGAGGTAGTTTCCCTCTATCCCTAGACTGTGGAGAGTTTTTATCAAGTAAGAATGCTGTGTTTTGTCAAATGCTTTTTTTTTTTTTGCATCTATTGAGAGCATCATAAGTTTCTTGTCCTTTCTTTTATTAATGTGATGCATCACATTGATTGATTTGCAGATGTTGAACCATCCTAGCCACCCAGGAATAAATCCCATGTAGTCATGGTGAATAATCCTTTTAATGTATTGTTGGATCCTATTAACTACTATTTTGGTGCAAATTTTTTCATCCATGTTCATCAAAGCTATTGATCTGTAATTCTCCTTTTTGATGGGGTCTATTTCTGATTTGGTGTTTAAGGTAATTCTGGCTGCATAGAATGAAGTTGGAGGTTTTCCTTACATTTCTATTTTTTGAAAGAGCTTCAGAAGAATAGGTATAAGTTCTTCTTGAAATGTTTAGTAGAATTCCACTAGGAAGCCATCTGGCCCTGGACTCTTGTTTGTTAGGAGATTCTTGATTACTGCTTCAATTTCCCTGATGGTTATGGGTCTGTTCAGGTTCTTATTTCTTCCTGGATCAGTTTTGGTAGTTTATACGTCTCTAGGAATGCAACCATTTATTCAAGATTTCCTAGTTTGTTGGCATATAGTTGTTCATAGTATGTTCTTATAATTGTTTGTATTTCTTCGGTGTTCGTTGTGATCTTGCCTCTTTCATTCATGAGTTTATTTATTTGAGCCTCTTCTCTTTTCTTGTTGATGAGTCTGGCCAGGGGTTTCTCAATCTTATTAATTCTTTAAAGAACCAGCTCCTAGTTTTGTTGATCTCCTCTACTGTTCTTTTGGTTTCTATTTCATTGATTTCTGTTCTAATCTTTATTATTTCTCTTCCCCTGCTGGGTTTAGGGTTTATTTGATTTTCTTTCTCCAGGTTCTTTAGGTGTAAGGTTAAGTTGTGTATTTGAGACCTTTCTTGTTTCTTGAAAAAGGCTTCCATTGCTATGTACTTCCTTCTTAGGACCACCTTTGCTGCATCCCAAAGGTTTTGAATAGTTGTGTTTTCATTTTCATTTGTTTCCCTGAATTTTAAAAATTCTTCATTAATTTTCTGGTTGACCCACTCATTCTTTAGTAGGATGCTCTTTAGCCTCCATGTATTTGATTTCTTCTTGTGATTGAGTTCAAGTTTCACCCATTGTGGTCTGAAAATATTCAGGGAAGAATCCCAATTCTGGTACCTGTTGAGACCTGATCTGTGACCCAGTATGTGATCTATTCTGAAGAATGTTCCATATTAACTTGAAAAGAATGCATATTCTGTTGCTTTAGTATAGAATATTTTGAATATATCTGTGAAGCCCATCTGGTCCACTGTCTCATTCAAAGCCCTTGTTTCCTTGTTGATCTTCTGCTTAGATATCTGTCCATTGCAGTGATTGGGGTGTTAAAGTCTCCCACTATTATTGTATTATTATTGATGTGTTTCTTTAATTTTGTTATAAATTGGGTTATATAATTTGCCGCTCCTATGTTAGGGGCATAAGTATTTACAATTTTTAGATCTTCTTGTTGGATGCACCCTTTAATTATGATATAGTGTTCTTCCTCATATTACATTCTTTGGTTTAAATCTAATTTATCTGATACAGGGATTGCCACCCCACGTTTCTTTTGTTGCTCATTAGCATAATAAATTGTTTTCCACCACCTCACTTTAAATCTGAAGGTGTCTTTGGGTCTAAAATTAGTCTCTTGGCAGACAGCATATTGACGAGTCTTGTTTTTTTTTATCCTATCTGAGAACCTGTGTCTTTTTATTGGAGCATTTAGCCCATTTACGTTCAGAATAACTATTGAAAGTTATGAATTTAGTGTCATTGTATTACCTGTAAAGTCCCTGTTTCTGCATTTTGTCTCTGTTTCTTTGTGGTCTATCTTACTTTGGGCTCTTTCTTTGCTACAAGATATTTCTTGTAGGGCTGCTTTGGTGATCACAAATTTGTTGGTTTTCTGTTTGTTCTGGAAGCTCTTTATCTCTCCTATTTTGAATGACATTCTAGCTGGATAAAGTATTCTTGGCTGCATATTTTTCTCATTTAGAACTCTGAACATATCATGCCAACTCATTTGGCCTGACAGGTCTCTGTGCGTAAGTCTTCCAACAGCCTAATGTTTCTACTGTTGTAGGTTACAGACCTCTTGTCCTGAGCTGCTTTCAGGATTTTCTCTTTGTCTCTGAGGTTTGCAAATTTCACTATTATGGGTCAGCGTGTTGACCTATTTTTATTGATTTTGAAGAGGGTTCCCTGTGCCTCTTGGACTTGGATTCTGCCGCTCTCTTTCCTCATCTTCTGCGATCCCAATTATTCTAATATTGTTTTGCTTTATGGTATCACTTATCTCTTGAGTTCTCCTCTCATTATCCAGTAGTTGTTTATCTCTTTTTTTCTCAGCTTCTTTTTCTCCATCATTCTGTCTTCCGTATCACTAATTCTCTCTCTTCTGCTTCATTTATCCTAGCAGTTAGAGACTCCATTTTTAATTGCATCTTTTAAATAGCCCTTTTTTCTCTACTTGATTTGATTTTTGGTTCTTTTATTTCTCCAGAAAGGGATTCTCTAATGTCTTCTATGCTTTTTGTCAAGCCCAGATAGTATATTTATAATTATTATCCTGAACTCTAGTTCTGACATCTTACTTAGGTCCATATGGATTAGGTCCCTGACAGTCAGTACTGCCTCTTGTTCCCTTTTTGAGGTAAGTTTTTCCATCCTGTCATCCTGTCTAGAACAGTATCATTAGAGAACAAAATACTAAAATGGCAACAAGAATTACAGAGAAATATACACTAAACAAATTCATTGAGTCCTGAAGCTGGAGGGGGGGGGGAAGAAAATTTAAAAAATTAACCCCCTCCCAAAAAAAACAAAACCAAAACCTGCTGTTTTAAACAAACAAGCAAGCAAACAAACAAACAAACAAAAACACAGAGAATATAATTAGACAGGTGCTCAGAACAGAGCAGTACACTGAATACTGTTGTATTTTGGTCTATTTATTAGAAAACTGGATCCCAAAATTGTAAATAAGGAAAAACTTATATATTTACAGAAACACAATTAAATATAATGAAAGGATAGAATGTTACTGCAAAAATGAAATTAAAAAAAATATCTTAAAAAAGAGTCAATAAAATAAGACATTGGTTGAAAAAGGAAAAAGAGAAAATAAAATTGAAAAAACTAAAGAATCATGGGGAAAAAAGAAAAACATGAATTCTATATGCTATATCCCTTTGTGCTGGAGTTTTGCAGTTCTCAATGATGGGCAAACTTGGTCTTGGCTGGATGTTCTTGCTGATCTTCTCGGAGAGGGGCCTGTTGCTTTGATTCTCAAGTGTCTTTGCCCTGAGCTGAATTGCACTGCCCTTGCTAGGCGGCCAGGCTAATCAATCTGCTTGCTTGATTACTCTATGTGGCTTTTGTTCCCTGAGGCTTTCCATGTTTTCCATGTCACTTTAGAGGATGAGAATGAAAATTGTGCCCTCCCAATCTCCAGCCCCACAGCCGAGAGCTCAGGGCCCATTCCTCAGTGTGTCCTCAGTGAAAAGCTATCAATCACTCCTGTCTGGTTTCTCTCCACTCTCTGTGCTCACCCAGCCTGTGACTGAGAGTTTGTATCTCAGACACACAACCCCATTTCAAGTCTCCAAACCCTGCAGACTCCTGTGGTGCACACCTGCACCATTCCCCCTGGGGGAGGAAGGGTGGTCTCACTGGTTCTACTGCTTGCTGGGCCCTTGCTCCCTTGCTCAGAGAGCAGTCAACCTGACCATGCCACAGTTCACAATTTATGGCAACCTTGATCTGAAAGCCCATTCCTGGGCTTGCTGATTACAGCTGCTTCTCAGCTCCAATGCCTGGGAACTCTGCCCCATTCAGACACACCCATTTTTCTGTAACCCAAGGGGATCCAGACACCACACTGCCCCACCTAGGATTCTGCTGGCTTCATCAACTGTGTGCCTTTCAGGCAAGGACATCCCTCACCAGAGCAGACTTCTAAAAGTTCTGGTTTCATGCTCTGCTGTAATATCACTTTCTGGTGATGGCTTATGTAGGTTCCCTCCCCCAGAGGTTTATCTTCACATGTATCACCTTGGATTCACTTCTCCTCACCTCCTACCTTGCAGAAAGTGGTCTACTTGTCTATTTGTAGAGTTGCATCTATTCTTTTCTTAGATCTATGGTTGATTTCACAGGTGTTCAGAATGATTTGAGTGCTATCTAGCTGAATTTGTGGGACCAGATGAAACTAAGGTCTCTTACTCTTCTGCCATCTTGGATCTTCTCAAGGTCAAATTATTTCACACCCATCCTGAAATTATTAAAGTGAATAATAAAAAAAATAATAAGAATAATGTAAAAAATTCTTAGTATATTTCAAAGTTCACAATGAATGTAATATTGTCTAACTCCCTGACTTCATCTAATAGTATTAGTCTTTTTATCATTCTGCACTAGCAACACTGCATTTTTTTCTACTACTAAAACAAATTTTGTCTAGCTTTGAGGTTTGTACCTGCTGCTCACTTTAGATAGAATGGATACAGTTATGTTTACCAATTCCCGCCTTTTATTTAACAGGTCTCAATTTAAGTCTCATATGACTGAAAGGTTTTCCCATTACCACTAAATAAGAATGATGATGATGATGATGACAATGTTTTTTTTTTTGAACTTCAAGCCCTTATAACTACCTGAAATTATTGTGTTTCCTACTAGTTAACTTGTGGATTATTTATCACTTTCTGTAGAATGTAAACCCCATGTAATTGAAATAATGTATCTTTTTCTCTGATGGTTCTCAGTTTCTATAAATACTATTCACATATATTAAGTTTAAAACAACTATTTGTTAAATGATTAAATGCTAAGGGGTGAAAAATACATGGTGACTTATTGGATTTAAAATGCAAAGAAACCTTATAGAATCTCATGTCCTGATTTCAGGTTTAGACAAATAAATGGACATTTGTCACATTCCCTGAGATATAAATAAGGTCATGGGGCAGGTTTGAGAGCAGGTAAGTTTGAGTATTGGGAAGATTAGTTGCAGTACAGTGAGCACAATTTGAGGCATGACATGTGAAACAACTTGACATACAAAATAAAAAAAACTGCATTAAAACACATATTTAGTTTCAGAGTTCAGAAGACATATGAGGTCACAGATATTGTCAGATATGAGAGGTAACTAAGCCAATGACCATATGTAATATAAAGAGAACAAAGTCTAAAATCTTGCAAAAAGTAACACCAGAAATTTAGAGACTGGTGAATGAATAAATTTACTGTGGTGAATGATCCTAGAAGCCAAATAAAGATATTGCAAATAGAAAAGGTAGTGAACGGTTTGTTGAGCAAATGAATGTTTAATGTATTAAAAAAAAAGATAGCAATGATTCTTTAAGTTAAATCTGGGGATGGAAGTCATATTTCTGGGTTTCAGGACTGAATTTGATGAGAGAAAATAGAGAAACTGATGGTCAACCACTTTCTTTTAGAGATTGGTTTTGAGTAGGAGGAGGGAGGCTATATTATGGTTACAAGATTTTTTTTCTATTTATCAGTTTATTAAAGGATATGATAAAGAATACAGATGAACAGCCAGATAAAGAGATACAAAGGACACGGTCTGGGAGGGTCCTGAGCACAGACGCCCCTGTCCCTGTGGAGTGGGGGGGTGGGGGGTGTCACTCTTCCAGAATTTGAATGTGTTCACTGACCCAGGAGCTCTCCAAACCACACACTACCAGGATTTTTATGGAGGGTTTATCATATAAGCATGACCAATCATTAACCCCACATTCATCCCTTCTCCCATGCAAGAGATGGGGTGCAGGGTGAAAAATCCCCATCTTATAATTGTGGTACGGTCTTTCAGGTGAACTGTGCTCATCTAGGAGCCCACCCAGAGTTACCTCATTAGACAAAAGACATTAATCACCCAGGAAATTACAAGGGCTTCAGGAACTCTGTGCGAGGAACTGGAGGCAGACATGAACATATATCTATGTATTTTCTATGATCTAAGATTCCTTTTTTTGTTCTTTTTTTTATTATGTTAATCACCATACATTACATCATTTGTTTTAGATGTAGTGTTCCATGATTCATTGTTTGCATATAACACCCAGTGCTCCATGCAGAAAGTGCCCTCTTTAATACCCATCACCAGGCTAACCCATTCTCCCACCCCCCTCCCCTCTAGAACCCTCAGTTTGTTTTTCAGAGTCCATAGTCTCCCATGGTTTGTCTCCCCCTCCAATTCCTGCCCTTTCATTCTTCCCCTCCTACTATCTTCTTCTTCTTCTTCTTCTTTTTAACATATAATGTATTATTTGCTTCAGAGGTACAGATCTGTGATTCAATAGTCTTGCACAATTCACAGTGCTCATCACAGCACATACCCTCCCCAGTGTCTATCACCCAGCCACACCATCCTTCCCACCCCCCACCACTCCAGCAACCCTCAGTTTGTTTCCTGCAGTTAAGAATTCCTCATATCAATGAGGTCATATGATACATGTCTTTCTCTGATTTACTTATTTCGCTCAGCATAATACCCTCCAGTTCCATGCATGTCATTGCAAATGGCAAGATCTCATTCCTTTTGATGGCTGCATAATATTCCATTGTATATATATACCACCTCTTCTTTATCCATTCATCTGTGGATGGACATCTTGGCTCTTTCCACAGTTTGGCTATTGTGGACTTGCTGCTATAAACTGTGCGTTGCATGTACCCCTTAGATCCTTACTTTTGTATCTTTGGGGTAAATACCCAGTAGTGCAATTGCTGGATCGTATGGTAGCTTTATTTTCAACTTTTTGAGGAACCTCCATACTGTTTTCCAGAGTGGATGCACCAGCGTGCATTCCCACCAACAGTGTAGGAAGGTTCCCCTTTCTCCGCATCCCTGCCAACATCTGTCGTTTCCTGACTTGTTAATTTTACCCATTCTGACTGGTGTGAGGTGATATCTCACTGAGGTTTTGATTTAGATTTCCCTGATGCCAAGTGATGTTGAGCACTTTTTCATGTGTCTGTTGGCCATTTGGATGTCTTCTTTGGAGAAATGTCTGTTCATGTCTTCTGCCCATTTCTTGATTGGATCATTTGTTCTTTGGGTGTTGAGTTTGATAAGTTCTTTATAGATTTTGGATACTACCCCTTTATCTGATATGTCATTTGCAAATATCTTCTCCCATTCTGTCGGCTGTCTTTTGGTTTTGTTGAGGGTTTCTTTTGCTGTGCAAAAGCTTCTTATCTTGATGAGGTCCCAATAGTTCATTTTTGCCCTTGCTTCCCTTGCCTTTGGCAATTTTTCTAGAAAGAAGTTGGTGCAGCTGAGGTTGAAGAGGTTGCTGCCTGTGTCCTCCTTTAGGATTTTGATGGACTCCTGTCTCACATTGAGGTCTTTCAACCATTTGGAGTCTATTTTTGTGTGTGGTGTAAGGAAATGGTCCAGTTTCATTCTTCTGCATGTGGCTGTCCAATTTTCCCAACACCATTTGTTGAAGAGACTGTCTTTTTTCCATTGGACACTCTTTCCTGTTTTGTCGAAGGTGAGTTGACCATAGAGTTGAGGGTCCATTTCTGGGCTCTCTATTCTGTTCCATTGATCTATGTGTCTGTTTTTGTGCCAGTACCATACTGTCTTGATGATAACAGCTTTGTAATAGAGCTGGAAGTCCGGAACTGTGATGCCGCTGGCTTTGCTTTTCTTTTTCAACATTTCTCTGGCTATTCGGGGTCATTTCTGGTTCCATACAAACTTTAGGATTACTTGTTCCATTTCTTTGAAAAAGTGGATGGTATTTTGATAGAGATTGCACTGAATGTGTAGATTGCTCTAGGTAGCATTGACATCTTCACAATATTTGTTCTTCCAATCCATGAGCATGGAATGTTTTTCCATTTCTTTGTGTCTTCCTCAATTTCTTTCATGAGTATTTTATAGTTTTCTGAGAACAGATCCTTCGCCTCTTTGGTTAGATTTATTCCTAGGTTTCTTATGGTTTTGGGTGCCATTGTAAATGCGATTGACTCCTTAATTTCACTTTCTTCTGTCTTGTTGCTGGTGTATAGGAATGCCACTGATTTCTGTGCATTGATTGTATATCCTGCCACTTGACTGAATTCCTGTATGAGTTCTAGCAGTTTAGGGGGAGGGAATCTTTTGGGTTTTCCACATAAAGTATCATATCATCTGCTAACAGTGAGAGTTTGACTTCTTCTTTGCCGATTTGGATGCCTTTGATTTCTTTTTGTTGTCTGACTGCTGTGGTTAGGACTTCTAATACTATGTTGAATAGCAGTGGTGATAGTGGACATCCCTGCTGTGTTCCTGACCTTAGGGGGAAAGCTCTCAGTTTTCCCCATTGAGAATGATATTCACTGTGGGTTTTTCATAGATGGCTTTTATGATATTGAGGTATGTACCCTCGATCCCTATACACTGAAGAGTTTTGATCAAGAAAGGATGCTGTACTTTGTCAAATGCTTTTTCTGCATCTATTGAGAAGATCCTATGGTTCCTGTCCTTTCTTTTATTAATGTATTGTATCACATTGATTGATTTGCAGATGTTGAACCAACGTTGCAGCCCAGGGATAAATCCCACTTGGTCATGGTGAATAATCCTTTTAATGTACTGTTGGATCCTATTAACTACTATTTTGGTGAGAATATTTGAATCCATGTTCATCAAGGATATTGGTCTGTAGTTCTCCTATTTGATGGGGGTCTATGTCTGGTTTTGGGATCAAGGGAATGGTGGCCTCAGAAAACGAATTTGGGAGTTTTCCTTCCATTTCTATTTTTTGGAACAGTTTCAGAAGAATAGGAATTAATTCTTGAAATGTTTGGTAGAATTCCCCTGGGAAGCCATCTGGCCCTGGGCTTTTGGTTTTTGGGAGATTTTTGATGACTGCTTCCATTTCCTTAGTGGTTATAGGTCTGTTCTGGTTTTCTATTTCTTCCTGCTTCAGTTTTGGTAGTTTATACATCTCTAGGAATGCATCCATGTCTTCCAGGTTATCTAATTTGCTGGCATACAGTTGCTCATAATATGTTCTTATAATTATTTGTATTTCTTTGGTGTTGGTGGTGATCTCTCCTCTTTCATTCATGATTTTGTTGATTTGGGTCATTTCTCTTTTCTTTTTGATAAGTCTGGCCAGGGGTTTATCAATCTTGTTAATTCCTTCAAAGAACCAACTCCTAGTTTCCTTGATATATTCTACTGTTCTTTTGCTTTCTATTTCATTGATTTCTGCCCTGATCTTTATTATTTCTATTCTCCTGCTGGGTTTAGGCTTTATTCGCTGTTTTGTCTCCAGCTCCTTTAGGTGTAGGGTTAGGTTGTGTACTTGAGACCTTTCTTGTTTCTTGAGAAAGGCTTGTATTGCTATATACTTTCCTCTTAGGACCGCGTTTGCTGCACCCCAAAGAATTTGAACAGTTGTGTTTTCATTTTCATTAGTTTCCATGAATTTTTTTTGATTCTTCTTTAATTTCCTGGTTGACCCACTCATTCTTTAGTAGGATGCTCTTTAATCTCCATGTATTTGAGTTCTTTCTGACATTCCTCTTGTGATTCAGTTCTAGTTTCAAAGCATTGTGGTCTGAAAATAGGCAGGGAATGATCCCAATCTTTTGGTACTGGTGAGACCTGATTTATGACCTCGGATGTGATTGATTCTGGAGAATGTTCCATGGGCAGTAGAGAAGAATGTGTATTCCGTTGCTTTGGGATGGAATGTTCTGAATAGATCTGTGAAGTCCATTTGGTCCAGTGTGTCATTTAAAGCCTTTATTTCCTTGTTGATCTTTTGTTTAGATGATCTGTCCATTTCAGTGAGGGGGGTGTTAAAGTCCCCCAGTATTATTGTCTTATGGTCAATGTGTTTCTTTGCTTTTGTTTTTAATTGCCTTATATAATTGGCTGCTCCCATGTTAGGGGCATAGATATTTACAATTGTTAGATCTTCTTGTTGGATGGACCCTTTAAGTAGGATATAGTGTCCTTCCTCAACTCTTATTACAGTCTTTGGTTTAAAATCTAATTTGTCTGATATAAGGATTGCCACTGCAGCTTCCTTTTGTTGTCCATTAGCATGGTAAATGGTTTTCCACCCCGTCACTTTCAATCTGGGGGTGTCTTTGGGTCTAAAATGAGTCTCTTGCACACAGCATATCAATGGGTCTTGTTTTTTTTAATCCAATCTGATAGCCTGAGTCTTTTGATTGGGGCATTTAGCCCATTTACATTCAGGGTAACTATGGAAAGATAGGAATTTAGTGCTGTTGTATTGCCTGTAAGGTGACTGTTACTGTATATTGTCCGTGTTCCTTCTGGTCAATATTGCTTTTAGGCTCTCTCTTTGCTTAGAGGACCCCTTTCAATATTTTGGTTACAAGATTTTAACAAAAGAACTAGTAGTGTCCAGTTTCCATGGTTCTCCTATATTTTTTGAAAAAACTGAGCAATATCTCTCAGCCCTCTTTGTAGCTACTTTGTAAGTCATGAAAAAAAATGATACTCAAAAATCATAACGAACCACCATTTTTTTTAAGATTTTATTTATTTATTTGACAGAGAGAGACATAGTGAGAGCAGGAACACAAGCAGGGGGAGTAGGAGAGGGAGAAGCAGGCGTCCTGCGGAGCAGGGAGCCCGATATGGGACTCGATCCCAGGACCCTGAGATCATGACCTGAGCTGAAGGCAGACACTTAACAACTGAGCCACCCAGGCGCCCTACAAACCACCATTTTAATCAGACTATTTAAATGTTCCTTCAAATCAATAATGAAAAAACATGAGTACTGTCAAATTACAATGAAAGAAATAATGAGAGCTAATATCAGGGGTAGTCCAGAAATATTTCCTTCAGACATAAAATGAAATCTGCACCCAGACAAGCCAAATTGAGCAAACAAAATAAACTTAAAAGAAACAGAAATTTTAGGAGTAGTATGCAAATAACAAAACATTGAAAAAAATCTATTTCAAAAGTCATCATTTAGATAGTTACTGGATTTTCTTTTAACAAATAAGGAAAGCCAAAGGGAAGTGACATGATGCATTGAATAACTTAAAATAATGACTATCCTGTAATATACTATCCCATGTAGCAGCCATGGGAATGTATCTCTCAGATCACTGACGGGGGCATAACTAACATCACCAGCTGCTGTGCTTTCAAATCCATCACCAAGGGTGTCCAAATGCCACACATCTCATGGGCTGCCCCCAGATCATCTGAGCATATCATGTAAACTAAGACAAGTTAATGCCTGAGAGTAATAATTCCTGTGATGACTGATTTTTTTGAAAGATTTTATTCATTTTTTTGAGAGAGAGTGAGCATGGGTGGGCTTGGCAGAGTGAGAGGGAGATAGAGAATCTCAAGAAGATTCCCCACTGAGTGTGGAGCCAGATACGGGGCTCAACCCTAGAACTCTGAGATCATGAACTGAGCCAATCCAAGAGTTGGATGCTTAACTAACTGTGCCACCCAGGCGCCCCATGTGATGAGTGATTTTAAATAAAGGACTCCCCATCAACCTTGCACGAAATTTGGTAGAGCGTAATTACACTTCCTTTCATCTCTGCTTCACATGAGTCAGACTCGCTTTGTGGGCTGACAGTTCCTGACTTCTGACTCCTTCCCATAAGAGATGTATTGTCGGGACGCCTGGGTGGCTCAGTCGGTTAAGCATCTGCCTTCAGCTCAGGTCATGATCCCAGGGTCCTGGGATCGAGTCCTGCATTGGGCTCCCTGCTGCGTGGGGAGCCTGCTTCTCCCTCTGCCTCTGTCTCTCTCTCTGTCTCTCATGAATAAATAAATAAAATCTTTAAAAAAAAAGAAAGATGTATTGTCTAGGATGTAACTTTATTTTACCTGAAAGCTAATAAGTTAGATCTGACCCTTTCATGGATCCTGGCAGAAGATACAAGATTCTTCCATTTGCCCCCAAGTTCCATGGTGGAGATGCCATGTCTCAGGAGAGATTAATCCTGTTAAGTAGATTTGCATTATAATTGAGAGATAGTGACCTGAGGATCCCTGCTATATTATAGCATGCAAAAATTAAGACTGCTCTTTGTTCCATAGAGAGGGAGAGTCAAATACCACATATTTCAAGTCTGGTCACCTTGACACTGAGAAAAACCCATGTGAGTGTCTTTAGTGTCTTACATTCTTAGCATATCAAGCAAGATGTGTAGGAGTAATAGAAATCTATGGAGAGTGTCTTCCAACAATAGATATCCTTCCTGTGTAATCTTTCCTGGCATTCAGATCAACACACCAAAATCCCACCCCTAAAAACAAAGCAAAGAAACAGAAAAACTTAGGTAACCCAGGGCAGCATGCTTTAAAGAAAATAACTGTTTTTCAGAGAGAATGAAATTTATCCAAGAAGGAAAGTCGGAGATCTACTACATAATGAAGATCAGTGTAAATATTCATGAGCTAGAAAATACAATTGGAGGGTGCCTGGATTGCTCAGTGAGTTAAGCTTCTGACTTTGGCTCAGGTCATGATCAGAGGGTCCTGGGATGAATCCCACATCTGGCTCCCTCCTCAGTGGGGATTCTGCTTCTCCCTATACACCAGCCCCCCCCACCCCTGCTCTAGCTCTTTCTCTCTCAATCTTTCTCCCTCAAATAAATAAATAAATAAATAAAGTCTTTTTAAAAAAGAAAAGAAAATACAATTGGTCAAAAAAGGGTAAATATTCAAGTTTCTGCAATTATAAGTTTTAATATAACTATATATAAAAATAAAATCTGTTTCGTGCATCTGGCTGGGTCAGTCATAAGAGCATTTTACTCTTGATCTCAGGGTTGTGAGTAGGATCCCCACATTGGGTGTAGAGATTATTTAAAATAAATAAATAAAAAATAAACTTAAAAAATAAATCCTGTTTTATGTTTTCAGAAGCTTGATAGGCTTGTTTGAAAATTTATATATGAACTATGTGGAAAAGAGTCAATAATTTTCAGGTAAAGAAAGAACAAGTTTTTCTTTAGATGTGAAGACTCATAAAATTACATTTAAAAACTTTGGTATTTCTTCAAGTAGAACAGAAGAAAGGACAAAAACTGTACAATGTATAGATGTGACACAAAGAAGGACAAATTAATGCAGAAATAAAGAAGACATGGTGCCCACTGAATACTTGTATCATTATGGTTAAAATAAAATGTACTGCCTACCTTACTTGATGCATGAAAAATTAATTCCAGGTAGATAATTGATGTTAATTTGAATTGAAAAAAATATATATATAAAAGTTTTGAAAGGCAATATAACAGAATATATTTATGACTTCAGATTAGGAAAATAATCCTTTCATGGAATGTAAAAATAAGTTTAAATGTAAAATAAAAATTTTAGTAAGTCCAACACACTAAATTAAGGACATTTGTTCTTTACAGATAACATTAAAACAATTTATAGAGTAAGTCATGAAAAAAAATGATACTCAAAACTCATAACCAACCACCATTTTAATCAGACTATTTAAATGTTCCTTCAAATCAATAATGAAAAAACATGAATAGGCAACTTATAAAAGAGGAAACCCAACATTTAAAAGCATCATCAATATCATTAATCATCAAGCAAATGAAAATTAAAAACATAGTGAAATGTCTATGTAAACCCACAAGGGTTAAAATTAAAAAACTACCAAACACCAAGTGGTCCTGAAACTTTGCATCCTCAGGAACTATTATAAAAGATGACTTGAAGTGAAACTTGATGCAGCCATACTGCAAAACCAGTTGAAATTATTTAGTTTTATTATATGTATAACCCCTAAACAAGTCATTACACTCCTAGAAATACCAATACTATACCTATTAGACCTGTTAGAATGGATGTTTTCAAAAAGATAAGAAATAGGCAATGCTGGGAAGAATATGGAGAAAAAAGAATGCTTGTGTACTTTTGGTGGAAATGTAAATTGGTGCAGCCACTATGGAAAACAGTATGGAGTTCAACAAAAATTAAAAAGAAAACTGTCAAGTGATCCAACAATTCAACTTCTGGGTATTATCCTAAGGAACCTAAAACACTAACTCAAAAAATACTTATGCATCTCCATTTTCATTTCAATAGTTTTACCTTAGCTAAGACATGGAAACATGTATCTGTTACTTAAGTATATATTGATGGATGAATGGCTAAATAAAATGTGGTGTATATATATGCAATGGAATCATAGTCACCCATAAAAATAATATATTGTTATTTGTGACAACACGGATGGATCTTGAGGACATTATACTAAAAAAGTCAGAAGTCAGTCAAACAGAGAAAGACAAATACTGTATGATCTCGCTTATATGTGAAATCTGAAAAAGAATATGGCGAGACCAGTTCTTCTCATTTTATTGCAAAATTGCACAAGAAAATTTCAACTGATCTGTTAATCAATGTATCTACCATCTATTTTTTCCTGTATATATCATCTATCATTTTTCTTTATAGCACATTTCTAGATACCCTAACTTTAAAACTTATGTCTATTGACAGCATTCCCACCTCTAATTAAATAGTCCATTTTTAAATTTTTTCAATTAAAGATTATTTTAAAACTTGTGTGCATTTTGTGTCTTTTCTTGTACTTTCTGCTGGTATGCTCTTCAAGTTATACTGTCCCAAATCACTATTTCCACATATGAGTTTCCCAAATTTGTTGTTTGAAATGGCAACTTGTAATCTTCTTAATCCCCTACTTGTTTTACCATGTTGAACATCCTCTGGCATTTGGCTCACGGTGGAAGCCCATATGCTGTGGGGAAACAGTCAAAGGACTAGTGTTGGATATTTGATTCTGTCTCCAACTTGTGGGGTCTTTTAAATAAATATTTTAATATGTCAGAAAATAATAAATAAATCTGTTTACACCATACCAAATTCAGTCCACACACTTATTAAACACTGTGCAGAAGTTTTCTAAAAACATCACACGTGTTTTGTTTCAACTTATGAAGAGTAAAATGTTTTTCCAGCTATAAAGAGCTTCTTTTGAAATGTGGTGGAAAAACTATTTCCATTCATTTTTATCTGAATCATTATTGTGATAGTAAAGTTTTGGGGGAAGGGATTGGTATGTCATGATAGAAGTGACATATAAGCTTGCACGATCTCAATAGCTGTGCCATGTCCCCATCTAAAGCATGCAAGTATATTATACTATGTGATATCATCATCATCATCATCATCATCATCATCATCATCATCATCATCTAATAATATACGGCATGTTTAAAGTTCCATAGAGTAGGTAAAGGAGGGCCAAAATGATGGAGAAAGGACTTTGTAGAAAAAATGCCAAAGTCATAAGCTCTGTTATCATAACACAACATTACCAAAGGATGAATGACTTGTTACAGTTCTCTTTGCTTTGAATGTAAAACATAAGAAATCATCTCAGTTCTACTTCATTATACTACTCATTAACTCTGTTTATCCCAGTTGAAAATTGGGGTGTATTCATGTAGCTGTATATGTATACTTGTGTTATGTACAACCTACTCTTTATGATTTTTCTTAAAAATTTACTCATTATTTCATGTCCTTAATTCTAAGATAAACATTTGTTTCATATTTCAATGCTTTTATAATAGGTGTTCATTCAAAATTGATATAATCATTTAATGTAATGTTTATTTTCTTGAAAAATAAGTAATTAAATTTGTGGTACACTTGAAAATAATAGAAATGAATTTATATTTACACAAAAGTATGTTAAAGGAGAAGTTATGGTGTAACTTATGTGATCAGAACCATGATTTGGACTACAGAAATAAATCAAAGGTTTTTTTTTTATGTATGGTTTTTTCACATAGGCATCACTTAAAACAGTTGCTGTGTATTAAAATAATTTGCTTTTTAGAAGGGATATATGTTTTTTTATCAACTATATGTATGAGTCTCACTAGAAGAGATATCAAAACCATTTCCATAAACTATGTACAAGGATTTAGAGATCGGGAAATACGCAATTCAATGCTCTCATAATTCTCTATATCAAAACCTTATTTAAGCTAGACTTTGAAACATGGATATAATTTGGAAACGTAGGAGATTTCATGAGGAGGGTAATATAAAGCTTCAGAAATGCAATGATGAGTCTACAGAACATGAAAGGTATTGCTACAGTCAAGACATTTTTTTTATGTCTCTATGTTATGAGCCATATAACATAACAAGCTACCCATCTTCCCTTGGTCTCCTTTTTCCATCTGTTTAACTATATTCACATCACTTCACATTGGTTGGAAGAATAAAAGTGACAAGATAGTTTTCTGCAGCAAAAAATGGAAATAATTTTAAATATTTAGGCTATTTGAAATGTTACATGACACTGAAACCTGGAAAAAGTCGATGTGGGATTTATCACAATGAGAGAGACAGTGCCAGATGCTATTTTCATAAATTCCAACATTATTAAAAAAAATAATTAACCCAATATCTAACATCAGCACATTAGATAAAAGTTAATTAGATAAAGAGAAAAATATATGAGTACAAAAAATAGGATTTTCATCAAAAGAAACAAAGATGTAAGAGAATAATCTACTTACATATATGAGTAACTCTATAAAATCCATCATAAGACATATATGTCAAATAACTGAAGCTTGTGAGTAAATTGAGTATTTTCCTAAATTGCAAAATTTAGTCAAGATTAATTTATATTAAAATCAAATTTTCAGGGTGGCTTGGTGGCTCAGTTGGTTAAGTGTCCCGACTCTGGATCTCAGCTCAGGTCTGGATCCCATGGTCATGAGTTCAAGCCCCACGTTGGGCTCCATGCTGAGTGTGGCGCCTACTTAAAAACAAACAAACAAACAAACAAACAAACAAATAAATAATCAAATTCCCATCAGATATTGAAAAGCAAATCCTATAAAGTAAAATGAATAAAATATAGATACAAAATCTAGGATATTAAAAAATGATATAAATGAGGGCGCCTGGGTGGCTCAGTTGGTTACGCGACTGCCTTCGGCTCAGGTCATGATCCTGGAGTTCCGGGATCGAGTCCCGCATTGGGCTCCCTGCTCGGCAGGGAGTCTGCTTCTCCCTCTGACCCTCCTCCCTCTCATGCTCTCTGTCTCTCATTCTCTCTCTCAAATAAATAAATAAAATCTTTTAAAAAAATGATATAAATGAAATGTCATGGAAGATGATAGTTTTGGAGGAATAAAAATCTCATGCAAATCTCATTGTATATGTAGCTTATCACAGGAGTCCAAGTCACTGAAGAAGTAAGAGAAAAAAATTTCATAATTTCTATATAATTAAGATAGAAAGTGAAGGAATATAAGAGAAAATTAATTTCTATTATAACTGACAATCAGAGGGGCGCCTGAGCTGTTCAGTCAAACATCTGCCTTTGGCTCAGGTCATGATCCTGGGGTCCTGGAATTGAGCCCAGAGTCAGGCTCCCTGCTCAGCGGGGACTCTGCTCCTCCTTCCCCCCTGTTCCTGTTCCTACTCTCTCTCTCTCTGAAATGAATTTAAAAAAAAATTGACAACCTGAGATTATTACTAACAAGACTCTATGGTATATTATTGATCTTTAGTAGAAATAATTCCAAACAGCTATTTAATTGAGTAATAAACAACTTCAAATTTAATCACCTTTCCATTACTCCTTTTAATATATATATTTTTTCTTTTTGAAACAAAGTTTTATTCAGGACACAATTGATGCAATATGAAATGGGGCAACATTTTCAACATCTGTTTTCAAAATGTTCTCTCCATAGAAAGAGTTATATTATTAAAATCAAATAAAAGCAAGTAGCTTAATTTTAATTTCTTTTTTCTTTCCTTGTCTTTCCTTTCCTTTTTTTTTTTTTTGGCTTAACTTTAATTTTCCTGTAAAATAATCAGCTAATCTCCATAGGACTTTAACAAGAGCTAATTTAATATCTTTTCTCCTCAGACAGTAGATAACAGGGTTCAAGGTTGGGGGTACCACAGAATAGAACATAGACACGAACAAGTCAGGAAGAGAAGGTTCATCAGAGTTTGGCTTTAAATAAGCAATAGCACCTGTTAGAAGGAATGGACTCACTCCAAAGAGGTGAGGCAAGCAGGTGGAAAAGGCTTTGCCCTGCTTCTGTCTGGTTGGGATCTTTAACACGGTAGAGAAAACATGTACATAAGAGACCACAATGCAAACTAAACATGAAAATCCATAACAGACCCCAATGGCCACACTGACATTAATAGTTGCATGTTCCACAGAACAAGTGAGCTTCAGTAGGGCGGGCACATCACAAAATAACTGATGTATCTTAGTGGACCCACAAAAATTTAAAGAGAATGTCCCAGCTGAGTACAAGACTCCAAAGACCCCTCCACTGAGCCAGGAGACTAACACCAGCTGGACACAGACCTCTTTGCTCATAACAGCCTCGTAATGAAGAGGGCGACAGATGGCAATATAGTGGTCATAGGACATTGCAGTGAGAATGCTAACCTCGGACCCAGACATTAGTATCACAAGGAAGACCTGTAACACACATCCCAGAAAAGAGATGGAGTCAGTGAAGGCGATGGAGTTGAGGATGGATTTGGGGACTGTGGCAGAAATGAGACACATATCTAAGAAGGGTAAGTGCCTTAGGAAAAAGTACATTGGAGTGTGGAGGTGTTGGTCAAGAATTGTGAGGAGGATGATAATTAAATTCTCCACTATGGCCAGTAGGTAGATCAGTAAGAGGAACACAGCATGTAGCCTCAATAGCAACTGGTTCTCAGTAAATCTCAGAAGCAAGAATTCCATTATTACTGTTTGATTCATCATATTTTAAAATTAAAAGCCACCTATTGAATAAAGAAAAAAGTTATATTAAAGTAACAAAATATTATCTGCTTCTTTATTTTTGAAACATGTATATTTTAGCATCATGGGATAGATGGAAAATTTAAAATACCTAGATATCTATATTTATAGTTTACTCAGATATAAAACTAATATAAGCAAAACAGTCCAACATAACTGGACTTAAAATTCTTTATGACAGATGAAAATAATTCCACTCCCCTCCCTAACTCAATACTTGAAATGATTTTTGAGTAAATTTATTTCAACGGGAATTGCAGAATTGGATACATAATTCTAATTGTAATAGAATGCATATTTGTTATGCAAAAATATCCTAATTGATGTAAGTGGTGATGTGGGTTAGAAGTCATGGATGAGAGATTATGGGGAAAAAAAGAAGCCATGGATGAATTTTCTGTTTGTAGCATATTGCAAACTGTTTAATAATCATTAATGTTAGTTGATGTTCTAATATATTACCCACTTCTCTTTGAAAGACATTAAGGTTTATCCCATGTTTTCATTAAAAACCTATTTTTTTGGTGAAAATATCATCACCGGGGTGCCTGGCTGGCTCAGTGGTGTGCATTTGCCTTTAGCTCAGGTCATGATCCCAGGGTCCTGAGATCCTGGCAGGAGTAGGGCTCCCTGCTTAGTGGGGAGTCTGCTCCTCCCTCTCCCTTTGCCCCTGCACCCCACTCATGTTCTATTGCATGCTCTATCGCTCTCTCTCTCAAATAAATAAATAAAATATTTAAAAGGTAAATATCATCAATATTATTTGCTATTTCTTTGTGAAGATATTTACTAAAAAACAAAACAGAAAGCTACCCTGGTAATTTTGTCAAATTGGTTTAAAAATGTATAGTACCATTTTCTTATGAAAAGAATAAAATTTAAGACTATAAGGCAGATTATTAGCATGCAACACTAGCAAGGATCTAACTAACACCAAGAAAAAGCACAAATTAGAGATGTCAACTGTATCTAGTGAGAAAAATTGAGTGTCCTCCCATTTTAGACTCACACAAGACATAATCCATGATCACTCAAAAACCCCATTGGGAAGATCTTTCATCATAATTCCATCCCTCAGATCTTCCTTATCTTTTTTATTTTATTTTTTTATTATTATGTTCAGCTAGCCGACACTGAGTACATCATTAGTTTTTGATGTAGTGTTCAATGGTTCATTAGTAGTGTATAACACCCAGTGTTCATCACAACAGGTGCCCTCCTTAATACCCATCACCTTTTAATTGTACTTCAGCTGCACTTCAGTGACAATTTCTTTAGATTTCCATACAACCTCCTTCAACCCCTCACAATATGTGTGTCTTTCTCAGTGAACACTAATTTAAGAAAAAAATTTCCTTAACTTCTGTAAATGAAACTCAGCTTTTCATACACAAGGTTCTAATTCAGTACTAACTGTAGAAACGTTTTATCCACCCTTGGAATCTTTCTCATCAGCCTTTCTCAGTCATGTCTGAGGCCATCTCTCCTACATTATCACTCATCTTCCCAATCATCAGACCATGACATGGAGTTTCTCTTGAAAGCCAAATGTAGTGGAAATTGGATCATCATTATCCTACTTAGGCCCTTCTACATATGGAAAACCTTTCAATCATTTTCATTTCAGTGCCTTAAGCCTTAATTATCTGAGTAATCCAGCATCGACAGTGTTTGTACACTGGAACAAGAACAGTAATTATTCATTCTCCATGTGACAGTGAGCCAGATTGAAGGTTCCTTTGTGCTTACTCTGATGTTTCCTCTTTCCACCTGGAAAAGTAGACTTAGACTTTCTATTGATTCTTTATGTAGTTTCTGCTACTTTCAATGTGATGATTTCTTAACTTCTGAGGAAGTTCCATTTGGTTGAACTCCTATTAATCTATAATTCAGAGGAGTGCAAAACAGACATATATATATATATAGTTTGATCAATGCTGTCTTTGTCTCACATGTGGACATAAATTTTTATTAATAAAACAAATATTTATTTTAACATCTGAAAGTCATCCATACTGGTTTTGCAATCAGGCACAATTATTAATAGTTTCCATAATCAAAAACAGTTATTAATATTTAATATGACATTTTCCTATAGTTCAATGTTATGTTTCTGTTGATTAAGTTAAATATATAAAACCAAAAAGTTATTTTTCTCATCTTAAAGTAAACAATGCTTTGAAACCACTTATTTCCAAATAGTTACTGTGTTAATGGGATATAAAGTCATATTTTGAAGTAAAAAGTATGTGCATATAAATATCAGATAATTTTAATTTTATTTTTTAAATATGTATTTGTTTATTTTAGAGAGAGAGAAAGAGAGAGCACAGGTGGGGGGAGGGACAGAGGGGGAGGGACAGAGATAATCTCCAGCAGACTCCCCACTGAACATGGAGTCTGATGCAGGGCTTGATCCAGCACCCTGAAATCATAACCTGAGCTGAAATCAAGAGTCAGATACTCAACTAACTGAGCCACTAAGGTGCCCCAATATCAAATACTTTAACATATTTAATAGACAAAATAAATATTTCTCTCACTCCCATGGACTTTAGGCAAGAAATTCCCTGTTTAACAAGACCACTTATAAAAATAAGATTGTTTTGAATATTTTGATATCATACTTTGTTTTCAAAGGTAATTACTTAATAATCTAAAACTGAATAAATGACAGAGAATGGAAGATCTCATAAGGGTTAAAAGGTATTAGACATTTTATTTTTGATTAAAGGTAGAGTGGAATATGTATATACATATATAAAATGGTATATTACTCAGTTATAAAAGAGAATGAAGTCTTGTCATTTACAACAACATGGATGATCTAGAGAGTATAATGTTAAGCAAAATAAGCCAATCAAAGAAAGACAAATACCATATGACTTCATTCATGTGTGGAATTTAAGACACAAAACAAATGAACAAAGGAAAAAGAGAGAGACTCTTAACTATACAGAACAAACTGAGGGTTACCAGAGGGGGCAGGTGGGAGAATGAAATAGGTGATGGGGATTAAGGAGTGCAATTGTGATGAGCACCTGGTATTTTATTAAAGTGTTGAAATACTATGTTGTACACCTAACTAATATTACACTGTGATATAATATACATATAATATATATATGGAATTTGAATAAATACTTAGAAAATAAGAACAGCATGTTTAGGAAAAGACTGCTGAGAAGATTTTCAAAGTAATTTTAGTAGAGAAAGAAGTAAAATTAAATAAAATGAAAAAATGTATTATACATATATTATGTATAATACGTACATATGCACATATACTGTACATTATATATATAATTATAGATATTATACTGCATGTTAACTAACTGGGATTTGAATAAATACTTAAAAAATAAGAATAGCATTTTTAGAAAAAGACTGCTGAGTAATTTTAGTAGAGAAACAAGTAAAAATAAAATAAAATGAAATAAAATAAAAATAATTAATTTGGGGTTTCTCCTTACACTGTTAAAAAACAAGTCTTATTTTGGAGTCAAGAAGAGCCATAAAACTGCAAATAACTTCCCCATATGCCTCTAGGTTCTTGTTTCATGTGTCCCCTTTCCCATCATCCTCAAATGATTCTGATTGAGCTTCTCTGACATGTACATGCCAGTATGTGTTTTCCCTGTGCCATCTCCAAGTTCTAAGAGGGAAAGTGTCCTTAATGTCCTATGCCTTTGGCAACTCTTTCTCTAATAAGGGGAAAGACTCAACACAGCTTCAGATGGACCTTTATATAGTACATGGGATTCTCCCAGGAGGTCAGACTTTCAGATGTGCCTAAATTTCATTTCTCAGATTCCAAAGCCTTTGAGACTCTGCCCTCATTTCCCATCTCTGAGTTGAGAGTTGACGCTACTGTCCTTTTCCCAGTGAGATAAAGGATGAGCTCTCACTGGATCTCCTTAGAATAAGCCATGCAGCATCCCTTTAATTATTCATTATACGTTTGTGGCCATTGAATTCTAATAGATTGATTTGCTTCTAAGGCGTGTAACAATTTACATTTAGGTCTACATCCACTAATCCTTAATCGATTCTGATAATTTCAGTTAAGTTGCAATAGTGAGAATCACTAAGAGACATACTACCCTGACTTTGGGATTAGTAATATGGTTATTGTTTAAGTCCTTGAGCCACCAAATGTCCTATTGATTTTTCCTTTACTCTCTCCCTGGATTCAAGCCAGACTCCAGTGAAATAACTTTCCTAGAGGTTCTCACTAATGAATAGAGATACCAGGATAGAAGCTTCCCCAAAACTCATATTTCCTAACATCTTTAACAGTTGTCAAATAATGTCAGTGACACCCTAATGAGTATGTAAGAGTCATGTCTCCTCTTGGGACCAGCATCATAATGAAAATCAGCAAGATCTTCTTTATTGTTGGGATAAAGTGGAGTCTATTTTCAGAATCTGATCCTGTAATATTCCCCTTGTCCTCTAGAAAATGCATAATTATTTATTCATTTTTTAATGTTTGCTCTAAATTATTGCCTTTCTAGATATCCTGGATGATACAATCTCCAAGTTTCCTGTATCTGGTTTCTATCACCTAGGAATCTCTTATTAACACCACAACATTCATCATGGGTTTGTTTGGGTTGTATCTTTATCCTTATCCTCATCATTTTCTGCTATCATCAGGGCCTTTAGCAATACCACAAGACATCCCACACATGGACCATCATCATATTAACGTTTTAATCATTTTAGCAATTTCAAAATCACTTGGAAAACTTCTGATTGGAATTTAATCTAGCCCAATATTGAGTACAGTGAGCAACAGAGGTGGTATATTTCTTCATTTAAAAAAAAAAAACTTTAAAAATTCTATTAGCAATTTTTACACTTTGAGGACATAAGTCAATTACATATATTGTTAAATTCATCACTAAACACTGCATTTTCACATCCAAATCTGTGTTAGTTGGCCACTGGTGCCATATGAAAATGCCATAGACTGAATAATTTAAACAACAGAAATTCTTTTCAAACAGTCCTGGAGTTGAAAAGTTTAAGATGAAGGTTTGGGCAGGGTTGTTTCTTCTGAGTTATTTCTCTTTTGTTTTCCTATGGCTGACCTATTGCTGTCTCTTCAAATGACCATTCCTCTGTGCACCAGTGCCCATTGTTTCACTCTGTATGTCCTATTCTCTTCTTATAAGAACAGTAATCAGGGGCACCTAGGTGGCTCAGTCAGTTAAGCTTCTGCCTTTGGCTCAGGTCATGATCTCAGGGTCCTCAAATCAAGCCCCTCATTGGGGTCCCTGCTCAGTGGGGAGCCTGCAACCACCTCTGATTCTGCCCTTCCCCTGACCTGTTCTCTCTCTCTCAAATAAATGCATACAATCTTTTTTTTTTTTAAAGAACAGTAATCAGATTAGATTAGGATACTCACATGTCCCCATTTTAAGTTAATTATTCCTTAAAAGCCCTACTGCTAAATATGGTCACCTTCTGATGGTCTGGTAGTTGGGAGTTAATATGTGAAATTTCTGAGAATACAAATAAACCCATAAAATAATATAAACGAAGCTGCTTTTACTTTCTAGTTCCATCTGTTTTTGTTGTTTGTTTTGTTTTTTTACTACTACAAAATATTCTAATTTTTTATGAATCACTTTTGACATAACAAGAAGCTATAGTTACTTTTTGTGTAAAGTTCTTAAGATTTTTCTGAACATATTTTGTCTGCCAATTACTCCTTACTCCTTCATTTCATATGTTTTGTTTTAGCTTGCCTGATTTCATTAGCTATAATGTCCAGTACAATGCTGCAAAATGATGGAAGAAAATAATCCTTTCTTGTTCCAGAACTATAGGATAACACATAAATTGGAAAATTCACAAATATGTGGCTATTAACTGAGACTTCATCAAAATAAAAAGCTACCATACAGTATTAAAGAAGGCACATTCTGCTTGGAGCCCTGGGTATTATATGCAAATAATGAATCATGGAACACTACATCAAAAACTAATGATGTAGGGGCACCTGGGTGGCTCAGTCGGTTGAGCGGCTGCCTTCGGCTCAGGTCATGATCCCAGGGTCCTGGGATCGAGCCCCGCATCAGGCTCCTTACTCAGCAGGCAGCCTGCTTCTCCCTCTGCCTCTGCCTGCCGCTCCCCCTGCTTGTGCTCTCTCTCTATCTCTCTCTCTGAGTCAAATAAAAATAAATAAAATCTTAAAAAAAAAAAAAAACCAATGATGTAATGTATGGTGATTAACATAACATAATAATGATTAAAAATTTATATTAAAAAAAAGCTACCATACAGTGAAGGAAACAATCAACAAAACTAAAAGGCAACCTTCTGAGAGGAAGAAGATATTGGCAAATTTCAAATCTGATTAAGAGTTAGTATCCAAAATATATAAAGAATTTATAAAACTCAACACCCAAAAAATGAATAATCTAATTAAGAATGGTCAGAAGACATGCAGAGACATTTTTCCAAAGAAGACATCCAGATGACCAACAGACATATGAAAAGGTGGTCAACATCACTTATCAACAGGGAAATTGAAATCAAAACTACAATGAGATATCACCACATACTGTCAGAATGGTGAAAATCAACAACACAAGAAACAACTGGTGTTGTCGAGGATGTGGAGAAAGGGGAACCCTCTTACACTTTTGGTAGGAATACAAATTGGTGCTGCCATTCTGCAAAACATTATGGAGTTTCACCAAAAAGTAAAAAATAGAACTACCCTATCATCCAGCAATTGCATTACAAGGTATTTACACAAAGAATACAAAAATACTAATTAAAAGAGACATGCACTGTGGTGCTTATAGCAGCATTATCTACAATAGACAGATTATAGAAAGAGCCCAAGTGTCCATCCATTGATGAATGGATAAAGATGTGGTATATATATATATATGTAATAGTAATAGTATATATATATATATATATATATATATATATATATATATGTATGTATGTATATATATATATATATAGTTATAGTTATATAAATATAACTATTTGGAAATAAGTGGTATATATATATATATATATATATATATATATATATATATATACACACACCAAAGGCAGACACTTAACAAACTGAGCCACCCAGGTCCCCCTGAAATCTGTTACCTTTCTATACACCAATAATGAAGCAGCAGAAAAATCAATCAAGGAATTGATCCCATTTACAATTGCACCAATATCCAACAGATTCCTAGGAATAAACCTAACCAAAGAAGTAAAAGACTTGTACTCTGAAAACTATAAAACACTTAGGAAAGAAATTTAAGAGGACAGAAAGAAATGGAAAAAAAAAATAAAAACATGATCATGGATTGGAAGCACAAATATTGTTAAAATGTCTATATTATGTAAAGCAGTCTACATATTTAATACAATCCCTATCAAAATACCACCAGCATTTTCCACAGAGCTTGAACAAATGATACTAAAATTCATATGGATATACAAAAGACCCCGAAGAGCCAAAGCAATCTTGAAAAAGAAAAGCAAACCTGGAGGTATCACAATTCTGGAATTCAAGCTGTATTACACTGATGTAGTGATCAAGACAGTATGGTGCAGGCACATAAACAGACACAAAGATCAATGGCGTAGAGTAGAAAGCCCAGTAATAGACACATATATATATTGTCACTAATCTTCAACAAAGCAGGAAAGAATATCCCGTGGAAAAAAGAGTCTCTTTAACAAATGGTGTTGGGAAAAGTGGACAGCAACATGCAGAAGAAGGAAACTGGACCACTTTCTTTTAACATACACAAAATAAATGCATAATGGATGAAAGACCAAATTTGAGAGACAGAAAGCAATCAAAATCTAGAGGATACCACAGGCAGCAACCTCTTTGACTTCAGATACAGCAACTTATTACTGGACACATCTCTGGAGGTAAGGGAGACAAAAGCAAACATGAACTCTTGGGACTTCATTAAGATAAAAATCTTCTGCACGTGAAGGAAAGAGTCAACAAAACTAAAAGGCAACATTCTCAATGGGAGAAGATATTTGCAAATGTCTTATCAGATAAAGGGCTGCTATCCAAGATCTATAAAGAACTTATCAAACTCAACACCCAGAAAACAAATAATCCAGGTAAGAAATGGGCAGAACATATGAATAGATATTTTTCCAAAGAAGACATACAGATGGCTCAACATCACTCACCATCAGGGAAATACAAATCAAAACTACATTGAGATATTACCTCATGCCTGTCAGAATGGCTATAATTAACAACTCAGGTAACAACAGATGTTGGCGAGGATGTGGAGAAAGGGGAATTCTCTTACACCATTGATGGGAATGCAAACTAGAGCAACCACTCTGGAGAACAGTATGGAAGTTACTCAAAAAGGTAAAAATAGAGAGACAGACAGAGAGAATACCAGGAAGACATAGAGAGACACAGAGACTAAGAGAGAGGGGGAAGAGATAGAGCCAAATAAAGTCAGAAACAAAATATGCCAAATCCTATCGGCTATAACAAAAGAAGCTCTAAGAAAACAGTTTATAGCAATAAATGCCTATGTTAGGAATAAAGAAAGATATCACATAAACAACCTATATTTATACCTCAAGGAAACTAAGCACAAAATTAGAAAAATGAAGGGAATAACAAAGATAAGGGCAGAAATAAATGAGATCAAGAATAGAAAAGTAATAGAAAAAGTTTACAAAACTAAGAGCTTATGTTTTGAAAAGATAAATAAAATTGATAAACCTTTAGCTAGACCTATCAAGAAAAAAAAGAGAGGACTCAATTACATAAAATCAGAATGCAAGAGGAAACATTATGAATGATACCATAGAAATACAAAGGATCATACCACTGTGAACAATTATACGTCTTAGACACATGCAAGTCACCAAGACATAAAAACATGGATTGGCCAATAATGAATAAAGAGAATGGAACCAAAATAATTTTTTATAACAAAAAAATCTCCATAGTGAAATGGCTTTACTAGTGAATTCTACCAAATACCTAAAGAAAAATTAGCATCACTCATTTAAGAATCATCCAAAAGACTAAAAAGAAGGACCCCTTTCAAACTCATTCAATGAGGTCTGCATTACCCTAATACAAAAACTGGACAAGAATATTGTAAGAACAGGATTTTACAGGCCAATATTCCTGATGAACATAAATGCGAAAATCTTCAACAAATACTACCAAACCAAAAGCAACAGCACAATAAAAGGATCATACTCTATGATCAAGTTGAATTTATTTATCCCTGGGATGTGAGGATGGTTCAACATACATCAATCAATCAAAACAATGTATCACTTTAATAAAATCAAGAATAATAACATAATGATAATCTTGATAGACAGATACAATTTTGTCAAGATTTGACATAATTTCAGAAATGTACAACACAATAAAAGCCCTGAGCTAACATCAAACTCAACTGTAAAAGACTGAAAGCATTTTCTCTAAAATTAGACTTAAGGCAAGAGTGTCCACTCTAACCACTCTAATTTAACATATGCTGGAAATCCTACCCAGAGAAATTAGGCGTGAAAAATACATGAAATTTATACAAATAAGAAAAGAAGTAAAAATTGTCACTGTGTGTAGATCAGGTGATCTTACATACAGAAAATCATAGACTCCACCAAAAAAAAAAAATGTGAGAAACAATAAACAAACTCAGCAACGTTGAAGGATGCAAAGTCAACATAAAATCCATTGTGTTTCTCACACTAAAAAACAGCTATCTGAAAAATAATAATAATGTTTCCATTAAAAATAGCATCAAAAAGAATAAAACACTTTTGAAAAAAATTTAATCTAAGAGATGAAATATCTGTACAATTTAAACCATAAAATATTACTTAAAGAAGTTGAGGAAGACACAAATAAATGAAAAGATGAACATTTCATGGATTAGAAGAAATAATATTGTTAAAATGTCCATTCTTTCCAAAGCAACCTACAGATTCAATACAATCCATATCAAAATCCCAATGGCAACATCTGCTGTTTTACTGAGTTGTTAATTTTAGCCATTCTGACTGGGGTGAGGTGGTATCTCATTGTGGTTTCTATTTGTATTTCCCTGATGCAAGTGATGGTGAGCATTTTTTTCATGTGTCTGTTGACCATTTATATATCTGCTTTGGAGAAACATCTGTTCAGGTCTCCTGCCCATTTCTTGACTGGATTTGTTTGTTTGTTTGTTTTTGGGTATTGTTTTTGAAGTTCTTCATTGATTTTGGATACCAGTACTTTATCTGATAAGACTTCTTTTATAAATATCTTCTTCCATTCTGTAGGTTGTCTTTTAGTTTTGCTGACATTTTCCTTTTTTGTGCAAAAGGTTTTCATCTTCATTAAGCCCCAATAGTTTATTTTTTCTTTCATTTCCCTTGTTCTTGAAGATGTGTCTAACAAGAAGCTGCTGCAACCAAGGTCAAAAAGGTTCCTGCCTTTATATTCTACTAGGATTTAAGTGGTTGGTAAGAATCCAGAGAAAGGGGAACCCTCTTACATTGTTGGTGGGAATGCAAACTTGCACAGCCACTCTGGAGAACAGTATGGAAGTTCCTCCAAAATGTAAAAAAATAGAGCTACCCTAGACCCAGCAATTACTCTACTAGGTATTTATTCAAAGAATACAAACATAGTGATTCGAAGGGGTGCATGCATCCCATTGTTTAAAGCAGCAAAGCTCACAATAACCAAAATATGGAGAGAGACCAGATGTCCATAGACAGATGAATGAATAAAGAATATATGTTTTATATTATACAATGGAATATTACTCATCTATCAAAAAGAATGAAATCTTGCCTTTTGCAATGATGTGGATGGAACTAGAGTGTATTATGCTAAGCAAAATAAGTCAAAGACAAATATCATATGATTTCATTCATGTTGAATTTATGAAACAAAATAGATGAACATAGGGGAAGGGAAGGAAAAATAAAATAAGATAATGACAGAGAGAGAGACAAACCATAGAAGACAAACTATAGGAAACAAACTGAGGGTTGCTGGAGGGAAGGGGGGGCGGTAACTGACTGATGGGCATTAAAGAAGGCACTTTGCGTAATGAGCACTGGGTGTTATATGCAACTGATGAATCACTAAATTCTGCCTCTTAAACTAATAATACACTGAATGTTAATTAAATTTTCACTTTAAATTTTCATTTTGACTTTAAATTAAAAACACATAAAAATAAAAAATCCCAATGGCAATTTCCAGAAAAATCAGAATAAAAACAATCTTAGAATTTATTTGGAACCCCAAAAGACCCCATGTAGCTATGAAAATTTTGAGTGAGAAGAGAAAGCTGAAGAAATCACAGTTTCTAATTTCACACTGCATTACAAAGCTATAGTCAACAGAACAGTATGGTACTGGCATAAAAACAGCATTATAGATCAATGGAACAGTACAGAAAACCCAGAAATAAACCCACTGTATATGGTCAACTAATTTCAAAAAAGACCTCAAAAACCAACAATGGGGAAAAGAATAGTCTCTTCCATTAGTGGTGCTAATAAAACTGGATATCCACATGAAAAATTATAAAACTGTACCCCTATTGAACACCATATAAAAAATTAATTCAATGTAGATTAAAGACGTAAACATAAGACCTGAGACCAGAAACCTGTTGGAAGAAAATACATGAGAAAACACCCTTGATATTGATCTTGAATTTTTTTTTTTTTACACCAAAAGGACAGACAACAAAAGAAAGAAAAGGTAAAACTATGACAAATTAAAAAGTTTCTGCATAGCAAAATAAACAATCAACAAAATAAGAATGCAACCTGTGGAATAGGATAAAATATCCACAAAGACTTACAAATGGTCAACAGGCATATGAAAACGTATTCATCATTATAATCATGATGAGAATGAAAGAATATCCAACAGTGCAATATCACATTGCATTTATTATGATGGCTGTTATTAATCATTTAAATGTTATGTGTTGAGGAGGATGTGGAGAAAAAGAAAACCTATACACTCTGATTGGGACTGTAAATATATAGACCTATTATGAAAAACAATATGGAGGTCTCTCAAAAAAATAAAACAAAATATAACTACCATAATATCCAGCAATGCCACTTCTGGATATATAACCAAAGGAAATACAATTTCTATTTTGAAGAGATGTCTTCAATCTCATGTTTATCACAGCATTATTCACAATAGCCAAGACATGAAAAAAATCAAAATATCTGTTAATAGATGAAGAAAATCTGATATACTTACATACATACATACATATATACAAATGTATATACACACATGTAATATTATTCCATATATTCCACACACACACATAAGGAATACATCCACACATCCACACACAAACACACATAGAATATTATTCCATCTTTTAAAAAAGGGAATATTGGGGCACCTGGGTGGCTCAGTTGTTAAGCGACTGCCTTCGGCTCAGGTCATGATCCTGGAGTCCCGGGTTCGAGTCCTACATCGGGCTCCCTGCTTAGCAGGGTCTCTGCTTCTCCCTCTGGCCCTCCCCCATCTCATGTGCTCTCTCTCATCCTCTCTCTCTCAAATAAATAAATAAAATCTTAAAAAAAAAAAGGAATATTGTCATTCACCACACCATGAAGGGTATTATGCTAAGTAAGATAATCCATATATTGAAAGACAAAAATAGCATGATATCCCTTATATCACATTAAATATCATATACACATGTGATATCAAATATCACATACATATCATATACATGTAGAATCTGGTTGCAGGGGGAGAAGCCAAACTCATAATAACAGAGAGTGCAGTGGTGGTTACGAGAGGCTATGACATAGGCAATAGGAATAATAATAATAATTACTATTATCATAAAAAAGAGTAAAATGCTCGTTTCCAGGGGCTGGAGGGATAAGATCTTGGGAGGTAATTGCTTAATGGATACAGTCTAAGTTTTCCAAGATGCCAAGAATTCTGGAGAAGGATGGTAGTGATAGTGGCACCATTATGAATGTACTTAATACCAATGAATTCTCCGATACAATGGTTAAGATAATATTTTTTTTTCTTTTCTTTTTTTTTAATTTTTTATTCTTATGTTAATCCCCATATATTACATCATTAGTTTTAGATGAAGTGTTCCATGATTCATTGTTTGTGCACAACACCCAGTGCTCCATGCAGAATGTACCCTCCTCAATACCCACCACCAGGCTAACCCATCCTCCCACCCCCCTCCCCTCTAGAACCCTGTTTGTTTTTCAGAGTCCATCGTCTCTCATGGTTCGTCTACCCCTCTGATTTCCCCCGCTTCATTCTTCCCCTCCTGCTACCTTCTTCTTCTTCTTTTTTTTTTTCTTAACATATATTGCATTATTTATTTCAGAGGTACAGATCTGAGATTCAACAGTCTTGCACAATTCACAGCGCTTACCGGAGCACATACCCTCCCCAGTGTCTATCACCCAGTCACCCCATCCCTCCCACCCCACCCCCCACTCCAACGATACTCAGTTTGTTTCCTGCGATTAAGAATTCCTCATATCAGTGAGATCATATGATACATGTCTTTCTCTTTTTGACTTATTTCACTCAACATAATACTCTCCAGTTCCATCCACGTCGTTGCAAATGGCAAGATCTCATTCCTTTTGATGGCTGCATAATATTCCATTGTATATATATACCACCTGTTCTTTATCCACTCATCTGTCGATGGACATCTTGGCTCTTTCCACAGTTTGGCTATTGTGGACATTGCTGCTATAAACATCGGGGTGCACGTATCCCTTCAGATCCCTACTTTTGTATCTTTGGGGTAAATACCCAGTAGTGCAATTGCTGGATCATATGGTAGCTCTATTTTCAACTTTTTGAGGAACCTCCATACAGTTTTCCAGAGTAGCTGCACCAGCTTGCATTCCCACCAACAGTGTAGGAGGGTTCCCCTTTCTCCGCATCCCCGCCAACATCTGTCGTTTCCTGACTTGTTAATTTTAGCCATTCTGACTGGTGTGAGGTGGGATCTCATTGAGGTTTTGATTTGGATTTCCCTGATGCTGAGCGATATAGAGCACTTTTTCATGTGTCTGTTGGCCATTTGGATATCTTCTTTGGAAAAATGTCTGTTCATGTCTTCTGCCCATTTCTTGATTGGATTCTTTGTTCTTTGGGTGTTAAGTTTGATGAGTTCTTTATAGATTTTGGATACTACCCCTTTATCTGATATGTCATTTGCAAATATCTTCTCCCATTCTGTCGGTTGTCTTTTGGTTTTGTTGACTGTTTCCTTTGCTTTGCAAAAGCTTTTTATCTTGATGAAGTCCCAATAGTTCATTTTTGCCCTTGCTTCCCTTGCCTTTGGCGATGTTTCTAGGAAGAAGTTGCTTCGGCTGAGGTCAAAGAGGTTGCTTCCTGTGTTCTCCTTTAGGATTTTGATGGACTCCTGTCTCACATTGAGGTCTTTCAACCATTTGGAGTCTATTTTTGTGTGTGGTGTAAGGAAATGGTCCAGTTTCATTCTTCTGCATGTGGCTATCCAATTTTCCCAACACCATTTGTTAAAGAGACTGTCTTTGTTCTAAGATAATAAATTTTATGGGCAGGCACCTGGGTGGCTCAGTTGGTTAAGCGACTGCCTTCGGCTCAGGTCATGATCCCAGGGTCCTGGAATCGAGTCCCACATCGGGCTCCAGGCTCAGCAGGAAGCCTGCTTCTCCCTCTCCCACTCCCCCTGCTTGTGTTCCTGCTCTCACTGTCTCTGTCTCTGTCCAATAAATAAATAAAATCTTTAAAAATAAATAAATAAATAAATAAATTTTACATATTTTATCACATAATAATTGGGAAAACTATTCTTCAATATTTTATTAAAAAATTAATCTACTGTACTTTACCTTTTTTATTATGTTCACTTAGCCACCATGTAGTACACCATTAGTTTTTGATGTAGTGTTCAGTGATTCATTAGTTGTGTATAACACCCAGTGCTCCATGCAGAACGTGCCTTCTTTAATACCCATCACCAGGCTAACCCATCCTCCCACCCCCCTCCCCTCCGAAACCCTCAGTTTGTTTCCCAGAGTCCAGAGTCTCTCATGGTTTGTCTCCCTCTCCGATTTCTGCCCCTTCATTCTTCCCTCTCTTCCCCTATGGTCCTCCACATTACTCCTTATATTCCACATATGAGTGAAACCATGTGATAATTGCCTTTATCTGCTTAACTTATTTCACTTAGCATAATCCCCTCCAGTTCCATCCATGTCTATGCAAATAGTAGGTATTCATCTTTTCTGATGGCTGAGTAATATTCCATTGTATATATGGACCACATCTTCTTTATCCATTCATCTGTTGAAGGGCATCTCGGCTCTTTCCACAGTTTGGCTATTGTGGACATTGCTGCTATGAACACTGGGGTGAATGTATCCTTTCTTTCACTACATCTGTGTCTTTGGGGTAAATACCTACTAGTGCAATTGCTGGGTCATAGGGTAGCTCTATTTTTAACTTTTTGAGGCACCTCCACACTGTTTTCCAAAGTGGCTATACCAGCTTGCATTCCCACCAACAGTGTAAGAGGGTTCCCCTTTCTCCACAACCTCTCCAACATTGGTTGTTTCTTGCCTTGTTAATGTTTGCCATTCTAACTGGTGTAAGGTGGTATCTCATTGGGGTTTTTATTTGACATTCCCTGATGGCTAGTGATGTTGAACATCTTTTCATGTGTCTGTTAGCCATTTGAATGTCTTCTTCAGAGAAGTGTCTGTTCATGTCTTTTGTCCATTTCTCGACTGGACTATTTGTTTTTTGGGTGTTGCATTTGAGAAATTCTTTATAGATCTTGGATGCCAGCCCTTTGTCTGTAGTGTCATTTGCAAATATCTTCTCCCATTCTGTGGGTTGCCTCTTAGTTTTGTTGACTGTTTCCTTTGCTGTGCAGATGCTTTTTTTTATCTTAATGAAGCTTTTATTTTTCAAGATTGCTTTGGCTATTTGGGGTGTTCTGTGGTTCCTTACAAATTTTAGGATTATTTGTTCTAGCTCTGTAAAAAATGCTTGTGGTATTTAATAAGGATTGCACTTAATGTGTAGCTTTCTTTGGGCAACATAGACGTTTTAACAATATTCGTTCTTCCAATCCATGAGCATAGAATATTTTTCTTGTTCTTTGTGTCATCCTCAATTTCTTTTATAAATGTTTTATAGTTTTCACTGTACAGACCTTTTACCTCCTTGGTTACGTTTATTCCTGAATAAACTTGTGGGTTTTTGTGCAATTGTAAATGGTAAGAATTCCTTGATTTACTTCTCTAAAGCTTCATTACTGGTGCATAGATATACAACAGATTTCTGTACATTCATTTTATATCCTGTGACTTTATCAAATTTGTGCAGCAGTTCTAGCAAATTTTTGGTGGAGTCTTTCAGATTTTCTATATAAGGTATCATGTCATCTGCAAATAGTGAAAGTTTTAATTCTTCCTTGCTAATCTGGATGCCTTTTATTTCTTTTCCTTGTCTGAATGCTGTGGTTAGGACTCCAATATTACATTAAATCAGTGGCGAGAGTGGACATCCCTTTTTTTCCCTGATCAAAGAGGAAAATCTCTTATTTTTCCCACTTTGAAGATGATAATAGCCATGGATTTTTTGTATATGACCTTTATTTTCATATACCATAACCATACTTTGGTGAGGTTTTTTGTTGTTGTTTTCATGAATGGATGCTGTACTTTGTATAATGCCTTCTTTTCTGCAGTTATTGGAAGGATCATATGTTTCTTATCCTTTCTTTTATTAATGTGGCATATACCTTAGATTGATTTGCAAATATTGAATCACTCTTGCAGCCCTGGGATAAATCTCAGTTGATTGTGGTAAATGATTATTTTTAATGTATTGTTTGATTCAATTAGCTAATTTTTTTTTTTTTTACGATGTTATCATCCATGTTCATCGGGGATATTGACCTGTAGTTTTTTGTTTGTTTGTTTGTTTGTTTTGTTTTGTTTTTATAGTGGAGGCTTTTTCTGGTTTTGGTATCAGGGTAGTGCTGGCCTCATAGAATGAGTTAGGAAGTTTTCCATCCATTTCTATTTTTTGGAATAGTTTGAGAAGTATAGATATTTACTCTTCTTTAAATGTTAGGTAGAATTTGTCTCTGAAGCCATCTTGCCCTGGACTTTTGTTTGCCAGAGGATTTTATTTATACTGATTCAAGTTCTTTGCTGGTTAACAATCTATTCAAGTTTTCTATTTCACCATGTTTCAGTTTTGTAGTTTATATATTTCCAGGAATTTTTCCATTTCTTCCAGGTTGTAAATTTGTGGGTATATAGTTTTTCATTATATTCTGTTATAATTATTTGTATTTCTGTGGTGTTTGTTGTTATTTTACCTCTCTGGCTAGTGATTTTATTTTGGGGAGCTCCTCTCTCTTTTCTTTTTGCTTACTGTTGATAGGGGTTCATCAAAATTATTAATTTTGTCAAAGAACCATCTAATAGTTTCATTGATCTGTTCTATTGTTTAGTTTCTGTTTCATTTATTCCTGCTCTAATCTTTATTTCCCCTCTGCTGGCTTTAGGATTTGTTTGCTGTTCCTTTTCTAGCTCCTTTAGAGGTAAATTAGGTTGTTTATTTGAGATTTTTCTTGCTTCTTGTATAGGCTTGTATTGCTATATACTTCCCTCTTATGAACGCTTGTGAGAAACCCATAGGTTTTGGACCATGGTGTTTTCATTTTCACTTGTTACATTTTTTTTTTCTTATTTCATTCCTTGGTTGACCCATTCATTGTATAGTAATAGGTTGTTTAACCTCCATGTATCAGTGGTATTTCCAAAATTTTCCCTTGGTTGACTTCAAGTTTCAGAGCATCAGGGTCAGATAATATGCAGACCTATTATTATTACAATATTTTTGTACTTGTTGAGGACTAATTTTTGATGCCATATGTGATCTATTCTGGAAAATATTTCATGTGCATTTGAAAATAATGTAAATTCTTCTGCTTTAGGATGAAAAGTTCTGATATATAAAGATATTATGTCCATCTGGTCCTGTGTGTCATTCAAAGCCTTTGTTTCCTTGTTGATCTCTACTTAGATGATCTGTCCATTGATGTAAATGGGGTGTTAAAGTCCCCTAATATTATTGTGTTATTATCAATGCATTCCTTTATATTGGTTATAGTTGTACCCATTTGGGTGCTCCCATTTTGGATACATAAATGTTTACAACTGTTAGATATTCTTGTTGGATAGTCCCCTTTGTTATGATACAGTGCCTTATTTCATCTGTTACAGCCTTTAGTTTAAATCTAGATTGACTGACGTAAGTATTGCTACTCCATCTTTCTTCTGTTGTCCATTTGCATAACTCTCTAACTTTCAATCTGCAGGTGTTTTTAAGTCTAAAATGAGTTTCTGAGGCAGCATATATATGAGAGTTGTTTGTTTGTTTGTTTGTTTGTTTTGTTTTGTTTTGTTTTCTCATCCATTCTGACACACTGTTTTTGGATTGGAGCATTTAGTCGATGTACATTCAGAGTAACTATTGATAGAAATGTATTTAGTATCATTTTATTACTTGTTGTGTCATTGCTTCTGAAGATTTCCGGTGATCCTTCATTGTCTTTGTCACTTTTGGTCATTTCTTTTCCATCAGAATCCCCTTTAATACTCCTTACAGGGCTTGTTTAGTGGCCACAAACTCTTTTTGTGTTTGTCTGGTAAACACTTTATTTCTCCTTCTATTCTAAATGATAGCCTTCCTAGATAGAGCATTCTTTGCTGCATATTTTTTCCCTTCAGGATGTTGAATATATCATGCTATTCCCTTCTGGCTTGCCAAGATTCTGTTGGGAAACTTCAGGTATCTTAATGTGTTTTCACATGTCATTTAAGGACCTCTTTTGTCTTGCTGTCTTTAAGATTTTTTCTTTACCACTACATTTGCAAATGGAATATATGTCTTAGTGTTGGCTTGATTTTGTTGATTTTGATGGGAGTTCTCTGTCTTAGATCTGGATGTCTGTTTCACTCCCCAAATTAAAGAGGTTTGCAGCTATTATTTCCTCAAATAAATTTTCTCTCTCTTCTTCTGGGACTCCTATCATATAAATGCTATTACAAATGATGGATTCACTTTGTACTACGTCTATACTCATGATCCATAATTCTTTTTATCTCTTGTTCAGTTTCATTATATTCCATAATTTTATCATCTATATAACTTATTTGTTCTTCTTTTTCCAACCCCATCTTCCTTACTTCCAGTCTATTTCAAATCTGTTATTGAATTTTTCATTTCTAACTAATTGCTTTTAAACTCTTTTATTTCTGTTGTAAGGGCTCCCTGAAGACTTCCTTTCTTTTCTCAAGCCCAGTGAGTATCTTTATAATCATTGCTTTAAATTTTCCATCATGAAAATTACTTATATCTTTTTTGATTAGATTTCTGGTTGCGATCTTATCTTGTTCTTTTACTTGGGATGAATTCCTCCATCTTGGTGTTTGTCTGTCTCTGTCTTCTTTTGTGTTTTAGAAAGCCCATTATGTTTCTCACTCCTGAGAGTAACGGCTCTATGAAAAATAGGTCATACACTGTACAGGGCCTGGCACTTCAGGGACTGTCTCTGGTGTGTGCTGCATGCATTCTTTTGTTATGTTTGCCTGTGCTGTCCTTCAGGCCAGTTATCTGCCAAGACTCTGTTTGTTAGCAGTGGGCATGTTTGTACCTTGGACAGAGTGTTGTGAGTTTGAAATAGGTGTGTTCTGGTCTGTTTGTTAACTGAGAGCTGATGGTGCTTCCACTAACACTAAAGACTTGTAGAGCAGTTAATTGTGTGAGACTTATGAATCACAGACCTGTACCTCTGAAACAAATAATACATTATATGTTAAAAAAAAAAAGATAGTAGGAAGGGAAAAATGAAGAGGGGGAATTCAGAGGGGGAGATGAACCATGAGCGACTATGGACTCTAAGAAACAAACTGAGGGTTCTAGAGGGGAGGGGGTTGGGAGGATGGGTTAGCCTGGTGATGGGTATTAAAGAGGGCACGTTCTGCATGGAGCACTGGGTGTTATGCACAAACAATGAATCATGGAACACTACATCAAAAACTAATGATGTAATGTATGGGGATTAACATAACAATAAAATAAAATTTAAAAAAAAGACTTGTAGATATCTCTGCTCAAGAGATGTCTTCTGGGGAAGGGGCCTGCTGTGCTGGGACCAAGGAACACTTGCCTGAGAATGACAGTACCCATAGAGCGAGGTGGGTGGGACATGGTGTAAGCAGTTTAGGCAGCCAGTGTCAGCACTGTGCTGCTTACTGTAAGTGATTCTGTGTTTATGCTGAAGGGCAGGGGAGGGAAATAGCACCAGCCTGCTCCTTTGTCCCTTGAGTGTGGTCTCAGTGCTTGCTGCTCTCATGGTGGCACTCCCAGAAGAGCGAATAATCTTACACCTGTGTGTCCCAGGCATTTTTCAGATCACTGTGTTCAAACTTTCTGCCCCAGGGATTTTTGCCTGCCTTCTCTCCTGAGAGAGCTCAGTGCCCTCTAGTCTCTATTGCAGTCAAGACTGCTGACTTTTAAAACTCCAGGTTTTAGGGAGGTCATGTAAGCAGGGGTTTGCATTGGTTTTCTGGGGGAGGGTCTTGCTATAGGGAACTGATGAAGCTTTGACTTAGAAAGGCAGTCATGCCAGAGTGCAGGGGCATGGGACTTGGGCCATGTAGGCTAGGCAGTCAGTGTTGGGGCCAAACAGCCCTTGGCAGATGGCTCTGCACCTCCCTTTGGCAGGGGAGGGAAATCGTGCGCTCTGGCTCTTTTGTCCTCAGAGAGGTGTCTCTGAGAATGGCACACTTCACACTTGTGCTCCAAGAAAAGTGGACAGTCTCCCTACTGTGTACCTTAGGTGTTCCATAGATCACATTGTCTGTTCCTGTGTTGTTAGCCTGACTTCTCTCCAGGACTAGAGCAGCCCCCTCAGGGATCTATTCCAGCCAACCTGGCTGACATTTAAAATTACAGTCTTCATGCCTCACTGATTTCAAAAACACAAAAATCGGCCCCTCTCATTTTCCCAGCCAATGGCTTTGGGGAAGTGTTCTCCTGGGTGTTGCCCCATGTGTTCTTCTCTTTCTTGCTTTTCTCTATGACCACAGCCCCTACCCTGCCATAGCACCAGAGGTCTGTTTCTCCCCCAAGCCATGTTCTGCATTTCCTACATTCCTTGTTGTTGCCTCTTCTCTCTCTCTAGTTGTGAACTCTGTTCTGTCAGTCCGCAGGTTGTTTTCTTAGATATTCAGAATGATTTGATAGTTATCTAGTTGTGTTAAGGGGACAAGAAAAGCCCAGGGTCTTCCTACTATGCCATCATCTTAGCTACCTCTGAGTGAAGGGCTTTTTAAAGTGAGAGCTAAAGAAGCAAAACACTATCTACCCAAAACTAAAACAGCCCTGAATCATGTATGTACAGAAAGTATCAAAGGAATCCAGTCAAAATAAAATCTGAAGGAGATTCAACCCACTGTAACATGACATATAAGTTGTAGTTCAAGTCAAGATATTTTCAACTAAAAATAGAAATAATTCTTGTTAGGGGAGCCTCCGTGGCTCAGTCAATTAGGCATCTGACTTTTGATTTCAGCTCAGCTCATGGCCTCAGGCTACTGGGATCAAGCAACATGTTGGGCCCTACAATCAGTGTAGAGTCTGCTTGCCCCTCTTCCTCAGCTTCTTCCCCCATCTCTTTCTTAAAATAAATAAATAAAATATTAAAAAAAGAAATAATACTCTTTAAAAAAAAGGAAACAAATTTCAGTTTCTCCACAATTTAACATTATTATCACTAAGGGCAGAATCAAAAATTGCCTACCCTATAATGTACCCTGAAGTTAAACACAATTACATGTGGAAAAAATCAAAGTCAAACTCAGGATAAACCTAATTTTGAAACAAACTGATATTATAATTGGCCATTTAGCTCAATAAAGAAAACAGAACATGCTTTCAATGCATGTAAAATCTATTTATTTATTTATTTATTTATTTATTTATTTATTTAACAGAGAGACACAGCGAGAGAGGGAACACAAGCAGGGAGAGGAGAGGGAGAAGCAGGCTTCCCGCCGAGCAGGGAGCCCAATGCAGGACTTGATCCCAGGACCCTGGGATCATGACCCAAGCCGAAGGCAGACACTTAACCATCTGAGCCACCCAGGCGCCCCTCAATGCATGTAAAATCTTAACAGTCAAAAGAAATGTCTTAAAAAAGAAATAGAAATATCAAAAGAAACAAGTGGAAATTATAAAATCCAAGTTTTAATTTCTGAAATTAACGTTTTTATGGACAAATATGTAAACTGACAATAAAGTGAAAAAATACCTAATGTAATGAATTACAAAAAGACAAGAAATATTTTCCTCCAAATTTGTTAAATGTATGGTCAGCATTTTCTTAAATTTGATAGAACATGGAAATCTGTAGGTATAAGGTACTCAGCCCAAAGCAAAACACACACACACGCGCGCACACACACACACAACTCAAACAAAAATAGTCTTAAAAAGTATTGAAAACAGACTATAAATCAGCAAATACTGAAAGCAGCAAGAAAAAAAGATTTATATAGTTTTTTTATATAAAGGATTTTATATATGTTCCAAATAATGAACTATTTTTTTAGTAGAAATAATGGTAACCTAAGGAAGGTAGAAAACATTTTTAAAATAATGAAGGGAAAAACGATCAACTGAAATTTTTAGGCCCAAGAAATATGATTAAAATTTGAAGGAAATATAAAGGCAATATTAGATAAAAGACTAAGATTTTGTGTTGATGGCAAACTATTCTACAAGGAATACTATAGTAAATCACTCAGACTGAGGGAAATGGTGAAAGATATGAACTATATTCCTAAGAAAAATAGTGAATAGCATAAGAAATGATCCATATGTGAATAAATGCCAAACTCGTGCTCTCATTTGGACTATCTCCTCCTAATTTCTTTATAACCCTTATAACTATTTAAAAACTGAAATTATAGCAGGAGCAAGATGGCGGAGGAGTAGGAGACCTGGATTTCATCTCCTCTCAGGAATTCAGCTGGATAGGGATCAAACCATTCTGAACACCTACAAACTCAACAGGAGATCGAAGAAAAGAAGAGCAACAACTCTCTCATCAGAAAAGCGACCACTTTCTGGAAGGTAGGACGTGTGGGGAAGTGAATCCGAGGTGATCAGGAGGATAGACTGTGGGGGAGGGACCTCCATCGGCCACTTCTGGCAAGTGATACAGCTGTGGAGCACAAAATCAGAACTTTTAAATGTCTGCTCCGCCAAGGGACATCACTCTGGTGGCTAAGCGGGGGGTGGAACCCTCCGGGACAGTGTGGTCTCAGGATCCTCGGGGCCACAGAAAGACTGGGGGTGCCTGAGTGTGGCAGACCTCCCAGGTAATGGAGCAGGGAAGCCGGCTGCAGAGGCGGAGCCCAAGCGCGGGCTCTCAGCTCGGGGGGCCATAAACCGTGATCCGCGGCACAGTCGGGCCACTGCTCCTCCAGCAGGGACCCAACAAGCGGCAGATCCGGGGAGACTCCCCTTCCTCCCCCGGGAGGAGTGGCGCAGGAGTGCACCGCAGGGATCTGCTGGGTTAGGAGACTCCACCCGGGGTCGGGTAGCAGAGATAGAAACGCGCGGTCACAAGCCGGGTGAGCACGGAGTGCGGCCAGAGACCGGGGAGACGGGAGTGACTGACGGCTTTTCTCTGGGGGCTAACTGAGGAGCAGGGCCCCGAGTTCTCGGCTACTCTGGGCGGAGACTGGGAGGCCACCATTTTCAGTCTCCACCTCCAAAGCTGTACGGAAAGCTTGCAGGGAACAAAAGCTCCTGAGAGCCAACCCAAGCAGATTACTTAGCCAGGACCAGGCAAGGGAGGGGCAATTCCACCTCCGACAAAGACGTTTGGGAACCACGGCAACAGGCCCCTCCCCAGAAGATCAGCAAGAACAGCCAGCCAAGACCAAGTTTACCAATCAATGAGAACGGCAGAACTCCAGCGCTAGGGGAATACTGCACATAGAATTCATGGCTTTTTTACCATGATTCTTTAGTCTTTCAAAGTTAATTTTTTTTAACTGTCTTTTTTTTTTTTTAATTTTTCTTTTTCCCTTTTTCAACGAACATCTTATCAATTCATTTTTTTAAAAAACATTTTTGTTTTTCATTTTTAGAGTCATATTCTATGCCTTCATACTAGTTACCCGTATTTTTGGCATGTATATATAAGTTGTTCTCTCTTTAAAATTTTGAGATAGTTTCTTCTAACATTAAAATATACCCTAAATCTCTAGTATATGGTGTTTTCTATTCCCCTGCCTGATCACATCCTCTCCTTTTTTTTTCTTTTTTTCTTTTTTTAAATCCTCTTCTTTCTTTTTTCAAACAACTTCTTATCAATTCCTTTTATAAATTTTTTTATAAATTCCATCTTTACCGTCATATTCCATCCCTTCATCATATCAACCCTTATTTTTGTACATATATAAGTTTTTCTTTCTTTAAATTTTGGGAGGCACTTTCTTCTAAAAGACCAAAATACACCCCAAATCTAGTGTGTGGCACTGATTTATATACCAGCCTGATCATATTTGATCACATTCTGGTTTTTTGTTGTTGTTGTTGTTGTTTTGTTTTGTTTGTTTTTGTTTTTATCTTTATCTTTATCTTTTTCTTTTTTTTTTCTTTTTCTTTTTTCTCTCTTTCCCTTTCTTTTCCCACTGCTTCAGGTCTTTTCTGATTTGTTTAGAGTATATTTTCTGGGGACGTTGTTACTCTGCTAGCATTTTGTTCTCTCATTAATCTAGTCTCCTCTGCACAAAATGACAAGACAGAAAAAATCACCTCAACAAAAAGAACAAGAGGTAGTACCAACGGCCAGGGACCTACTCAATACGGACATTAGTACGATGTCAGATCTAGAGTTCAGAATCATCACTTTAAAGATACTAGCTGGGCTTGAAAAAAATATGGATGTTATTAGAGAAACCCTTTCTGGAGAAGTAAAAGAACTAAAATCCAACCAAGTAGAAATCAAAAAGGCTATTAATGAGGTGCAATAAAAAATGGGGGCTCTAACTGCTAGAATAAATGAGGCAGAAGAGAGAATCAGTAATATAGAAGATGAAATGATGGAAAATAGAGAAGCTGAAAAAAAGAGAGATAAACAACTACTGGATCATGAGGGCAGAATATGAGAGATAAGCGATACCATAAGACGAAACAACATTAAAATAATTGGGATCCCAGAAGAAGAAGAAAGAGAGAGGGGGCAGAAGGTATAATGGAGCAAATTAGAGCAGAGAACTTCCCTAATTTGGGGAAGGAAAGAGGCATCAAAATCCAGGAAGCACAGAGAATCCCTCTCAAAATCAATAAAAATAGGTCAACACCCCGACATCTAATAGTAAAACTGACGAGACTCATAGACAAAGAGAAAATCCTGAAAGCACCTCGGGAAAAGAGATCTGTAACCTACAATGGTAGAAACATTAGATTGGCAACAGACCTATCCACAGAGACCTGGCAGGCCAGAAAGGACTGGCAGGATATATTCAGAGCACTAAATGAGAAAAATATGCAGCCAAGAATACTCTATCCAGCTAGGCTGTCATTGAAACTTGAAGGAGAGATAAAAAGCTTCCAGGACAAACAAAAACTAAAGGAATGTGCAAACACAAAACCAGCCCTACAGGAAATCTTGAAAGGGGTCCTCTAAGCAAAGAGAGAGCCAAAAAGCAACATAGACCAGAAAGGAACACAGACAATATACGGTAACAGTCACCTTACAGGCAATACAATGGCACTAAATTCCTATCTTCCAATAGTTACCCTGAATGTAAATGGGCTAAATGCCCCAATCAAAAGACACAGGCTATCAGACTGGATTAAAAAACAAGACCCATCAATATGCTGTCTGCAAGAGACTCATTTTAGAACCAAAGACACGCCCAGATTGAAAGTGAGGGGGTGGGAAACCATTTACCATGCTAATGGACACCAAAAGAAAGCTGGGATGGCAATCCTTATATCAGACAAATTAGATTTTAAACCAAAGACTGTAATAAGAGATGAGGAAGGACATTATATCCTACTTAAAGTATCTATCCAACAAGAAGATCTAACAATTGTAAATATCTATGCCCCTAACATGGGAACAGCCAATTATATAAGGCAATTAATAACAAAAGCAAAGAAACACATCGACAACAATACAATAATAGTGGGGGACTTTAACACCCCCCTCAGTGAAATGGACAGACTGTCTAAGCAAAAGATCAACAAGGAAATAAAGACTTTAATTGACACACTGGACCAAATGGACTTCACAGACATATTCAGAACATTCCACCACAAAGCAACGGAATACACATTCTTCTCTACTGCCCATGGAACATTCTCCAGAATTGATCACATCCTAGGTCATAAATCAGGTCTCAACCAGTACCAAAAGATTGGGATAATTTCCTGCCTATTTTCAGACCACAGTGCTTTGAAACTAGAACTCAATCACAAGATGAAAGTCGGAAAGAACTCAAATACATGGAGGCTAAAAAGCATCCTACTGAAGAATGAATGGGTCAACCAGGAAATTAAAGAAGAATTTAAAAAATACATGGAAACCAATGAAAATGAAAACACACTGTTCAAAATCTTTGGGATGCAGCAAAGGCAGTCCTAAGAGGAAAGTATATAGCAATACAAGCCTTTCTAAAGAAACAAGGAAGGTCTCAAGTACACAACCTAACCCTACACCTAAAGGAGCTGGAGAAAGAACAGCAAATAAAGCCTAAACCCAGCAGGAGAAGAGAAATAATAAAGATCAGAGCAGAAATCAATGAAATAGAAACTAAAAGAACAGTAGAACAGATCAATGAAACTAGGAGCTGGTTCTTTGAAAGAATTAACAAGATTGATAAACCCCTGGCCAGACTTATCAAAAAGAGAGGAGAAATGATCCAAATCAACAAAATCATGAATGAAAGAGGAGAGATCACAACCAACACCAAAGAAATACAAACAATTATAAGAATATATTATGAGCAACTCTATGCCAGCAAATTAGATAACCTGGAAGACATGGATGCATTCCTAGAGATGTATCAACCAACAAAACTGAACCAGGATGAAATAGAAAACCTGAACAGACCTATAACCACTAAGGAAATGGAAGCAGTCCTCAAAAATCTCCCAAAAAACAAAAGCCCAGGTCCAGATGGCTTCCCAGGGGAATTCTACCAAACATTTCAAGAAGAATTAATACCTATTCTTCTGAAACTGTTCCAAAAAATAGAAATGGAAGGAAAACTTCCAAACTCGTTTTATGAGGCCAGCATTACCTCGATCCCCAAACCAGAAAAAGACCCCATCAAAAAGGAGAATTACAGACCAATATCCCTGATGAACATGGATGCAAAAATTATCACCAAAATACTAGCCAATAGGATCCAACAGTACATTTAAAGGATTATTCACCATGACCAAGTGGGATTTATCCCTGGGTTGCAAGGTTGGTTCAACATCTTCAAATCAATCAATGTGAAACAATACATTAACAAAAGAAAGAACAAGAATCATATGATCCTCTCAATAGATGCAGAAAAAGCTTTTGACAAAGTACAGCATCCTATCTTGATCAAAACTCTTCAGAGTATAGGGATCAAGGGTACATACCTCAATATCATAAAAGCCACCTATGAAAAACCTACAGCGAATGTCATTCTCAATGGGGAAAAACTGAGAGTTTTCCCCCTAAGGTCAGGAACATGGCAGGGATGTCCACTATCACCGCTGCTATGCAACATAGTATTAGAAGTCCTAGCCACAGCAATCAGACAACAAAAAGAAATCAAAGACATCCAAATCAGCAAAGAAGAAGTCAAACTCTCACTCTTTGCAGATGATATGATACATTATGTGGAAAACCCAAAAGACTCCACCCCAAAACTGCTAGAACTCATACAGGAATTCAGTCAAGTGGCAGGATATAAAATCAATGCACAGAAGTCAGTGGCATTCCTATACACCAACAACAAGACAGAAGAAAGAGAAATTAAGCAGTCGATCCCATTTACAATTGCACCCAAAACCATAAGATACCTAGGAATAAATCTAACCAAAGAGACAAAGGGACTGTCCTCAGAAAACTATAAAATACTCATGAAAGAAATGGAGGAGGACACAAAGAAATGGAAAAACATTCCATGCTCATGGATTGGAAGAACAAATATGGTGAAGATGTCAATGCTACCTCGAGCAGTCTACACATTCAATGCAATCCCCATCAAAATACCATCCACTTTTTCAAAGAAATGGAACAAATAATCCTAAAATTTGTATGGAACCAGAAAAGACCCTGCATAGCCAGAGGAATGTTTAAAAAGAAAAGCAAAGCTGGCTGCATCACAATTCCGGACTTCCAGGTCTATTCCAAAGCTGTCATCATCAAGACAGCATGGTACTGGCACAAAAACAGACACATAGATCAATGGAACAGAATAGAGAGCCCAGAAATGTACCCTCAACTCAATGGTCAACTCATCTTTGACAAACCAGGAAAGAATGTCCAATGGAACAAAGACAGTGTCTTCAACAAATGGTTTTGGGAAAATTGGACAGCCACATGCAGACAAATGAAACTGGACCATTTCCTTACACCACACACAAAAATAGATACTCCAAATGGTTGAAAGACCTGAATGTGAGACAGGAGTCCATCAAAATCCTAAAGGAGAACACAGGCACCAACCTCTTTGACCTCAGCCGAAGCAACTTCTTCCTAGAAACATCGCCAAAGGCAAGGGAAGCAAGGGCAAAAATGAACTATTGGGACTTCATCAAGATAAAAAGCTTTTGCAAAGCAAAGGAAACAGTCAACAAAACCAAAGGACAACTGAGAGAATGGGAGAAGATATTGGCAAATGACATATCAGATAAAGGGCTAGTATCCAAAATCTATAAAGAACTCATCAAACTCAATACCCAAAGAACAAAGAATCCAATCAAGAAATGGGCAGAAGACATGAACAGACATTTTTCCAAAGAAGACATCCAAATGGCCAAGAGACACATGAAAAAGTGCTCAATATTGCTCGGCATCAGGGAAATCCAAATCAAAACCTCAATGAGATACCACCTCACACCAGTCAGAATGGCTAAAATTAACAAGTCAGGAAACGACAGATGTTGGCGGGGATGCGGAGAAAGGGGAAGCCTCCTACACTGTTCGTAGGAATGCAAGCTGGTGCAGCCACTCTGGAAAACTGTATGGAGGTTCCTCAAAAAGTTGAAAATAGAGCTACCCTATGATCCAGCAATTGTACTACTGGGTATTTACCCCAAAGATACAAAAGTAGGGATCTGAAGGGGTACGTGCACCCCGATGTTTATAGCAGCAATATCCACAATAACCAAACTGTGGAAAGAGCCAAGATGTCAATCGACAGATGAATGAATAAAGAAGATGTGCTATATATATTCAATGGAATATTATGCAGCCATCAAAAGGAATGAGATCTTGCCATTTGCAATGACGTGGATGGAACTGGAGGGTATTATGTTGAGTGAAATAAGTCAAACAGAGAAAGATATGTATCATATGATCTCACTGATATGAGGAATTCTTAATCGCAGGAAACAAATGTTGGAGTGGGGGGGTGGGGTGGGAGGGATGGGGTGACTGGGTGATAGACACTGGGGAGTGTATGTGCTCTGGTAAGCGCTGTGAATTGTGCAAGACTGTTGAATCTCAGAGCTGTACCTCTGAAACAAATAATGCAATATATGTTAAAAAAAAAAAAAAAGAAGAAGAAGAAGAAGAAGGTAGCAGGAGGGGAAGAATGAAGCAGGGGAAATCGGAGGGGTAGACGAACCATGAGAGACTATGGACTCTGAAAAACAAACTAAGGGTTCTAGAGGGGAGGGGGGTGGGGGGATGGGTTAGCCTGGTGGGGGTATTGAGGAGGGCACATTCTGCATGGAGCACTGGGTGTTATGCACAAACAATGAATCATGGAATACTTCATCTAAAACTAATGATGTAATGTATGGGGATTAACATAAGAATAAAATAAAATTATAATAAAAAAGAAACTATATGTTCTGCAATAAACTAAAAAAAAAAAAAAAAAACCCTGAAATTATAGCATTGTTTTGTGGGACTTGTAATGTGTGTACACATTACAATGATATATGACAAATATAATGAATCAAGGGAAGATATCTGATTCTATATCATAGAAAGATTATTATACTTTATAAGAAGCAGTAGATAATTAAGTGTATGTGGAGTTAGCAAAGTTATTTGATTACATTTATTTCCTAGGGCAATTATAATACACCAGAAATCGATGTGAACACAGAACAAACTCCACAACAAAAGGGAAAGAAGTGGCTGCATTGAAGAAGGAAAGTAGTACAGAGATATATTTTGGGGCCGGCGATTCATGGGTGCTGGGGAGATAGATAGAGCCATGGTCATGGTGAATGACAAGAGAGAGACAGGAACACACAAGGGAATGCAGAAGAATATTCCCCAAAGCAATGGGTTTGGAAATTGAAAGGGACTGAATTTTGTGAGTCCTTACAACCAGTGGGGTTAAAGCCTGGAACGTTTTAAAGGTCAATGGTCTTGCCTGGAAGAGCACAAAGGACACTTTGCTGTTCCTGGAGAGAGGCAAACAAACAACACCTAGGCAGACAGCATGGAAAGAGAGATGTGAAGAATGCCTGGAGCACATAAGGGGGAGAGTATTCACTCTTCTCAGAGCACATCCAAGAGAGGAAGCTTTCACTGAGATACCTCTCTGGGAACAAAGGAGGTGGCTGGCACCATTTTCCTTCACTGACCCTCAGCATAAACACAGAAGCACCTCTGGGAATTAACACAACACGCACACTGTCTGCCTAATTTGCTTACACCAACACATACCATCTTGCACTCTGACTGGACTTCTCTTCTCAGCCAGGATTGCCTCAGTCCAAGCCTTGTGGTACCCTGCTCCAGAAGACCAGTACAAAGCCCAGCACAAAACCCTGCCCACAACACATTTCCCAACCAGAGAGTTCTGCAGAACCTAAGTTCTGATGGATTTGCTGTCACTTCTCATTTCATAAGCAGACCAGGGTACACCTACTTAAAGCATCATATTCAGGCCAAGCACCAAACATTGCCCATAGAAAGCAAGGAGAGCCTCTGCAGACAACTGGCCTCATAGAAAGAGTAGTCAAAATATAACAGCACTGTGCACACAGCACCCATGAGAGACACTCATTGAAGCACCAGGCCCTGGTTATTCCATGACCTCTTCATCATGAAGCCATTATGATTAGAAGCAAGAGACAAATAGACTATTCTAACACAGTGGAGAAGGCAGAGATTAGATAAAATGTCAATATGGAGGAATTTATCCCAAATGAAAGAACAAGATAAGGTCATAGCCAAAGACCTAAGTAAAATGGATATCAGTAACACACCTGATTCAAATTTAAAGCAACAACCATGAGGATACTCACTGGCCTTGAGAAAGGAATAGAAGAAATCATGGAAACCCTTACCACAGAGATAAAATAATTAAAAGAGAGTCAATCAGAGATGAAGAGTGCAATAAATGAGATTCGAAACATCCTTGAGGCAAGGAACAGCAGGCTGGAAGAAGCGGAGGAAAATTAATGACCTGGAAGTTAACATAATGGACAATAATGAAGCTGAACAAAAGAAAGGGTAAAAGAATTATGCAACAAGAGAACAGACTAAATGATCTCAGGAAATCATCAAATGTGACACCATTCATATTATAGGAGTCCCAGAGAAGAAGAGAGAGAAAACGGGGCAGAAAATTTATTCCAAGAGATAATAGCAGAAAACTTCCCTAACTGGGGAAAGAAACAGACATCCAGATCCAGGAGACACAGAACTCCCTTCAAAATCAACAAAAGCAGGCCAACATTAAGACATATTATAATTAAACTTGAAAATATAGTGATTAAAAAAAAGCAGCAAAAGAAGTCCTTAACTTACAAGTAAAAACACAAAAAGCTATCTGGCAATTTCTCAACAGAAACTTAAAAAGTCGTAAGAGAGTGGCAGGATATATTTAGTTAGCTAAAGGGGAAAAATCTGCTGGCAAGAATACTCTATCCAGCAAGGCTATCATTCAGAATAGAAGGAGAGATAAAAAGATTCCCAAACAAAAACTAAAGGAGTCCATGACCACTGAACTGGCCCTGCAAGACATATTAAAGGGAACTCTTTGAGTAAAAAGAAAAGACCAAGAGTGACAAAGGCAATGAAGGATCACTGAAAATCTCCAGAAACAACAAAACAAGGAATAAAATGTCACTAAATACATACCTATCAATAATTACTCTGAATGTTAATGGACTATGCTCTAATCCAAAGACATAGGGTGTCAAAATGGAAAGAAAAAAAAATTAAAAATATAAGACTGATCTATATGCAAACTATGAGAGTCATTTTAGACCTAAAGTCACCTGCAGATTAAAAGTGATGGGATGGAGAAAGATTGATCATGCAAATGGACATCAAATGAGAGCCAGTGTAGCAATTCTGATATTGGACAAACTATACTTTAAAACAAAGCCTGCAACAAGAGATGAAGAAGGGCCCTCTATTATAATAAAGGGAACAATCTAACAAGAATATCTAGTAATTGTAAATACTTCTGTGCTCAATAGGGGAGCTCCCAAATATATAAAACATTGAAAAACATAAAGAAACCCTTTGGTAACAATACAATAACAATAGGGAACTTTTACAGGCAACTTATATTAATAGACAGAATATCTAAACAGAAAATTAAAAAAGGAAAAAATGGCTTTCAATGACACCCGGGGCCAGGTGAATTTAACAGATACATTCAGAACATTTCATCCCAAAGCAGCAGGATACACACTTCTTTCGAGTGCATTTGGAACATCTGTAGAATAGATCACATACTGGGTCACATATCAGGCTTTAACAAGTACAAAAAGATTAAACTCATCCTATGCATCTTTTCTGACCACAATGCTTCGAAACTACAGTCAACCACAAGAAAAAATCTGGAAAGACCACAAATATATGAAGATTAAACTACATGCTCTTTTATATATTTTTAAGATATTATTTATTTATTTATTTATTTATTTATTTATTTATTTATTTTAAAGAGTGTGAGCAGAGAGAGGAAGAGAGGGGGAGGGGGGCAGACAAGCAGACTCCACACTGAGTGCAGAGCCCAAAACAGGGCTTGATCTCATGACCCTGAGATCATGATGTGAGCCAAAACCAAGAGTCGGATGATTAGCCAACTGAGCCACCCAGGCACCTGAGGTTGAACTACTTGCTCTTAAACAATGAATGGGTTAACCAGGAAATTGAAGAAGAAATAATAAAAAAAAAAAAATCGTACAAACAAATGAAAATGAAAACACAAAGGTCTAATCCTTTGAGATGCAGCAAAAGTGATCCTAAGTGGGGAAATACATAGCAACAAAGGCCTAACTTAAGAGGCAAGAAAAATCTCAAATAAGCAACTTAATAATACACCTAAAGAAGTTGGAAAAAGAACAACAAATGAAGTCTAAAGTCAACAGAAGTAAGGAAATAATAAAGATTAGAACAGAAGTCAATGATACAGAAATTTTTAAAAAGTTAAATTAAATTAAAAAAATAAAAGGAATTGAACAGATCAATGAAACTAGTAGCCGATTCTTTGTAAAAAAAGAATACAATTCATAAACACCAAGCCATAGTTATCAAGAAGAAACAAGAAAGGAAACAAATAAATAAAATCACAAATGAGAGAGGAGAAATAACAATCAAGACCACAGAAATAAAAACAATTCTAAGAGACTATTATGAAAAATTATATGCCCACATACTGGAGAACCTGATAGAAATGTATAAATTCCTAGAAACATATAAACTACAAAAATAGAAACAAGAAGAAATAGAAAACATGAGTAGATTGATAACAACAACAACAAAAAAGAATCAGTAATAAAAAATTCCCAACAAACAAAATTCCATGGCCAGATGGCTTCACAGGCAAATTCTACAAAACATTTGAAGAGTTAATACCTATACTTCTCAAACTATTCCAAAAAATAGAAATGGAAGGAAAAGTTCTAAATTCAGTCTATAAGGCCAGCATTACCCTGACACCAAACCAAAGGCTCCACTAAAGAAAAAGAACTACAGGCCAATATTCATGGTGAATATGGATGCAAAAATTCTCAATAGCAAACTGTATCCACAATACATTGAAAAATCATTCACCATGATCAAGTGGGTTTAATTTCTGTTTTATAAAAGTGGTTCAATATTTATAAATCAGTCTACCTGATACACCACGTTAATAAAAGAAAGGATATGGACCATATGATCATTTCAGTAGATGCAGAAAGAAAACATTTGACAAATTACAATATCCATTCATGATAACAACCCTCAAGAAGGTATATTTAGAGGAAACCCTCAGCTAATATCCTCAATGGGGAATAACAGAGCTTTCCCTCTCTGGTCAGGGATAAGACAGGGATATCCACTCTCACCACTGTTACTGAAAATAGTACTGGAAGTCCTAGCTTCAGCAATCAGACAACAAAATGAAATAAAAGGTACCAAGCAGCAAAGAAGAAGTAAAACTTTCACTAATTTCAGATGGCATGATACTCTATATAGAAAACCCACAAGACTCCACCAAAAATGGCTCAAATTCATGAAAGAATTCAAAAAATCTGCAGGATACAAAATCAACAGAGAGAGACACCTTCCTTTCTATACACCAATATTTAAAGAGCAGAAAGATAAATCAAGTAAACAAACCCATTTACAATTGCACCAAAAACCGTGAGAATAAACCTAACCAAGTAGGTGGAAGACTTGTACTCGGAGAACTATAAGATGTTGATGAAAGACAGTGAACATGACACAAAGAAATAAGAATACATTCCATGATCATAGATTGGAAGAAGAAATATTATTAAGATATCTATATTACCCAACACAATCCAGCATTTTAATTACTAGGTTTTTACTCAAAGAAAACAACAACAACAACAACAACAACAAAAATAATAATCCAAAGGGATGCAATGCACATCGATGTTTTTAGCAGCATTATCTACAATAGACGAATTTTGGAAACAGGCCATGTGTCCATTGACTGATGAATGGATAAAAAGAAGTGATATCTATCTATCATCTATCTATCTATCTATCTATCTATCTATCTATATCTATATATATACACATACACAATGGAATAATATCAGCCATAAAAAAAATAATGAAATCTTGTCCTTTACAATGGCATGGCTGGAGCTGGAGATTATAATGCTAAGCAAAGTAAGTCAGTCAGAAAAAGACAAATACCATATGATTTCATTCATATGTGGAATTTAAGAAACAAAACAGATGAGTAAAGGAGAAAAAAGAGAGAGAGGCAAACCAATAAACAGACTCTTAACTATAGAAAATAAACTGATGGTTACCAGAGGGGAGATGATTGGGGGATTTGAGTTTCATAGGGGAGGGACATTAAGGATGTAATGCTTGTGATGAGCACTGAGTGTTGTATGGATGTGTTGAATCAATATATTGTATATGCGGAACTAATGCTACACTGTATATTAACTAACTAGAATTTAAATAAAAACTTAAAAAAGTAGCAATGAATCCAACAAATATTTTCCTAATTCTAATTAAATAAAATAAAATAAAATAAAATAATCCTTAAAATTTACTGGGAAAAGAGAGGTGGAGGAGCAAGATGACAGAGGAGTAGGAAGCCTAAATTCCGTCTCGTCCCAGGAATTCAGCTATATAGTTTTCAAACCATTCTGAACACCTACAAACTCAACTCAACAGGAGATTGAAGAAAAGAATAGCAGCAATTCTATGATGAGAAAAGCAACCACTTTCTGGAAAGTAGGATGTGAAGAGAAGTGAATCCGAGGTGATATTTGGGAAGATAGACTGTGGGGAGAGAGAGCTTCCATCAGCCAGCTACCAGCAAGTGATGGAGCAGTGGAGCACAAAATCAGTACTTTTAGGAGTCTGCTCCACTGAGGGATGTCACTCCACTGGTTAAGCAGGGGGTGGAACACTCACTGGGACAATGTGGTCTCAGGACCCTCAGGGACACAGAAAGACTGGGGGTGATTGAGTGTGTCAGAGCTCCCAGGTTTTGGAGCAGGGAAGCCGGCTGCAAAGATGGAGATGAGGAGTGGGCTCTCAGCTCAGAGTTGCCATAAACCGTGATCTGCGGCACAGTCGGTCCACTACCCTTCAAGCAGGGACCCAACAAGTGGCAGATCCTGGGAGTCCAAACAGGGTTGTGTGCCAGAGAGAGAAATGCTCAGTCACAGGCCAGGGAAGCATGGAGTGTGGCCAGAGACCAGGAAGACGGGAGCCATTGCTTTCCTCTGAGGGTGCACTGAGGAGTGGGGCCCCAAGCTCTCGGCCCCCCCAGGGCCAGAGATAGGGAGGCCATTTACATTCTCATCCTCCAAAGCTGTATGTAAAGCTTTCAGGGAACAAAAGTTGCCGAGAGCAAACCTGAGCAGATTACTTAGCCTGGCCCCTGGAAAAAGTGGTGCAATTCTGCCTCTGGCAAAAACATTTGAAGTTCACTGCAACAGGCCCCTCCCCAAGAAGATCAGCAAAAACATCCAGCCAAAACAAAGTTTCCTGATCAAGGAGAAGTACAAAACTCCAGCGCTAGGGGAATACAGCACACAGAATTCATGGCTTTTTTCCAATGACTCCTTAGTCTTTCAAAGTTATTATTTTTTTTAATTTTCTTTTTTTCTTTTTCTTTTTTTTTAATTTTTCTTTTTTCTTATTTCAGCCAACATCTTATCAATTTCTTTTTAAATTTTTTTAATTTTCATTTTTAGAGTCATAATCTATCACTACAATATATTTAGCCTTATTTTTTGTATATATATGTTTTCCTTCTTTAAAGTTTTGGATTGCAGTTTCTTCTAATAGATCAAAATATACCCTAAATCTGGTTTATGGCTTTCTTCTAGCCCTAAACACATTCTCTCCTTTTTTAAAAAAAAATTGTTTTCTTTCTTTTTTCAACCAACATCTTATCAAATCCTTTTTAAAATTTTTTTTTAATTTTCATCTTTACAATCATATTCCATCCCTTCATCATATTTACCCTTATCTTTGTATATATACATATAAGTTATTCTTTCTTTAAAATTTAGGGAGACAGTTTCTTCTAACAGACCAAAATACACCCAAAATCTAGTGTATGGCTCTTTTCTATTCACCAACCTGATAACCTTTTTTTTTTCTTTCTTTTCCCCCCAGTTTAAGGTCTTTCTGATATGTTTAGTGTATATTGTTCTGGGGTCATTGTTACCCTTTTAGCATTTTGTTCTATCATTCATCTATTCTTATCTGGAAAAAATAACAAAACGGAAAACTCAATTCAAAAAAAAAAAGAACAAGAGGCAGTACTGACTGCCAGGGACCTAATCAATACTGACATTAGTAAATTGTCAGAACTAGAGTTCAGAATGACAATTATAAACATACTAGCTGGGGGCGCCTGGGTGGCTCAGATGGTTAAGTGTCTGCCTTCGGCTCAGGTCATGATCCCAGGGTTCTGGGATCGAGTCCCACATCGGGGTCCCTGCTAGGCAGGGAGCCTGCTTCTCCCTCTGCCTCTGCCTCTCTCTCTCTCTCTCTCTGACTTTCATGAACAAATAAATAAAACATTTAAAAATAAATAAATAAATAAACATACTAGCTGGACTTGGAAAAAGCATCAAAGTTACTAGAGAACCCGTTTCTGGAGAAATAAAAGAACTAAAATTTAACCAAATCAAAATCAATAAGGTGCAATAAAAAAAGGAGGCTCTAACTGCCAGGATAGGTGAGGCAGAAGAGAGAATTAGTGATATAGAAGACCAAATGAGGGAAAATAAAGAAGCGAGAAAAAGAGACCTAAACAACTACTGGACCATGAGGGCAGAATTCGAGAGATAAGTGATACAATAAGATGAAACAATATTAGAATAATTGGGATCCCAGAAGAAGAGAGGGGGGCAGAAGGTATATTGGAGCAAATTATAGCAGAGAACTTCCCTAATCTGGGGTCAACTACAGGTTTTAAAATCCAGGAGACACAGAGAACCACCCTCAAAATCAATAAAAATAGGTCAACACCCCAATATCTAATAGTAAAATTTACAAGTCTCAGAGACAAAGAGAAAATCCTGAAAGCAGCTAAGAAGAGACCTGTAACCTACAATGGTAGAAACATTAGAGGGCAGCAGACCTATCCACAGAGACCTGGCAGGCCAGAAAGGACTGACATGATATAATCAGGGCACTAAATGAGAAAAATATGCAGCCAAGAATACTATATCCACCTAAGCTGTCATTGAAAATAGAGGAGAGATAAAAAGCTTCCAGGACAAATAAAAATTAAAGAATTTGCAAACACCAAATCAGCCCTACAAGAAATATGGAAAGGGGTCCTCTAAGCAAAGAGAGAGCCTAAGTGTAACATAGACCAGAAAGAAACACAGACAATATACAGTAACAGTCACCTTACAGGCAACACAATGGCACTAAATTCATATCTTTCAATAGTTACCCTGGGATGTGAGGGCGATCTGGCTGCGACATCTGTCACCCCATTGATCGCCAGGGTTGATTCGGCTGATCTGGATGGCTAGGCGGGTGTCCCCTTCCTCCCTCACCGCTCCATGTGCATCCCTCCCAAAGCTGCACGCTAGGTCGAAGAGGACGATCTTCCCCAATAGAGGAGGACCGTTCTTCAGTTAAGGGTATACGAGTAGCTGCGCTCCCCTGCTAGAACCTCCAAACAAGCTCTCAATATTTACCCTGAATGTAAATGGGCTAACTGCCCCAATCAAAAGACACAGGCTATCAGATTGGATAATAAAACAAGACCCATCAATATGCTGTCTGCAAGAGACTCATTTTAGACCCAAAGACACCCCCAGATTGAAAGTGACGGGGTGGAAAACCATTTACCATGCTAATGGACATCAAAAGAAAGCTGGGTGGCAACCCTTATATCAGACAAATAAGACTTTAAACCAAAGACTATAATAAGAGATTAGGAAAGACACTACATCATACTTAAAGGGTCTATCCAACAAGAAGGTCTAACAATTGTAAATATCTATGCCCTTAACATGGGAGCAGCCAATTATATAAGCCAATTAATCACAATATCAAAGAAACACATTGACAATAATACAATAATTGTAGGGAACTTTAATACCCCTTCACTGAAATGGACAGATCATCTAAGCAAAAGATCAAGGAAATAAAGACATCAAATGACACACCAGGCCAAATGGACTTCACAGATATATTCAGAACATTCCATCCCAAAGCAACGGAATACACATTCTTCTCTAGTGCCCATGGAACATTCTCCAGAATCAATCACATCCTAGGTCATAAATCAGGTCTCAACCAGTACCAAAAGATTGGGATCATTCCCTGCATATTTTCAGACCACAACGCTTTGAAACTATAACACGATCACAAGAGGAATGTCGGAAAGAACTCAAATACATGGAGGCTACAAAATATCCTACTAAAGAATGAATGGGTCAACCAGGAACTTAAAGAATTAAAAAAACTCATGAAAAAAATGAAAATGAAAACACAACTGTTGAAAATCTTAGGGATGCAGCAAAGCTGGTCTTAAGAGGAAAATATATAGCAATACAAAACTTTCTCAAGAAACAAGAAAAGTTTCAAATATACAAACTAATCCTACACCTAAAGGAGCTGGAGAAAGAACAGCAAATAAAGCCTAAACCGAGCAGGAGAAGAGAAATCATAAAGATCAGAGCAGAGATCAATGAAATAGAAACTAAAAGAACAGTAGAACAGATCAATGAAACTAGGAGCTGGTTCTTTGAAAGAATTAACAAGATTGATAAACCCCTGGCCAGACTTATCAAAAAGAGAAGAGAAATCACCCAAATCAACAAAATCATGAATGAAAGAGGAGAGATCACAACCAACACCAAAGAAATACAAACAATTATAAGAACGTATTATGAGCAACTCTATGCCAGCAAATTAGATAACCTGGAAGACATGGATGCATTCCTAGAGATGTATCAACTACCAAAACTGAACCAGGAGGAAATAGAAAACCTGAACAGACCCATAACCAGTAAGGAAATTGAAGCAGTAATCAAAAATCTCCCAGAAAACAAGAGTCCAGGGCCAGATGGCTTCCCAGGGGAATTCTACCAAACATTTCAAGAAGAATTAATACCTATTTTTCTGAAATTATTCCAAAAATAGAAATGGAAGGAAAATACAAAACTCATTATATGAGCCTAGCATTACTTTGACCCCCAAACCAAAGACCCCCTCTAAGAAGGAGAATTAAAGACCAATATCCCTGTTGAACAAGGATGCATATATTCTCACCAACATAATAGGCAATGGGATCCAACAGTACATTAAAAAAAATATTCAACACGACCAAGTGGGATTTATTCCTGGGCTACAAATTTGGTTCAACATCTGAAAATTAGTGGAATACAATACATTAATACAAGAAAGAACAGGAAACATATGGTACTCTCAATAGATGCAGAAAAGGCGTTTGACAAAGTACAGCACCATTTCTTGATTAAAACTCTTCACAGTGTAGGGATAGAGGTTCCATACCTCAATAACATAAAAGCCATCTATGAAAAACCCACAGTAAATATCATTCAAATTGGGGGAAAATTGAGAGCTTTTCCCCTAGGTCAGGAACACGGCAGGGGCGTCTACTATCACCACTGCTATTCAACATAGTAGTAGAAGTCCTAGCTTCAGCAATCAGACAACAAAAAGAAATAAAAGGCATCCATATCAGCAAAGAAATCAAACTCTCACTTTTTGCAGATGATATGATACTTTATGTGGAAAACCCAAAAGACTCCACCCCAAAACTTCTATAACTCATACAGGAATTCAGTGAAGTGGCAGGATATAAAATCAATCCACAGATATCAGTTTCATATGTATACAACAACAATAACAGAGAAGAAAGAGAAATTAAGGAGTTGTTCCCATTTACAGTTACATCCAAAATCATAAGATACCTAGGAATAAATCTAACCAAAGAGGCAAAGAATCTGTACTCAGAAAACTATAGAATATTCATGAAAGAAATTGAAATGGAAAATGTTCCATGCTCATGGATTAGAAGAATAAATGTTATGAAAATGTCTATGCTACCTAGAGCAATCTACACATTTAATTCAATCCCTATCAAAATACCATCAACTTTTTTTCAAAGAAATAGAACAAATAATCCTAACATTTGTATGGAATCAGAAAAGACCCCGAATAGCCAGAGGAATGTTGAAAAAGAAAAGCAAAGCTGGTGGCATCACAATTCCGGACTTCAAGCTCTATTACATAGTTGTAATCAAGACAGAATCATACTGGCACAAAAACAGACACAATGATCAATGGAACAGAATAGAGAGCCCAGAAATGGACCCTCAACTCTATGGTCAACTCATCTTCGACAAAGCAGGAAAGAATGTCCAATGGAACAAAGTCTCAACAAACGGTGTTGGGAAAATTGGATAGCCACATGCAGAAGAATGAAACTGGACCAATTACTTACACCATACACAAAACTAGACTCAAAATTGATGAAAGACCTAAATGTGAGACAGGAATTCATCAAAAACCTTGAGGAGAACACAGGTAGCAAACTCTTCGATCTCAGTCGCAAGAACTTCTTCCTAGAAAGATTGACAAAGACAAGGGAAGAAGGGCACAAATGAACTATTGGGATTTCATCAAGATAAAAAGCTTTTGCATAGCAAAGGAAATAGTGAATAAAACCAAAAGACAACTGACAAAATGGGAGAAGATATTTGCAAGTGACATATCAGATAAAGGGCTAGTATCCAAAATCTATAAAGAACTTATCAAACTCGGAGGAGGAGCAAGGTGGCGGAGGAATAAGAGACCTAAATTTCGTCTTGTCCCAGGAATTCAGCTGGATAGGGATCAAACCATTCTGAACGCCTACAAACTCAACAGGAGATCAAAGAAAAGAATAGCAACAACTCCCTGAACAGAAAAGCGACCACTTTATGGAAGGTAGGATGTGTGGAGAAGTGAATCCAAGGCGATATTCGTGAAGGTAGATGGTGGGGGAGGCGGGCTCCATCAGCCACTACCAGCAAGTGATAGAGCAGCAGAGCACAAAATTGGAAATTTTAGAAGTCGGCTCTGCTGAGCGACCTCGCTCCAGTGGCTAAGCAAGGGGTGGAACCCTTTCTGGGACAGTGTGGTCTCAGGACCCTTGGGGTCACAGAAAGACCAGGGGTGCCTGAGTGCCACAGAGCTCCCAAGTATCAGAGCGGGGAAGCTTGCTGCAGAGACGGAGCCAAGGAGTGGCCTCTTAGCTCGGGGTTGCCATAAACCGTGATCCATGGCACAGTTGGGCCACTGCTCTTCCAGCAGGGACAAGCGGGACTTCCAGGGAGACACCCCTTTCTCCCCCAGGAGGAACGGCACGGGAGTGCACCACAGGGATCTGCTGGGTTTGGAGACTGCAAACAGGGTCGTGCGCCAGAGATAGAAATGCTCGGTCACAGCCCGGGTGAGCACGGAGTGCTTCCGGAGACCGGGGAGACAGGAGTGATTGACTGTTTTTCTCTGGGGTTGCACTGAGGAGTGGGCCCCAGGTTCTCAGCTCCTCCAGGGTGGAGATTGGGAGGCCACCATTTCACTCTTGTCCTCCAAAGCTGTATGGAAAGCTTGCAGGGAACAAAAGCTCCCAAGAGCAACCCAAGCAGATTACTTACCCAGGACCCAGCAAGGGCGGGGCAATTCCGCCTCCGGCAAAGACACTTGGGAACCATGGCAACAGGCCCCTCCCCCAGAAGATCAGTGAGAACAGCCAGCCAAGACCAAGTATAGTGATCAATGAAAACGGCAGAAGTCCAGCGCTAGGGGAATACTGCACATAGAATTCATGGCTTTTTTTCCCCATGATTCTTTAGCCTTTCAAAGTGATTTTTTTTTAACTTTCTTTTTCTTTCCTTTTTTTTTTTTTTTGAATTTTCTTTTTCCCTTTTTCGACCAACATCTTATCAATCCCTTTTTTTAAAAAAATCTTTTTTTCTTTTTCATTTTTAGAGTCATTTTCTGTCCCTTCATACTAGTTAACTTCTTCTCTCCTTAAAATTTTGAGATACAGTTTCTTCTAACAGACCAAAATATACCCTAAATCTCTAGTGTATGGCTTTGTTCTAGTCTCTTGCCTGATCACATTCTCTCCCGTTTTTGTTTTTTTCTTTAATCCTCTTCTTTCTTTTTTCAACCATCTTCTTTTATCAATTCCTTTTATAAATCTTTTATAGCCCAACTATGAAAAGACCCCAAATGTCCATCAAGGGATGAACAGATAAAAAAAGATGTAATTACATATTCATATATGTACAGATTAGATATTCATATATGTAATCTGTATAATTATGTGTTAATTTAGCCAATAAAAAAGATTCAATCTTGCTATTTGCGGTGATATAGATGGAACTAGAGCATATTATGCTAAGCAAAATAAGTCAGAGCGAGAAAGACAAATGCCATATGATTTTATTCATATTTCGGACTTTAAGAAACAAAATACATAAAAATCGGTGGGCGGAGAGCAGCAAACCAGAAAACAGACTCTTAACTGTAGGGAACAAACTAAGGGTTGTTGCAGGGAAGGTGGGTGGGAAATGGGTTAAATGGGTGACAGGTATTAAGGAGGTCACTTGTTGTGATGAGCCCTGGCTGTTATATATAAGTGATGTATCACTAATTCTATACCTTAAAGTAATATTACACTGTATGTTAGTTAATTTGAATTTAAATAAAACCTCAAAAAAGAAAATAAATGTGTCTTATTTTATCTCCAAGTATTTGAGCTTTTCCAGCTATTTTTCTCTTACTGATTTCCACTTTAAATCTGCTACATTTTGAGGGAATATTTTGCATGCTTTTCATTTTTTTAACTTGTTGATGTTTGTTTTATGACCCAGAATGGACTCACTCTTGGTGAGAATTCTATGTAAATTTTAGAAGAATGCGCATTCTGTTGCTGTTGTAGTATTCTAGAAATGCAAATTACATCCAGTTGATAGATGGTGCTATTCAGTTCAACTGTTCTTACTGATGTTTTTCATTCAGGATCTCGCAATTATTATTTGACTAAGGTTACAGTATCCAACTGTAATAGTGGATTTTTCAACTCCTTGGCATTTTGATAGAAACTGATAGGTTTTCGCACACACATACCTATGCACTGTTAGGCAAATACACATGAACGATCATTATGCCTTCACAAATCACTGACCCAGTTATCATAAGGTAATGTTCCTCTTTATCCCAGCTAACTTTCCTTCTCCAAAGTCTGATTTTTGATTTTTCTGACATTATTAAAGCTACACAAGATTCCATTTTATTAGTGTTAGCATGGTGTATCTTTTTCCATCTCTTTAATTTTATTCTATTTGTATTTTGTATTTATAGTGTGTCTTGTTTTTAACTCACTCTGTTTTTTGGGGGGATTCACACACTTTTTTTTAATTGAAGTATACTTGCAATAAGATATTATAGTAATTTCAAATGTACAGCATAGTGATCCAGTAATAGTATACATTACAAAAGGCTCACAACTGTCGGTGTAGTTTTCATCTGTCAACACATCATACAAGGTTGGTACAATATAATTGACTATATTCCCTATGCTGTATTTTTCATCCTTGTGTCCTATTTATTTTATAATTGGGAATTTGTTCCTTTTGCTTTCCTTTCCCCATTTTACCCATCACGCAATTAGCTCTCCTCTGGCAACCTTAGGACGTGCATGTGAGGTATACCAACTGGCCCATGTCTGTGCTTCAAGATGGAGTCTTTGAAGTGGTTAATAGGATGAGTCTCTTTGACAGTTTTCCACTTATGGGTGCTTATTCACTCACTCTTACTTCTGAGATCTCTCTTGACACTGATCTGTGCTGTCATGGGGAAGCACTGACATGGATAAAGTGAAACTGCTCCTTTTTTTGGCCCCAATGCATTCAATCTTGGATATTTTGCTCTAATGGTGTGCTTGAGATTCTCCACTGGATTTCTGTGATGCAACAAATGCATTCTTGTCTACATGTAATTGTCAAATTTGGTGTTCTTTGGGGGTAAAATGATATAAAGCTCCTAATCCATGATTTGTTAAAATGACTCAAATTACACAAGACTTAAAAATAAATTGTGTATAGTGTCCAAGAGATAGGCGGGAAATGACATTTTTCTTAGTTACTATTGTACATATATTGGCTAATTTTGAATTGAGAAACATTTTGACTTCAATGAATAATCATGAGTTTAGTGATACAATAAATCATTTTTAAACTATAACAGTATTGAATGTGCTTTTGGAAAATATGATAAGTTAAAAATAAGTAGGTAGAAAAAACATAGTAAGCTCTCACATATGTTGAAGTACATGCTTTTTGCATTTGTACATTGCAAATACTCAGGAAAATTAAAAAAAAAAATACATGGGAAAATGAACAAAATGAAAAAAAATCACTTTTTTCCCCCCAGGGAAAGAAAACAGGAGTGGAGATGAAAAAAGAAATTTAGGTTTTTCCATTATCTTATATCTTAAATATTTTATATGGTATAAGGAATGATATCCTTCCTATGACAAATATTTAAAAAAATCAAAATCAGTATCAAAAAGACACAGCCAATCACTTTTGTTCAGTCATGGGCTTATAAATTAAAATCAATCCATTACATAACAATGTAAAGTGTCAAAGATGTCTATTAAAAGTATTCTTGTTATTAATTAGAAGGTCTCATGACCGGTAACCCTACTGGGTAAAAAAAGGAAAAAAAATCTCAACATAGACCTAATTCTTTGCACTTCCAACTTCGTGTCATCTGTGATGGCAACAGGAGACAGCATCAGAACTCATGGGTAATGCAGTTAATTAGCGCTCATTCTAATTAGTCAATTGTAAACATGCACAAAAATGCAAGACCCATATAAGTACATTTGAACTTGTGCTTACCAGATGGAGAGAAGACTGCCTGCCATTCAGCAACACACTGGAAACCAGACCAATAGCAATGTTTAAACAGGAATTTTTATCCCGTTGGACAAAAGGTCCAGCTTTTAACTTCTCTTCCTATGTGAGAAAGTGCCCTTTATTAAGCTCATTTTTATCCTCAGTATTTAAATAATTGACCCTTATAATCAGGGAAACTTGATTCTTCTTAGGTAAGTGAATTTCTTCCAAACCTCTATGCATCTACTGTAAGCTTCCCAGTGTCATTCCAGCTTTCTTGTTATGTCTAAGTAGGTAAATTTATTTCACTTCTTTGCATTCCACGTTCCTTCAGGAAAATAAGATAGCATTGTATTTCAATTTTGTTTATTAGTTTACATAGGACGCATATGTCTTTATTGAAGAAAAATACATGTATCATAATAAATAATACATACATATTTCTAGGATTTTATTGGCTTTTAAAATAAAGCTCACACAGTATCTTCTTAAAACCTTTTTATCAGTATTAGTTATTCTATTATAACCTTGATTACGTGGAAGATGTGTACTAGTATCTTAGTCTTCACCATTGTCACAGAAAAAAAAGACAAAGATAATTTTTAGCTCTGCCCATCTTTTCCCTCCCCATTTACATATGTTATAACAGGATAGAGAGAATTAAAGGGAGAATAATCTCTCAGTTATCCGTACTGACTCTTCAAATACACCAAGAACACAGTTCACATTGAACCGAAGCCATTTTCCAAGAATGAGCAAACAAATTACTTTACTGTATTCCAAATTTCTCTGCTACTTTTTAACCTATTCAAGCAAAGTCAAAAAATCCCTAATTTATGGATATGGGAGGTAATATGTGTCTGTTTTATGTCCTTGCACAGTGAAATAAAGTTCTCAGGCACCAATCTGAGTGGCTGTGCAGGGCTGCCTTTGCAAGCAAGGCACCAGCAGCTGAATCCTGCACGTAGCTTTTGTTTATTTATTTATTTTTATTTTGTCAGAAAAGCAAGGACAGATGCCTCCAAGCATGGGAGGGGAGGACAAAGAGATGGCAAATACCCTGAAGCCTTAAAGAAGGCTTGCACTCTCCCCTATGCATAGGCACTCAGGGAGTCAGACATGGATAAGGGAGGAGAGGGAACTTTGTGCTACCAAAGGTGCAGAAAAGGGGGGCCTGGGGGACTGAGGGACTATGAAAGACACATTCTTTCATAATTCCTAACTTATGCCCTGCCCCTGGGATCTTGGGATCCTGCTTCTACTGGGCCATTGTGTTCAATAGCCCAAGAACAGGAACTGTGCTGACATTTCAGCTGCTTCCACAATCACTCCTTAGGGCTTACAATATATTCTCTAAGAATAACTCTAAAACGTTATGCATAAATTTTAGGCTCTCCCATGAAAAAATATTCTAATCTGCTTTATTGACTATCTTAATATATTTTTTCTACATGCATTGAAGAAATTATAGTTTGCAAGATATGCTTTACCCCAGGAAAAACTTCACAATCAGTGAATAACAAAACCAGCAAAGAGTCAGATTCTAAGATTCAAGAATATTTTTCTTGTTTCAAAAAAAAATCATCATGCCTGAGAAATTAACCAATGTGACCCTAATAACAACATTCTTGCTCATGGGATTCCCTGAGGATCAGGTGCTACAGAGACTTTATGCTGCTTTCTTCTCCCTGGTTTACCTGGTGGCGCTGATGGGGAACGTCCTCATTATCACCCTCACCACCATTGACCAGCATCTCCAAACCCCCATGTACTTCTTCCTGAAGAATTTGTCTTTGATTGATATCTGTTACATCTCTGTCACTGTCCCCAAATCCGTCATGAACTCTCTGACCAACAGCCATTCCATCTCCTTCGTGGGATGTGCCTCACAGGTTTTCCTTCTTGTTTTCTTTGCTGGCACAGAGTTTGCCCTCCTTCTGGTGATGTCCTATGATCGCTATGCAGCCATCTGCTGTCCTCTGCACTATGAGGCCCTCATGAATAGAGGTGCCTGTGTGCAGATGGTGAGAGCATCATGGTTCAATGGGTGTGTCTATGGATCCATCCATGTAGCAGGCACATTTTCTGTCCATTTCTGTGGTTCCAACATAGTGCATCAGTTCTTCTGTGACATTCCATCATTGCTCATGCTTGCTTGTTCTGGGGAGCAGATTCTAGAATATGTGTTTATTATTGTTAGTTTTTGTTTTGCTTTTGTAATTTTTACTTTCATGGTTGCTTCCTATGCTTATGTTGTGTCCACTGTCCTAAGAATCCCTTCTTCACAAGGCAGGTTTAAAACCTTCTCCACCTGCATGCCCCATCTCACTGTGGTAACCTTGTTCCTCTCTTCTGGATGTATTGCATATTTAGGTTTAAGCACAAAATCCTCATCATCATTGAACCTCTTTATGTCTATATTATATTCTCTGTTACCTCCCAGCCTGAATCCTGTCATTTACAGCTTGAGAAATAGGGACATGAAAGTGGCCCTTGGAAAAAAAAAAAAAATTATGAAAAAAATGACACCAAATATATAAATATTCAAAATATCCATGACTCTAATCCTCACTAATGTGTATCAAATTATTGGTTTATACAATTAAGTTGATAATCACAAATAAAAATTCTTTCAAATACAAATTCAAATAATTTTGAATTATTGGGTTTATACAACTTGTTGTTAAATCTTTAGATATGTATTGTAACAATAGTGCTGCTCCATAGGATGCTACATATTAAGGCAAGATGGGCCTGAATGTCAGTGGACAGTCTTGGCAATTTCCAATTCAGGGAAAATGTTCCAATCATAGGTCACTGGTAGAAAGTAATATTACTTTTCATCTCACATTCATCCTATTCAGCACTGTCTTAATTCTCACTTTAAAATATTTTATAATAGTTTCAAATTTTATATATTTTATTATTATTCTAGATTGTGATTTGTGTTTTAATTTACTCTTGCAGAAGTTATTAAAAATGAGTAATTAATTCCAAATTTGCTATTTTTTTCTTTTTTCTTTCTTTCTTTCAATTTATTTATGTTAGAGAGAGACAGAGTGTGAGCAGGGATAGGGGCAGAGGGAGAGGGCAAGAGAGCATCCTTAAGCAGACCCTGTTGAGTGTGGAGCTTGATGCAGGGCCTGACCCTGAGATCAAGTCCTGAGCCAAAACCAAGAGTCAGATGTGAAATGACTGAGCCACCCAGGCAACCCCATTTTTTTTTTCCTTTATTTGTTTGTATTGGCAAGAATATTTTTAGAAGCTCATTTTTATTGATTTCTTAACTAATTAATCCCACAATGTTGGACTTGCAAAGTTTAAAATTATAAGTCTTTAGAAGATTTTATAGGCACCGTATATTTTTAAGAGATGTCATTGGAAATCACATAGCGACATTTTTAAATTAATGAGAATAGTTTGCAAAGGAGATATTTCTCACTAGGCAATCCAAACAAGAAAAAAAAATGTTATTCTCACATATCCAGGAACAGGATAATTAATAGAAGATAACATGTTTTATTCTTGCACTTACTATTTTTAAATTTTATGTTTCACAGAAATGATGTAGAAATTTAATTAATGTACCAAGAAATTGAAAGTAAATTTTAATATACTTCCCAAATTTTAATATGCTATTTTTCATTTATTTCTAAATTTATTTCTATTTATGCTTACTTTTATCATTGAATTTCTTTTTTATTAAATGTACTTCTGGTTTACTTCTGTATATGAATACATTTGCATGGAAATCAATTTTCTTTTAAATGATCTTGGCTTTTATTCCGTTAACTTTCCCTTCAATTTTTCCTGCTATCATCACATTCTTAAAATTCTTGCAATCTGATTATCCATGAGGCTCTGAGGAGCAAGATGGCGGATGAGTAGGAGACCTGGATTTCGTCTCCTCTCAGGAATTCAGCTGGATAGGGATCAAACCATTCTGAACACCTACAAACTCAACAGGAGATTGAAGAAAAGAAGAGCAACAACTCTCTCATCAGAAAAGCGACCACTTTCTGGAAGGTAGGATGTGCAGAGAAGTGAATCCGAGGTGATATTCGGGAGGATAGATGGCGGGGGAGGGACCGTCGGCCGCTTCTGGCAAGTGATAGAACCACGGAGCACAAAATTGGAACTTTTAAAAGTCTGCTCCGCTGAGGGACGTCACTCTGGTGTCTAAGCCGGGGGTGGAACCCTCCGGGACAGTGTGGTCTCAGGACCCTCGTGGTCACAGAAAGACCGGGGGTGCCTGAGTGTGGCAGAGCTCCCAAGTAAAGGAACAGGGAAGCCAGCTGCAGAGGCGGAGCCCAGGCGCGGGCTCTCAGCTCGGGGTTGCCATAAACCATGATCCGCGGCACAGTCGGGCCCCTGCTCCTCCAGCAGGGACCCAACAAGCGGCAGATCCGGGGAGACTCACCTTCCTCCCCGGGGAGGAGCCGCGCAGGAGCGCACTGTGGGGATCTGCTGGGTTTGGAGACACCACCAAGGGTCGGGTGCCAGAGATAGAGGCGGGCGGTCACAGGCTGGGTGAGCACGGAGTGCGGCCGGAGACCGGGGAGACGGGAGTGACTGACGGCTTTTCCCTGGGGGCTCACTGAGGAGTGGGGCCCTGAGTTCTCGGCTCCTCCGGGGCAGAGATTGGGAGGCCACCATTTTCACTCTCTGCCTCCAAAGCTGTACGGAAAGCTCACAGGGAACAAAAGCCCCGGAGAGCAAACCCGAGCAGATGACTTAGCCGGGAGGGGGCAAGGGCGGGGCAATTCCGCCTCCGGCAGAGACATTTGGAAACCACGGCAACAGGCCCCTCCCCAGAAGATCAGCAAGAACAGCCAGCCAAGACCAAGTTTACCAATCAATGAGAACGGCAGAACTCCAGCGCTAGGGGACTACTGCACATAGAATTCATGGCTTTTTTACCATGATTCTTTAGTCTTTTAAAGTTAATTATTTTTAACTGTCTTTTTGTCTTTTTATTTCTTTTTGAATTTTTCTTTTTCCCTTTTTTAACCAACATCTTCTCAATCCTTTTAAAAAAAAATATTTTTCATTTTTAGAGTCATATTCTATCCCTTCATAGTAGTTACCCATATTTTTGGCTTATATATATAAGTTGTTCTCTCTTTAAAATTTTGAGATAGTTTCTTCTAACAGATTAAAATATACCGTAAATCTCTAATATATGGTGCTTTCTATTCCCCTGCCTGATAACATCCTCTCCCTTTTTTTTTTCTCTTTTTCTTTTTTAAAATCCTCTTCTTTCTTTTTTCAAACAACTTATCAATTCCTTTTATAACATTTTTTATAATTTCCATTTTTACAGTCATATTCCATCCCTTCATCATATCAACCCTTATTTTGGTACATATATAAGTTTTTCTTTCTTTAAAATTTTGGGAGGCACTTTCTTCTAAAAGACCAAAATACACCCCAAATCTAGTGTGTGGCACTGATCTATATACCAGCCTGATCATATTTGATCACATTCTGGTTTTCCTTTTGTTGTTGTTGTTTTGTTTTGTTTGTTTTTGTTTTTATCTTTATCTTTTTTTCTTTTTCTTTTTCTTTTTTCTCTCTTTCCCTTTCTTATCCCACTGCTTCAGGTCTTTTCTGATTTTTTTAGAGTATATTTTCTGGGGACGTGGTTACTCTGCTAGCATTTTGTTCTCTCATTAATCTATTCTCCTCTGCACAAAATGACAAGATGGAAAAAATCACCTCAACAAAAAGAACAAGAGGTAGTACCGACTGCCAGGGACCTACTCAATACGGACATTAGTACGATGTCAGATCTAGAGTTCAGAATCATCACTTTAAAGATACTAGCTGGGCTTGAAAAAAATATGGAAGTTACTAGAGAAACCCTTTCTGGAGAAGTAAAAGAGCTAAAATCCAACAAAGTAGAAATCAAAAAGGCTATTAATGAGGTGCAATCAAAAATGGGGGTGCTAAGTGCTAGAATAAATGAGGCAGGAGAGAGAATCACTAATATAGAAGATGAAATGATGGAAAATAAAGAAGCTGAGAAAAAGAGAGATAAACAACTACTGGATCACGAGGGCAGAATTGGAGAGATAAGCGATACCATAAGACGAAACATTAGAATAATTGGGATCCCAGAAGAAGAAGAAAGAGAGAGAGGGCCAGAAGGTATAATGGAGCAAATTATAGCAGAGAACTTCCCTAATTTGGGGAAGGAAACAGGCATCAAAATCCAGGAAGCACAGAGAACCCCTCTCAAAATCAATAAAAATAAGTCAACACCCTGACATCTAATAGTAAAACTTATGAGTCTCAGAGACAAAGAGAAAATCCTGAAAGCAGCTCAGGAGAAGAGATATGTAACCTACAATGGTAGAAACATTAGACTGGCAACAGACCTATCCACAGAGACCTGGCAGGCCAGAAAGGACTGGCAGGATATCTTCGGAGCACTAAATGAGAAAAATATGCAGCCAAGAATACTCTATCCAGCTAGGCTGTCATTGAAACTTGAAGGAGAGATAAAAAGCTTCCAGGACAAACAAAAACTAAAGGAATTTGCAAACACAAAACCAGCCCTACAGGAAATCTTGAAAGGGGTCCTCTAAGCAAAGAGAGAGCCTAAAAGCAACATAGACCAGAAAGGAACACAGACAGTGTATGGTAACAGTCACCTTACAGGCAATACAATGGCACTAAATTCCTAGTTTTCAATAGTTACCCTGAATGTAAATGGGCTAAACGCCCCAATCAAAAGACACAGGCTAACAGACTGGATTAAAAAACAAGATCCATTGATATGCTGTCTGCAAGAGACTCATTTTAGAACCAAAGACACCCCCAGATTGAAAGTGAACGGGTGGAAAACAATTTACCATGCTAATGGACACCAAAAGAAAGCTGGGGTGGCAATCCTTATATCAGACAAATTAGATTTTAAACCAAAGACTGTAATAAGAGATGAGGAAGGACACTATATCATACTTAAGAGATCTATCCAACAAGAAGATCTAACAATTGTAAATATCTATGCCCCTAACATGGGAGCAGCCAATTATATAAGGCAATTAATAACAAAAGCAAAGAAACACATTGACAACAATACAATAATAGTGGGGGACTTTAACATCCCCCTCACTGAAATGGACAGATTGTCTAAGCAAAAGATAACAAGGAAATAAAGACTTTAAATGACACACTGGACCAAATGGACTTCAGAGACATATTCAGAACATTCCACCCCAAAGCAACGGAATACACATTCTTCTCTAGTGCCCATGGAACATTCTCCAGAATAGATCACATCCTAGGTCATAAATCAGGTCTCAAGTGGTACCAAAAGATTGGGATCATTCCCTGCCTATTTTCAGACCACAGTGCTTTGAAACTAGAACTCAACCACAAGAGGAAAGTCAGAAAGAACTCAAATACATGGAGGCTAAGGAGCATCCTACTGAAGAATGAATGGGTCAACCAGGAAAGTAAAGAAGAATTAAAGAAATACATGGAAACCAATGAAATTGAAAACACAACTGTTCAAAATCTTTGGGATGCAGCAAAGGCAGTCCTAAGAGGAAAGTATATAGCAATACAAGCCTTTCTCAAGAAACAAGAAAGGTCTCAAGTACACAACCTAACCCTACACCTAAAGGAGCTGGAGAAAGAACAGCAAAAAAAGCCTAAACCCAGCAGGAGAAGAGAAATCATAAAGATCAGAGCAGAAATCAATGAAATAGAAACTAAAAGAACAGTAGAACAGATCAACGAAACTAGGAGCTGGTTCTTTGAAAGAATTAACAAGATTGATAAACCCCTGGCCAGACTTATCAAAAAGAGAAGAGAAATGACTCAAATCAACAAAATCATGAATGAAAGAGGAGACCAACACCAAAGAAATACAAACAATTATAAGAACATATTATGAGCAACCCTATGCCAGCAAATTAGATAACCTAGAAGAGATGGATGCATTCCTAGAGATGTATCAACTACCAAAACTGAACCAGGAAGAAATAGAAAACCTGAACAGACCTATAACCACTAAGGAAATGGAAGCAGTCATTAAAAATCTCCCAAAAAAAAAAGCCCAGGGCCAGATGGCTTCCCAGGGGAATTCTACCAAACATTTCAAGAAGAATTAATACCTATTCTTCTGAAACTGTTCCAAAAAATAGAAACGGAAGGAAAACTTCCAAACTCATTTTATGAGGCCAGCATTACCTTGATCCCCAAACCAGACAAAGACCCCATCAAAAAGGAGAATTACCGACCAATATCCCTGATGGACATGGATGCAAAAATTCTCAACAAAATACTAGCCAATGGGATCCAACAGTATATTAAAAGGATTATTCAACATGACCAAATGGGATTTATCCCTGCGCTGCAAGGTTGGTTCAACATCCACAAATCAATCAATGTGATACAATACATTAACAAAAGAAAGAACAAGAATCATATGATCCTCTCAAGATGCAGAAAAAGCTTTTGACAAAGTACAGCATCCTTTCTTGATCAAAACTCTTCAGAGTATAGGGATAGAGGGTACATACCTCAATATCATAAAAGCCATTTATGAAAAACCTACAGCAAATATTATTCTCAATGGGGAAAAACTGAGAGCTTTCCCCCTAAGATCAGGAACGCGGCAGTGATGTCCACTATCACCACTGCTATTCAACATAGTATTGGAAGTCCTAGCCACAGCAATCAGACAACAAAAAGAAATCAAAGGCATCCAAATTGGCAAAGAAGAAGTCAAACTGTCACTCTTTGCAGATGATATGATACTTTATGTGGAAAACCCAAAAGACTCCACCCCAAAACTGCTAGAACTCATACAGGAATTCAGTCAAGTGGCAGGATATAAAATCAATGCACAGAAGTCAGTAGCATTCCTATACACCAACAACGAGACAGAAGAAAGAGAAATTAAGGAGTCGTTCCCATTTACAATTGCACCCAAAACCTTAAGATACCTAGGAATAAATCTAACCAAAGAGACAAAGGATCTGTACTCAGAAAACTATAAAATACTCATGAAAGAAATTGAGGAAGACACAAAGAAATGGAAAAACGTTCCCTGCTCATGGATTGGAAGAACAAATATTGTGAAGATGTCAATGCTACCTAGAGCAATCTACACATTCAATGCAATCCCCCTCAAAATACCATCCACTTTTTTCAAAGAAATGGAACAAATAATCCTAAAATTTCTATGGAACTAGAAAAGACCCTGCATAGCCAGAGGAATATTGAAAAAGAAAAGCAAAGCCGGCGGCATCACAATTCTGGACTTCAAGCTCTATTACAAAGCTGTCATCATCAAGACAGCATGGTACTGGCACAAAAACAGATACATAGATCAATGGAACAGAATAGAGACCCCAGAAATAGTCCCTCAACTCTATGGTCAACTAATCTTCGACAAAGCAAGAAAGAATGTCCAATGGAACAAAGACAGTCTCTTCAACAAATGGTGTTGGGAAAATTGGATAGCCACATGCAGAAGAATGAAACTGGACCATTTCCTTACACCACACACAAAAATAGACTCCAAATGGTTGAAAGACCTCAATGTGAGACAGGAGTCCATCAAAATCCTAAAGGAGAACACAGGCACCAACCTCTTTGACCTCAGCCGAAGCAACTTCTTCCTAGAAACATCGCCAAAGGCAAGGGAAGCAAGGGCAAAAATGAACTCTTGGGACTTCATCAAGATAAAAAGCTTTTGCACAGCAAAGGAAACAGTCAACAAAACCAAAAGACAACTGACAGAATGGGAGAAGATATTTGCAAATGACATATCAGATAAAGGCCTAGTATCCAAAATCTATAAAGGACTCATCAAACTCAACACCCAAAGAACAAAGAATCCAATCAAGAAATGGGCAGAAGACATGAACAGACATTTTTCCAAAGAAGACATCCAAATGGCCAAGAGACACATGAAAAAGTGCTCAATATCGCTCAGCATCAGGGAAATCCAAATCAAAACCTCAATGAGATACCACCTCACACCAGTCAGAATGGCTAAAATTAACAAGTCAGGAAACGACAGATGTTGGCAGGGATGCGGAGAAAGGGGAACCCTCCTACACTGTTGGTCGGAATGCAAGCTGGTGCAGCCACTCTGGAAAACTGTATGGAGGTTCCTCAAAAAGTTGAAAATAGAGCTTCCCTATGATCCAGCAATTGCACTACTGGGTATTTACCCCAAAGATACAAAAGTAGGGATCCAAAGGGGTACGTGCACCCCGATGTTTATAGCAGCAATGTCCACAATAACCAAACTGTGGAGAGAGCCAAGATGTCCATCGACAGATGAATGGATAAAGAACAGGTGGTATATATATACAATGGAATATTATGTAGCCATCAAAAGGAATGAGATCTTGCCATTTGCAACGACGTGGATGGAATTGGAGGGTATTATGTTGAGTGAAATAAGTCAAAAAGAGAAAGACATGTATCATATGATCTCACTGATATGAGGAATTCTTAATCGCAGGAATCAAACTGAGTGTTGTTGGAGTGGGGGGTGGGGTGGGAGGGATGGGGTGACTGGGTGATGGACACTGGGGAGGGTGTGTGCTCTGGTAAGCGCTGTGAATTGTGCCAGACTGTTGAATCTCAGATCTGTACCTCTGAAACAAATAATGCAATATATGTTAAGAAAAAAGAAGAAGAAGAAGAAGAAGAAGAAGAAGAAGAAGAAGAAGAAGAAGAAGAAGAAGAAGAAGAAGAAGAAGAAGAAGAAGAAGAAGGAGAAGAAGGTAGCGGGAGGGGAAGAATGAAGCGGGGGAAATCGGAGGGGTAGACGAACCATGAGAGCCGATAGACTCTGAAAAAGAAACTGAGGGTTCTAGAGGGGAGGGGGGTGGGAGGATGGGTTAGCCTGGTGGTGGGTATTGAGGAGGGCACATTCTGCATGGAGCACTGGGTGTTGTGCACAAACAATGAATCATGGAACACTTCATCTAAAACTAATGATGTAATGTATGGGGATTAACATAAGAATAATAAAAAAATTCTTGCAATCTGTCTTATTTCTATCCATCTCATTACCCTCATGTTTATTTAACTTCTCTCTTAAAAAATGATGTTTTACAGACTTAATATCAATTGTGGCATAATTTCTCTATCATTTGACACTTTACTCACTAGTCCATACCCTTAAGGTTCTGCTTTACCTTTCATCTTTCTGATAAAATTAGAGGTGATGTGAAAGTAGTTTGCTCTAGTCTTGGAACACTGACTCTGATGATGATGATGATGATGATGATGATGATGATGATGATGATGATGATGACATGCCTGACTATTGGTCTAAGTGCTTCAAGTCATTTTGCCCGTTATTTCCTATATCTCAGAACAGAAATTCTACAATGTAACTACTATTGATTTTTATGTGAAAAACTGGAATCAGTAAATGTTATGAAACTTAAGTCAGTTAGCCAGTAACTAGCACTGTAACCACCTAATCTTAACAAGGATACTATTCTGTATTAACTAAAGACGTGTTTGGATATTATTCTCACACCAAAAGTTTTGCAAGTTTTATTTCTTGGTATGTATATATAATTGTAAAACAATTATCTCAGCCCTGTAATAAATATCTAACTGCTAACATTTGTTGTCTTTGTTGTATAAAATATTATTGTTCCCCATTGACTAATGGATTAGTTAAAGGAAGACTGGTTAATACGTATATTGAAATACTCTTTAGAGATAAAAGTAAGAAAATATTAACATATGCAAAAAGTTGCATTAAAATTGATAAACATATTGGGCGCCTGGGTGGCTCAGATGGTTAAGCGTCTGCCTTCAGCTTAGGTCATGATCCCAGGGTCCTGGGATCGAGTCCCACATCGGGCTCCCAGCTCAGCGGGGAGCCTGCTTCTCCCTCTGACCCTCTCCCCTCTCATGCTGTTTCTCTCTCGCTCGCTCTCTAAAAAATTAATAAATAAAATCTTAAAAAAAAAGAAATTGATAAACATATACCAATCTCAACAGCATAGTGATGAGTTAAAGAGCCATTCTAAAAAGTTTGCATACTATACAAATCTACTGATGACATGCTGCAATGGCAAAAATACAGAGATGGAGAACAGATCACTACATGGCAAGGTTAGATTGGAGGAAAATGTTTTGACTACAGAGAGGCAGTATGAGGGAACATTTGTTTGATAGAAATGTCTTGTGTCTTCATTGTGGTGGTGGTTACATCATGTGTTACAACTCATGGAACCATACACCAAAATAAAATTTTAAGTTTTAAATAAATTTTCAGTTGTGTCAGTCAAAAAAAAAATCCAAACATGACAACAATATTGTATGTATGTGAACATCTCTATGCCAATTCTCGTATCTTGTTGATCTGGGCTTCACTGTTAGCTCTTATTTCAGGATCAACTGAGCAGAAATGAGTTCTGATAAACCCTCTTTTCTACATCTTGAAGCTCTTATTTTCTGCTCTAGGATTTCTGAAATATTGTATCATAGGTTTTCCTTCAAGGAGGACTTAATACCTGACCATGAAAGAGCTAACTCTCTTCTTGGAAAACCAATGGGAAATAAGAGAAACTGGAAATATCTGTTCTGCATGTATTCAGCAGATATTTCTGAGGATCATATTTCATGTTCCTGAGAATGTCTTCAGGGTCATCAAGGTCCATTTGTCTACAGCAATAATCAGGTTAATAATATGCTTCAGAATGGTATTCCTTCTTATATTGCTTCATTCACCTCACTGGCATTTCATCTTCCTAGGAAGCTTCCCCAAATACACTAACTTGTGAAAAAAAATCCTTTTCTCAGGTTTTACATTGAGGATGTCAAGCTGAGGCAATAAACCAGTAAAACTTCTTAGGAAATAAAATTAGGTCACTAATGCAATGTTATTTTGTCAACATAAAATAATTTTATAACTGTGTCTCTATTATTTGAGATTGATGGTAATGCTTTAAGTACACATAAATATTTAAGTGTTAAAAGCTTCACAAATAAATATTATATTCCAACTAATTTAGTAATATTTAATTTAGAGATATACTGCAAAGCTATGGTAATCAAAACACTATGTAATTGACATGAAAACAGACACATAGATCAATGGAACAGAATAGAAACCCCAGAAATAAACCCATGTTTATATGGTCAATTAATCTACAACAGGCGATGCAAGAATATACAATGGGAAAAGAGTCTTTTCAGCAAATGGTGTTGGTAAAAGTGGAGAGCTACATGCAAAAGAATGAAACTGGACCACTTTTCTTTTATACCCTACACATAAATAAGCTCAAAATGGATTAAATACCTTAATGTGACACCTGAAACCATAAAACTCTTAGAACAAAACATAAGCATTTGATTCTTTGTCATTGGCCCTAGTAACATTTTCCTAGAAATGACACCTAAGGGAAAGGAAACAAAAGCAAAAACAAATTTTGGGACTACACCAAAAATGAAAAGCTTTTCCATAACAAAGAATCATCAATAAAACAAACAAACAAAAATAGTGAAGAAAGCAATCAACAAAACTAAAGGCAACCTACAGAAATGGGAGAATATATTTGCAAATGACATATCTGATAAAGGGTTAGTATGCAAAATTTATAAAGAACTTACTAAACTCAACATCTGAGAAACAAATAATCTAGTTAAGAAATCGGCAGAAGAATAGGTTTTATTTCTTCTTTAAATGTTTGGTAGAATCCCCTGGGAAACCATCTGGCCCTAGACCCTTGTTCTGCACAGCAAAGGGAACAGTCAACAAATCTAAGAGGCAACCCATGGAATGGGAGAAGATATTTGCAAATGGCACTGCAGATAAAGGGTTGATATCCAAGATCTATAAAGAACTTATCAAACTCAACACCCAAAAAACAAATAATACAGTCAAGAAATGGGCAGTAGACACGAACAGACATTTCTCCAAAGAAGACATACAAATGTCCAACAGACACAAGAAAAAAATATTCAACATCATTAGCCATCAGAGAAATTAAAATCAAAACCCCAATGAGATACCACGTTACACAAGTTAGAATGGCAAAAATTAACAAGGCAGTCAAGTAAATGTTGGCAAGGATGTGGAGAAAGGGGAACCCTCTTACACTGTTGATGGGAATGCACGCTGGTACAGCCGCTCTGGAAAACAGTGTGGAGGTTCCTCAAAAATTTAAAAATAGAGCTACCCAACAACCCAGCAATTGCACTGCTAGCTATTTACCCACAAAATACAGATGTAGGAGAAGAAGGGGCACATGTATCCCAATGTTCATTGCAGCAATGTCCACCATAGCCAAACTGTGGAAGGGGTCAAGATATCCTACAACAGATGAATAGATAATGAAGATGTGGTTCATATATACAGTGGAATATTACTCAGCCATCAGAAAGGATGGATATCTACCATTTGCATTGACATGGATGGAACTGGGGGGGGGGTTATGCTAAGTGAAATAAGTCAAGCAGAAAAAGACTATTATCGTATGGCTTTACTCATATGTGGAACAAAATAAATACTCCAGAGGACCACAGGGGAAGGGAGGGAAACTTGAAGGGGTAGAAACCAGAAAGGGAGACAAACCATAAGATACTCTGGACTCAGGGAACCAAACTAAGGGTTACAGTAAGAAGGGGGTTAGGGGAACAGAGGAGCCAGGTGATGAGTATTAAGGAAGGCATGTGTTGCAATGAGCACTGGGTGTTATATGCAACTAATGAATCATTGAACACTACATCAAAAACTAATGATGTACTCTATGTTGTCTAATTAAGTTAATAATAATAATAATAATAAAAATAATAATAGAATAGAATGAAATCGGCAGAAAACATGAGCAGATATTTCTCCAAAAAAGACATACAAGTGGCCACACAACAAAGATGCTCAACATCACTCAGCATCACCACAATGAGATACTACCTCACACCAGTCAGAATGGCTAAAGTTGAAAACTCAGGAATCGACCCATGTTGGTGAGGATGCAGAGAAAGTGGAACCCTCTTTCACTGTTGGTGGGAATGCAAACTGGTGCTACCATTCTGGAAAACTGTATGGAGGTTCCTCAAAAATTTAAAAATAAAACTACCCTATGATCCAGGAATTGCACTGCAAGGTAATTACACATACATGCAAAAATACCAATTCAAATGGATACATGCACCCCGATATTTATAGCAGCATTTTGTATGATAGTGAATATATGGAAACAGTGCCAGTGTCCATTGGCTGATAAATGGATAAAGAAGATGTGAGATACATATATGTATATATAAAATAATGAAATCTTGTCATTTGTAAATCATGGATGGTATAGAGAGTATTACAGTAAGTGAAAAAAAAGCAGAGAAAGACAAATACCATATGAGTTCAATCATATGTGCAATTAAGAACCAAATCAAATGATCAAAGGAAAAAGAAAAAAGAGAGAAAGAGAGGCAAAACAAAAAACAGACTCAACTACAGAGAGAAAACTGAGGGTTACCAGAGAGGAGGTGCACGGTATTGGTTAAGTAGGTGATGGGTATTAAGGAGGACACTTGTTATGAGCACTGGGTGTTGTATGGAAGTGTTGAATCACTTTATTGTACACCTGAGACTAGTATTACACTCGATGTTAGCTAACTGGAATTTAAAATAAATTAAAATATACATGGCCCCATATGTTTATTGAAGCATAATTTACAATAACCAAGCTGTGGACAGCCCAAATATCCACTGATAAATGGATAAAGAAGATGTGGTGTATGTACTCAATGGAATATTCTCATCCATAAAAATGAATGTGATCTTGACATTTGTTCAACATGGGTGAACCTACAGAGTATTTTGCTAAGTGAAATAAATCAAAGACAAATACCATACAAATTCAAATATATTTGGAATCTAAAATAAAACAAAACAATTGAATAAACAAACAAAAAGCAGAATCAGACCTATATATACAGAACAAACTGATGGTTTCCAGAAGGGAGGGTGGTGAGGGGACAGGAAAAATTGGTACAGAGGAGTGGGAGATACAGGCTTCCAGTTAGGGAATAAATAAATCACGGGGGATAAAGTTTCAGCATAGCACATGTAATCAGTGGTATCATAATCATGTTTTATGGTGACAGATGATAGCTACAATTGTGGGGAGGAATGCATAATGCATAGACTTGTTGAAGAAGTATGATGCACACCTGAATCTGATGTAGTATTGTGCTTTATGTATACTTCAATAAAAACAAAACTATTTTAAAAACCTCTATTTCAGTGCATATTAATACCTAAAAAAATTAATTACCTCTAAAATCTCACTACTTTCTAATACGTTTGCTGTGGGAGGAAAAGCTTTCTTTCTGATTCCATATTAATGAATATAATTGTACTCTCAGCAATTTATTAATAACAAACAGCTAGTCATTTTATGTTAAATAGTGTTCCACAAAGATACAAGATGAACTTCACTAATGTTGCCTCTGTGCTAAAGGTCAGGTCATAGTAATAATTTCTTCCAACACTGTGTATTTTCCTATTTGATCAAGAAACAAAAATTAGAACAAAGGGTGCATATTCTTTTGATTAGAAAAAAATATTAAAAAGACGTATTATAATTATAAAAATATATAAAATTTAGTAAAGGAGCATTTTGGAACTGCGAACTTGTTACCTCATAGTAAAATAAATACTTTTCAAATTTTTCTATTAATTCTAAATTAAATCATTTTAATAAAATTTTAATTAATATTTTATTAACAGCTTCGCTTATAAACAGCACCTGAATTTGAAAATGAAATAGTCAAAAATGATCACAATTATAAAAATCACCTTTAGTTGTATTGTTACAACTTAGAATCTAATTGACATATATTTTCAAATCAGTAGCAAGAAATATTTATTTGATAAATTACTGCAGAATGATTCAGTTAATGTGTTCCAACCATGCAAAAATTAATATCCTTCAAATGTAACCAAGATTAAAAAGTTTTAAAAAACTGAAACAGAGCAAAATTAATATATATTGAGAAGACAGTATACTTAATACTTAACTGGAATTTTGAGAATAAAATAATACAAAAGACACAATAGAAACATATTTTGTATTTTTTCTTTTTTAAAAAATTTATTATGTTATGTTAGTCACCATACAATACATCATTAATTTTTGATGTATTTTATTATATTAAGATGAACAATAAGTATTCATCTATTATGTTCCAAACATTATATTATTTTAATGGTGTTCTATACAGAATTCTCAAAAATTATACACACATCTATTGTCAGATATTTGCCATCTTTAATGGCATATATATATATGCATACACATACACATATATTCAGTTAAAATTTATATATTGTTTTGTTAAGCATGATAATTTAATAATATTAGATGTATTAATAAAAATTTTTATTAGAGAGATGATTCATTATTAAAATTTTAAAATTGTTTTATATTCCTTTTTTATTATGTTATGTTAGTGAACATACAGTACACCATTAGTTTTTGATGTAGTGTTCCATTATTTATTGTTTGTATATAACACCCAGGGCTCCAGCAATACATGCCCTCCTTAATACCCATCACTGGGCTAACCCATCCCCCCACCTCCCTCCCCTCTAAAACCCTCAGTTTGTTTCCCAGAGTCCAGAGGCTCTCATGGTTCATCTCTCCCTCTAATTTCCCCTGCTTCATTTTTCCCTTCCTTCTCCTAATGTCCTCCATGCTATTCCTTATGTTCCACAAATAAGTGAAACCATATGATAATTGACTTTTTCTGCATGACTTATTTCACTTAGCATAATATTCTCCAGTCCCATCCATGATGATGCAAAAATTGGGTATTCATCCTTTCGGATGGTTGAGTAATATTCCATTGTGTATATGGACCACATATTCTTTATCCATTCATGTGTTGAAGGACATCTTGGCTCTTTCCACAGTTTGGCTATTGTGGGTATTACTGCTATGAACACTGGGGTGCATTTGGCCCTTCTTTTCACTACATCTGATACTTTATGTGAAAAACCCAAAGACTCCACCCCCAAATTACTAGAACTCATCCAGTAATTCAGTAATGTGGCAGGATACAAAATCAATGCACATAAATCAGTTGCCTTCCTATACACTAACAATGTAAATATAGAAATAGAAATTAGGGAATCGATTCCATTTACAATAGGACCAAAAGCCATAAGATATCTCGGAATAAACCTAACAAAGTGGTGAAGCACCTATACGCTATAAACTACAGAACACATATGAAAGAAATTGAAGAAGACACAAAAAGATAGAAAAACATCCCAAGATCATGGATCGAGAGAATAAACATTGCAAAAACGTCTATGCTTCTCAGAGCAACCTATACTTCCAAGCAATCCTGATCAAAATACAAATTGCATTTTTCAAAGTGCTGGAACAAGCAAACCTAAAATATGTATAGAACCAGAAAAGACCCTGAATCGCCAAGAAAATGCTGGAAAAGAAAAAAAACAAAGCTGGGGGCATCATGTTGCCTGATTTCAAGCTATATTACAAAGCAGTGATCACCAAGACAGCATGGTCCTGGCACAAAAACAGACACATTGATCAATGGAACAGAATAGAGAACCCAGATATTGACCCTCAACTCTATAGTCAAATAATCTTCAACAAAGCAGGAAAAAAATGCAATGGAAAAAAGACAGCCTCTTCAATAAAAGGTGCTGGGAAAATTGGACAGCTATATACAGAAGAATGAAACTCAACCATTCTCTAACACCCTACACTAAGATAAACTCAAAATGGATGAAAGACCTCAATGTGAGACAGGAATCCATCCTAATCCTAGAGGAACATAGGCAGTGACTTCTTTGACATTGGCCACAGCAACTTCTTTCAAGACACGTCTCCAAAGGCAAGGGAAACAAAAGTGAAAATGAACTTTTGGGACTTCATCAAGATAAAAGCTTCTGCACCGCAAAGGAAACAGTCATCAAAACAAAGACGCAACCCACAGAATGGGAGAAGGTATTCGCAAATGACACTACAAAGGGCTGATATCCAAGATCTATAAAAAACTGATCAAACTCAACACATTTGCTGCATCCCAAAGGTTTTGAACAGTTGTGTTTCATTTTCATTTGTTTCCCTGAATTTTTTAAATTCTTCATTAATTTTCTGGTTGACCCATTCATTCTTCAGTAGAATTCTCTTTAGCCTCCATACATTTGATTTCTTTCCAAATTTCCTCTTGTGATTGAGTTCAAGTTTCAAAGCATTGTGGTATGAAAATAGGCAGGAAATAATCCCAATGTTTTGATTTGAATCTGCATTGAGACTTGATTTGTGACACAGTATGTGATCTCTTCAGGAGAATGTTCCAGGCACACTCAAGAAGAATGTGTATTCTGCTCCTTTAGAATAAAATATTTTGAAAATGTCTGTGAAGCCCATGTGGCCCACTGTCTCATTCAAAGCCCTTGTTTCCTTGTTGACCTTCTGCTTAGGTGATCTGTCCATTGCAGTGATTAGGGTGTTAAAATTCCCTACTATTATTGTATTATTATTAATGCATTTCTTAATTTTGTAATTAATTGACTTATATAATCAGCAGCCCCCATGTTAGAGTCATAAATATTTACAATTTTTAGATATTCTTGTTGGATAGACCCTTTAATTATGATATAGTGTCCTTCCTCATCTCTTATTACAGTCTTTGGTTTAAATCTAATTTGTCTGATATGAGGATTGCTACCCCAGCTTTGTTTTAACGTCCCTTAGCATAATAAATTGGTTTTGACCACCTCATTTTAAATCTAAAGGTGCCTTTGGATCTAAAAAGAGTCTTTTGCAGACAGCATATTGATAGGTCTTGCTTTTTTATCTAATTTGATATCCTGTCCTTTGATTGGAGCATTTAGTCCATTTACATTCAGAATAACTATTGAAAGTTATGAATTTAGTGTCATTGTGTTACCTGTAAAGTCCCTGTTTCTGTATATTGTCTCTGTTTCAGTGTGGTCTCTCTTCATTTAAAGGACCCCTTTTAATATTTGTTGTAGGGCTGGTTTGGTGATCACAAATTCTTTTAGTTTCTGTTTGTCCTGGAAGCTTATCTTTCCTATTTTGAATGACATCCTAGCTGGATAAAGTATTCTTGGCTGCATATTTTTCTCATTTAGCACCCTGAATATACCATGCCAGCCCTTTCTGGCCTGCCAGGTCTCTGTGGATCGTTGTTGTGCCAGTCTAATGTTTCTACCCTTGTATGTTACAGATCGCTCATCTTGAGCTTCTTTCAGGATTTTGTTTTTCTCTGAGATTTGCAAGTTTCACTATTATATGTCGGGGTGTTGACCTATTTTTATTGATTTTGAAGGGGTCTCTGTGTCTCTTGGACTTGGATGCCTGTCTCCTTCCCTAGGTTTTGGAGGTTCTCTGCTAAAATTTGCTCCAATATATCTTCTGCCCTTTTTCTCTTTCCTCTTCTTCTGGGATCCCAATTATTCTAATATTGTTTTGCTTTATGGTATCACTTATCTCTCAAATTCTCCTCTCATTATCCAGTAGTTGTTTAGCTCTCTTTTTCTCAGCTTCTTCTTCTCCATCATTTTGTCTCCTATATCACTATTTCTCTCTTCTGCCTCATTTATCCTAGCAGTTAGAGCCTCCATTTTTAATCGCATCTTTTTAATAGCCTTTTTTTTTACTTGATTAGATATTAGTACTTATTTCTCCATAAGGGGATTCTCTATTGTCTTCTATGCCTTTTTTTCAAGCCCAACTAGTATATTTATAATTGTTATTCTGAACTCTAGGTCTGACATCTTACTTAGGTCCATATTGATTAGGTCCCTGACAGTCACTATTGCCTCTTGTTCCCTTTTCTGAGGTGAGTTTTTCCATCTTGTCATCCTGTCCAGAACAGATGAATTAGAGAACAAAATACTAAAATGGCAACAACAATCCCAGAGAAATATACACCAAACAAATCAGACTAGCCTCGAAACTGAGGGAAAAAAGAGAGAGAGAGAGACTATAATCAGACAGGTGGACATAACACAGAAGTACACTGCATCTTGTGTGTATTTTTGTCTGTTTATTAGAAAACTGGATCCCAAAATTGTAAAGAAGGAAAAACTTAAATATTTATTAAAAAATTAAATACAATCAATGGATAGAATGTTACTGTAAAAATGAAAATTAAAAAAGAAAAGATTTAAAAATTGGGTCTTCATCTTTTCTGATAGCTGAGTAATATTCCATTGTATATATGGACCACATCTTCTTTATCCATTCATCTCGGCTCTTTCCACAGTTTGTCTATTGCAGACATTGCTGCTATGAACATTGGGGTGCGTATGGCCTTTCTTTTCACTACATCTGTGTCTTTGGGGTAAATACCCAGGAGTGCAATTGCTGGGTCATAGGGTAGCTCTAGTTTTAAATTTTTGAGGCACCTCCACACTGTTTTCCAAAGTGGCTGTACCAGCTTGCATTCCCACCAACAGTGTAAGGGGGTTCCCCTTTCTCCACAACCTCTCTAACATTTGTTGTTTCTTTCCCTGTCCATTTTTGCCATTCTAACTGGTGTAAGGTGGTATTTCAATGTGGTTTTGATTTGGATTTCCCTGATGGCTAATGATGATGAACATTTTGTCATGTGTTTGTTAGCCATTTGTATGTCTTCTTCAGAGAAGTGTCTTTTCATATCTTCTGCCCACTTTTTGATTATCTGGAGGAGATTATGCTAAGTGAAAGAAAACAAGCAGAGAAAGTCAATTATCATATGGTTTCACTTATTTGTGGAACATAAGGAATAGCAAGGAGGACATTAGGAGAAAGAACAGAAAAATGGGGGGTGGGAATTGGAGGGAGAGATGAACCATGAGAGAATGGACTCTGAGACACAAACAGGGTTTTAGAGGGGAGGGGGGTGGGGGGATTGGTTAGCCCGGTGATGGGTATTAAGGAGAGCACATACTGCATGGAGCACTGGGTATTATATGAAAACAATGGATGATGGATCACCACAACAAAAACCAATGATGTATTGTATGGTGACTACCATAACATAATAATTTTTTTAAAAAAAAGAAAAGATTTAAAAAGGAGTTGATAAAAGAAGTTGAAAAAGGAAAGAGAAAAAAATTAAAAATTGAAAGATTAATGAATCGTGGGAAAAACAAACAAAAAAAACAAACATGGATCCTATATGCCATATTCCCCTAGAGGTAGAGTTTGGCACTTCTAAATGATGACTAAACTTAGTCTTGGCTGGGTACTCTTGCTGATCTTCTAGGGGAGAACCCTGTTGCTTTCATTCTCAAATGGCCTTGCCCTGGATAGAATTGCACTGCCTTTTCAAGGGGGCCAGGCTAAGTGGTCTGTTGGATTGCTCTATGTGGGTTTTGTTCCCTGAAGGCTTTGTGTGATGCTTTAGAGGATGAGAATGAAAACGGTGGCCTCCCAATCTCCAGCCCCAGAGCTGAGAGATTGGGGCCCCACTCCTCAGTGAACCTGCAGGGAAAACAATCACTCCTGTCTCCCTGGTCTCCATTCACTCTCTGTGCTCACCCAGCCTGTGACTGAGAGTTTGTATCTCAGACACACAACCCTGTTCTGAGTCTCAAAACTCTGCAGACTCCTGTGGTGCACACTCATGCTTCTCCTCCTGGGGGAGGAAGTATGTTCTCGCTGGTTCTACTGTTTGCTCAGATAGCAGTCACCCAACCTTGCCACAGTTCAAAATTTATGGCAACCATGATCTGAAAGCCCATTCCTGGGCTTGCTGATTACAGCTGCTTCCCAGCTCCAATGCCTGGGAACTCTGCCACATTCAGACACACCCATTCTTTCTCTAACCCAAGGGCATCCAGACACCACACTGCCCCACTTAGGATTGTCCTGGCTTCATCAACTGTGTGCCTTTCAGGCAAGGACATCCCTCACCAGAGCAGACTTCTAAAAGTTCTGGTTTCATGTTTTGCTGTAATATCACCTTCTGGTGATGGCTTATGTAGGTTTCCTCCCCCAGAGGTTTATCTTCACATGTATCACCTTGGATTCACTTCTCCTCACCTCCTACCTTGCAGAAAGTGGTCTACTTTTCTATTTGTAGAGTTGCATCTATTCTTTTCTTAGAGCTATGGTTGATTTCACAGGTGTTCAGAATGATTTGAGTGCTATCTAGCTGAATTTGTGGGACCAGATAAAACTAAGGTCTCTTACTCCTCCACCATCTTGGACCTTCTCAAGGTCAAATTATTTCACTCACATCCTGAAATCTTTAAAATGAGAAATAAAAAAAAATACTAAGAATAATGTAAAAATTCTTAGTATATTTAAAAGTTCATAATGAATGTAATATTGTCTAACTCTCTGACCTCATCTAATAGTATTACTCTTATCATTCTGAACTAGCAACACTACATTTTTTCTATTACTAAAACAAATTTTGTTTGAGGTTTGTACATGCTGCTCACTTTAGATAAAATGGGTAAAGTATGTTTACCAACTCTTCAACTTAGTCTCAATTCAATTTTCATATGACTGAAAGATTTTTCCTTTACCACTAAATATGAACCATGATGGTGGTGATGATGATGATGATGACTTTTTTTTTTAAACTTCAAGCCTTCATAACTATCTGAAATTATTATGTTCCCTACTAGTTAACTTGCATAATATATTTTACTTTCTGTAGTATGTAAAACCCATGATTGAAGAAATGTATCTTTTTCCCTGATGGTTCTCAGTTTCTATAAATATTCTTGGCATATGTTAGTTATAAAACAAGTACTTATTAAATAATTGAATGCTGAGGTGAAGGATGAAAAATATGTGGTGACTTATTGGATTTAAAGGATATAGAGACACAATGGACTCTCATGGCTTGATTTCAGGTTTAGACAAATGGACATTTGTCACATTCCCTGAGATATAAATAAGGTCATGGGGCACGTTGAGAGGAGGTAAGTTTGAGTGGTGGGAAGATTAGTTGCTGTATAGTGAGCATAATTTGGGGCATTTAGTTTCAGGGTTCAGAAGGCCTTTAAGGTTATAGATATGTCAGATATGGGAGGTAATTAAACCAATCACTATATGTAATATAAAGAGAACAGAGTGTCTAAAATACTGGAAAGGGAAACACCAGAAATTTAGAGACTAGTGAGTGAATAAGTTCATAGCAGTGAATGATCCCAGAAGCCAAATAAAGATATTGCAAATAGAAAAGGTAGTCATTAGTTTGTTGAACAAGTGAATGTTTATTGACAAAAATGATAGCAATGATTCTCTAAGTTAAATCTGGAGATGGAAGTCATATTTCAGGTGTTCAGGACTGAATGATGAAAGAAAATAGAGAAAATGATTGTCAAGAACTTTCTTTCAGAGATTGGTTTTGAGTAGGAGGAGGGAGGCTATACTGTGGTTACAAGATTTTAACAAAGCTAGGAGTTTCCAGTTTTCATGGTTCTATAGTTTTTGGAAAAGCTGAGCAAAATCTCTCAGCCCCCCTCTGCATCTAGTTTGGGCAATGTGTCAAATTACGATGAAAGAAATAATGAGAGTTAATGTCAGGTCCAACCTAGAAATATTTCTTTCAGAAGTAAAAAGAAATCTGCACCCAGACAAGCCAAATTGAGGAAAAGAAGTAAACTTAAAAGAAACAGAAATCTTAGGAGTAGTAAGCAAATAAACAAAACATTGAAAAATATCTACTTCAAAAGTCATCACTTAGATAGTTGCTGGATTTCTAGTTAACAGTAAGGAAAGCCAAAAAAAGTAACATGATACATTGAATAACGTAAAGAAAATACTGACTGTCCTGGAATATATTATCCCATATAGCAGCCATGGGAATGTATCTCTCAGATCACTAAGGGGAGCAAAACTAACATCACCAGCTGCTGTGCTTTCAAACCCATCACGAGGAGTGCCCCAATGCCACACATCCCACGGGCTGCCCCCAGATAATCTGAGCAGGTCAGATAAAGTAAGGAAAGTTAATGCCTGAGAGAAATAACTCCTGTGATGACTGATTTTTAAAAAAATTTTATTCATTTATTTGAGAGAAAAAGAGCACTATTGGGAGGGGCAGAGTGAGAGGGACACAGAGAATCTCAAGCAGACTCCCCACTGAATGTGGAGCTGCATGTGGGGCTCAATCCTAGTACCCTGAGATCATGACCTGAGCCAATCCAAGAGTTGGATGCTTAACTGACTGTACCACCCAGGGACCCCATATGATGAGTGATTTTAAAGGACTCCTCATCAAATTTGCCAGAACTTTGGTAGAGCTTAATTACACTTCCTTTCATCTCTGCCTCACATGAGTCAGACTCACTTTGTGGGCTGACTCTTCCTGACTCATCTGGCTCCTTCCCACAATAGATGTATTGTCTAGGATGTAACTTTATTTGACCTGAAAGCTAATAAGTTAGAATTTACCCTTTCATGGATCCTGGCAGAAGATACAAGATTCTTCCACTTGCCCCCAAGTCCCATGGTGGTGATGCCATGTCTCAGGATAGATTAATCCCGTTAAGTGGATTTGCATTATAATTGAGAGACAGTGAGTTGAGGAGCCCTGCTATATTTTATAGCAAGCAAAAATTAAGAGTGTTCTTTGTTCCACAGGGAGGGTGAGTCAATTAACGCATATTTCAAGGCTGCTCACCCTAACACTGAGAAAACAAACAAAACAAAAAAGCAAAAAAACATGTGAGTATGTTTAGTGTCTTACCTTCTTAGCACATCAAGCAATATGCGTAGGAGTAATAAAAATCTATGGAGTGTCTTCCAACACTAAATATCTTTCCTGTCTAATTTTTGCTGGCATTTTCTCATCAGAGGACTCAGATCAACACACTAACATCCTATCACTAAAAACAAAGCAAGCAAACAAACAAACAAACAAACACCTCAGGGTACCCATACCAGCATGCCTAAAAGAAAATAACTATTCTTCAGAGAGAATGAAATTTATGCAAGAAGAAAAATCAGAGATCTACTAAGTAATGAAGATCAGTGAAAATATTCAGAAGTTAGAAAATACAATTGGAGGGTGCCTGGGTTACTCAGTCAGTTAAGCTTCTGATTTTCACTCAGTTCATGATCCCAGGGTCCTGGAATCCAAGCCCACAAAGAGATCCCTGCTCAGCAGAGAGACTGCTTCTCCCTCTGCCCTTCCCCCCAACTCTTGCTCTCACTCTCTATCTCTCTCCCTCTTGCAAAAATAAATAAATAAAATCTTTTTAAAAAGGAAAATACAATTAGTAAAAAAGGTAAATATTCAAGTTTCTGCAATTATAAAATTTAATATAATTATAGATAAAAATAAATTATCTTTGGGCCACCAGGCTGGCTCAGTCAAAAGAGCATGTGACTCTTGATCTCAGAGTTGTGAGTAGGAGCCCCAAGTTGGGTGTAGAGATTACTTAAAATAAATAAATAAATAAATAAATAAATCCTGCTTTATATTTTCAGAAGCTTGGTAGACTAGTTTGAAAATTTGTATACAAATTATGTGGAAAAAGTTAATGATTTCAGGGTAAAGAAAGAATAATTTGTTCTCTAGATGTGAGGACTTGTAAAATTACATTAAAAGAAACCTTGGTATTTCTTCAAGTAGAGCAGAAGAAAGGACAAATACTGTACGATGTATAGATGTGACAAGAGTAAGGATAAATTAATGCAGGAATAAAGAGCACATGGTGCCCACTGGATAATTGTATTATTATGGTTAAAATAAAATGTAGTGCCTACCTTATTTGATGCATGAAAATTCAATTCCATGTAGATAATTGATGTAAATTTGAATTGAAAAATATGTTTTGAAAGACAATATAACAGAAAATATTTATGACTTCAGATTAGGAAAATAATCCTTTCATGGAACATAAAAATAATGTTTAAACATAAAGGAAAAATTTTAGTAAGTCCAACACACTAACTTAAGGACATCTGTTCTTTATAGAGAGCATTAAGGCCATTTAAAGAATAAGTCATAAAAAAAATGATACTCGAAACTCATAACTAACCACCATTTTATTCAGATTTAAATATTCCTACAAATCAATAATGAAAAAAAATAGGCAACTTATAAAAGAGAAAACTGCAACATTTAAAAACAATTTCAATACCATTAATCATCAGGCAAATGCAAATTAAAAACACAATGAAACGTCTATGTACACCCACTACATTGATTAAAATTAAAAGACTACTGGGGTGCCTGGGTGGCTCAGTCGTTAAGCATCTGTCTTTGGCTCAGTTCATGGTCCTGGGGTCCTGGGATTGAGCCCCATATCAGGCTTCCTGTTCAACCAGTAGCCTGCTTTCACCTCTTCCACTCCCCCTGCTTATGTTCCCTCTCTAGCTGTCTCTCTCTCTGTCAAATAAATAAAAAAAATCTTAAAAAAAATTAAGAGACTACCAAACATCAAGTTGTCCTGAAACTTTGTGGCCACGGAACTATTATAGAAGATGAGTTGATGTGAATGTTAATGCAACCAATTTGAAATTGTTTAGTTTTATGACATGTATAACCCCTAAACAAGTCATTACACTCCTTGAAAGACCAATGCTACACCTATTAGACCTGTTAGAATGGCTGTTTTCAAAAAGGTAAGAAATAGACAACGCTGGGAAGAATGTGGAAAAAAAAAAAAAGAATGCTTGTGCACTTTGGGTGGAAATGTAAATTGGTGCAGCAACTATGGAAACAGTATGGAGTTCAACAAAAATTAAAAAGAAAACTATGAAATGATCCAACAATTCCACTTCTGTGTATTATCCAAAGGATGCTAAAACACTAAGTCAAAAAGACATATGCATCTCCATTTTCATTTCAACAGTTTTACTTAGCCAAGACATGGAAACATGTATCTGTTACCTAAGTATATATTGATGGATGAATGGATAGATAAAATGTGCTATATATAGGGCAATGGAATCATAGTCAGCCATAAAAATAATATATTGCTATTTGTGACAACATGGATGGATCTTGAGGGCATTATGCTGAGTGAAAAGTCAGATGTTAGTCAGAGAAAGAAAAATACTCTATGATCTTACTTATATGTGGAATCTAAAAAAGCACATGGCAAGACCATTTCTTCTGATTTTATTCAATGATAAAAGTTGCACAAGTAAAATTTCAATTGATCTATCTGTTAATCAATATATCTACCATCTATCTTTTCCCATATCTATCATCTATCAATTTTTTCTTTATGTATACAAATATACATATATAATATGTAAATATACATGTATAGATATGCATGAATAAACATGTTCACATAATATGTTATTCAGAGGGACAGTAGAAAATGTTGCATTATTCATGCAAAAGTCTAGATATATATATAATCATATGCTATATTATAATCTTAGAAGAAAAAGCACTGAAATATTTTCAACTCAGAAATTTTCACTTTCTCATTTCATGCAGTAGACTATGTATTTCATTATTCATTTTAGATAGGATAGCTTTTGATGCATTTTTTGTGTGTGTTTCTCTGTACCCTGAAGACCTTCTTATCAATCAGAGATATCTAGTGATTTAGGATGGTCAAAGCTCCGTTGCCTAGAGGAACAGTCATTTTTAGTTTGTATTATTCAAAATGAACACGTTAAATATATGTAAGAAGCAAGAGCAGCATGAACAAAGCATTTATGACTCAAAGTTAAGTTTTTGGGAAAAAAATAGGCAAATTGGAAAGTATAAACTGAAAAAACTTCAACTAGATGGAGGAATTGGGCATATGGTATGAGAGCAGAGAACCTCAAAAGATCATAAATGAAGGGGAGACCAGCATGTGAGGAGTCAGACAGCCTTCAGTCTTTAGTCACTGTGGTGTGCTTTCAGTATCATCTGTTCTGAGCAGTGACATGAGTTATTCTCATCACTATCTTATGGATGGTCACCATACACAGCTGAATGCATTGTTTTAGCAGAGTGTTTAGTCAAAGTGAGGTCCACAGTTGTTAATAAAATTTGCTTCATCTATCTGAATTTCCCATACTAAGTTCAGTTTTGATTGTCAAAGGACACTTTTGACATTTGCACAAAAGAAAGTGGGGAGCCTTGTGGGGTGGACAGAAATGGTGGTCAGCACCAGAGTGGGAGTAATCTGTGGTTAAACCAACCCTCCAAGTACATATACATTTTTGGCTCTGAAAACCTGGGCAAATATTTTGTTAGGAAAGAATTAATTAAAGAGTTACTCTATTATTTTGTATTCCAATGGATGTTTGAAATCATACACAAAGAAAGGAAGGGGCTTTTATTTCCTTGCAGTACCCATTAAACAAATGGAATCACTTCACATTATAGTAACTTGCTCAATCTTAATATACACTTTGCCAGCACATGGAAAAAGCTAATAAGTGTAAGTTTTATACTTTTATATATTTGGAGTGAATTTTACAGTCATGACCGTCGCTGAAGGACATGTATCTGTCACAGATACAGTCCAGTTTCTTGGTTAGAATTATGAATTTGGGAACCACAATGCTTGGCTTGACCATAGATTTTGCAGATTACTAATATATTTTATGTTATTAAAAAAATATTTCGACCCTCTTGAACATCTAGTCTATCTACATCTCTATCTCCCTTTATCTTCAGAACGAATCATCTGAAATAGTGCTTTATATTCAGTTACCATTAAAATTGAATCTCTTATTCTACATAATTCCACTTATTTACTTATGTGAAAACAAAGACAATTGCAAAGCAATGCAATGCATATATTTTCTTGTACTCTTATATCTCGGTTCTTTCAAACATATTTTTAAGGTTCCAATAACTGAATTGAATATCAATTTTTATATTTAAATTAACAAAAACTAATTTAATTAGTTCCTCAGCTATATTAGCCATTTTTCAACACCTTAATAATCACATATGTCTATAGGCACCTAGTTTTTTTTCTTAATTTTTTATTGTTATGTTAATCACCATACATTACATTATTAGTTTTTGATGTAGTGTTCCATGATTCATTGTTTGTGCATAACACCCAGTGCTCCATGCAGAACGTGCCTTCTTTAATACCCATCACAAGGCTAAACCATTCTCCCTCTAGAACCCTCAATTTGTTTTTCAGAGTCCATCATCTCTAATGGTTCGTCTCCCCCTACGATTTCCCCCGCTTCATTCTTCCCCTCCTGCTATCTTCCTCTTTTTTCTTTTCTTAACATATAATGTATTATTTGTTTCAAAGGTACAGACCTGTGATTCAACAGTCTTGCACAATTCACAGTGCTCACCATAGCATATACCCTCCCCAGTGTCTATCAACCAGCCATCCCATCCCTCCCACACCAACCCCAACTCCAGCAACCCTCAGTTTGTTTCCTGAGATTAAGAATTCCTCATATCAGTGAGGTCATATGATACATGTCTTTCTCTTTTTGACTTATTTCGCTCAGCATAACACCCTCCAGTTCCTCCACGTCATTGCAAATGGCAAGATCTCATTTCTTTTGATGGCTGCATAATATTCAATTGTACATATATACCACATCTTCTTTATCCATTCATCTGTCAATGGACATCTGTCATTTCCTGACTTGTTATTTTTAGCCATTCTGACTGGTGTGAGGTGGTATCTCATTGAGGTTTTGATTTCGATTTCCCTAATGCCAAGCGATGTTGAGCACTTTTTCATGTATCTGTTGGACATTTCGAGGTCTTCTTTGGAAAAATGTCTGTTCAAGTCTTCTGCCCATTTCTTGATTGGATTCTTTGTTCTTTGGGTGTTGAGTTTGATAAGTTCTTTATAGATTTTGGATACTAGCCCTTTATCTGATATGTCATTTGCAAATATCTTCGTCCATTCTGTCAGTTGTCTTTTGGTTTTGTTGACTGTTTCTTTTACTGTGAAAAGCTTTTTATCTTGATGAAGTCCCAAGAGTTCATTTTTGCCCTTGCTTCCCTTGCCTTTGGCGATGTTTCTAGGAAGAAGTTGCTTCGGCTGAGGTTGAAGAAGTTGCTGTCTGTGTTCTCCTTTAGGATTTTGATGGACTCCTGTCTCACATTGAGGTCTTTCAACCATTTTGAGTCTATTTTTGTGTGTGGTGTAAGGAAATGGTCCAGTTTCATTCTTCTGCATGTGGCTGTCCAATTTTCCCAACACCATTTGTTGAAGAGACTGTCTTTTTCCCATTGGACATTCTTTCCTGCTTTTTCAAAAATTAGTTGACCATAGAGTTGAGGGTCCATTTCTGGGCTCTCTATTCTGTTCCATTAATCTATGTGTCTGTTTTTGTGCACGTACCATACTGTCTTGATGATGACAGCTTTGTAATAGAGCTGGAAGTCCGGAATTGTGATGCCACCAGCTTTGTTTTTCTTTTACAACATTCCTGTGGCTATTCGGGGTCTTTTCTGGTTCAATATGAATTTTAGGATTATTTGTTCCATTTCTTTGAAAAAAAGTGGCTAGTATTTTGATGGGGATTGCATTGAATGTGTAGATTGCTCTAGGTAGCATTGACATCTTCACAATATTTGTTCTTCCAATCCATGAGCATGGAACGTTTTTCCATTTCTTTGTGTCTTCCTCAATTCCTTTCATGACTATTTTATTGTTTTCTGAGTACAGATTCTTTGCCTCTTTGGTTTGATTTATTCCTAGGTATCTTATGGTTGTGGATGCAGTTGTAAATGGGGTGGATTCCTTAATTTCTCCTTCTTCTGTCTTGTTGTTGGTGTATAGGGATGCCATTGATTTCTGTGCATTGATTTTATATCCTGCCACTTGACTGAATTCCTGTATGAGTTCTAGCAGTTTTGGGGTGGAGTCTTTTTGGATGTCCACATAAAGTATCATATCATCTGCAAAGAGTGACAGTTTGACTTCTTCTTTGCCGATTTGGATGCCTTTGATTTCTTTTTGTTGTCTGAGTGCTGTGGCTAGGACTTCTAATACTATATTGAATAGCAGTGGTGATAGTGGACATCCCTGCTGCGTTCCTGACCTTAGGGGAAAGTTCTCAGTTTTTCCCCATTGAGAATGATATTCGCTGTAGGATTTTCAAAGATGGCTTTTATGATATTGAGGTGTGTACCCTCTATGCCTATACTCTGAAGAGTTTTGATCAAGAAAGGATGCTGTACATTGTCAAATGCTTTTTCTGCATCTATTGAGAGGATCATATGATTCTTGTTCTTTCTTTTGTTAATGTATTGTATCACATTGATTGATTTGCGGATGTTGAACCAACCTTGCAGCCCAGGGATAAATCCCACTTGGTCATGGTGAAGAATCGTTTTAATGTACTGTTGGATCCTATTCACTAGTATTTTGGTGAGAATTTTTGCATCCATGTTCATCAGGGATATTGGTCTGTCATTCTCCTTTTTGATGGGGTCTTTGTCTGGTTTGGGGATCAAGGTAATGCTGGCCTCATAAAATGAGTTTGGAAGTTTTCCTTCCATTTCTATTTTTTGGAACAGTTTCAGAAGAATAGGTATTAATTCTTCTTGAAATGTTTGGTAGAATTCCCCTGGGAAGCCATCTGGCCCTGGGCTTGTGTTTTTTGGGAGATTTTTGATGACTGCTTCCATTTCCTTAGTGGTTATAGGTCTGTTCAGGTTTTCTATTTCTTCCTGGTTCAGTTTTTGTAGTTGATACATCACTAGGAATGCATCCATTTCTTCCAGATTTTCTAATTTGCTGGCATAGAGTTGCTCATAATATGTTCTTATAATTGTTTGTATTTCTTTGGTGTTGGTTGTGATCTCTCCACTTTCATTCATGATTTTGTTGATTTGGGTGATTTGTCTTTTCTTTTTCATAAGTCTGGCCAGGGGTTTATCAATCTTGTTAATTCTTTCAAAGAACCAGCTCCTAGTTTCGTTGATCTGTTCTACTGTTCTTTTGGTTTCTATTTCATTGATTTCTGCTCTGATCTTTATTATTTCTCTTCTCCTGCTGGGTTTAGGCTTTTTTTGCTGATCTTTCTCCAGCTCCTTTAGGTGCAGGGTTAGGTTGTGTACTTGAGACCTTTCTTGTTTCTTGAGAAAGGCTTGTATTGCTATATACTTTCCTCTTAGGACAGCCTTTGCTGCATCCCAAAGATTTTGAACAATTGTGTTTTCATTTTCATTGGTTTCCGTGAATTTTTTAAATTCTTCTTTACTTTCCTGGTTGACCCATTCATTCTTCAGTAGTATGCTCTTTAGCCTCCATGTATTTGAGTTCTTTCCGACTTTCCTCTTGTGATTGAGTTCTAGTTTCAAAGCACTGTGGTCTGAAAATAGGCAGGGAATGATCCCAATCTTTTGGTACCCGTTGAGACCTGATTTATGACCTAGGATGTGATCGATTCTGGAGAATGTTCCATGGGCACTAGAGAAGAATGTGTATTCCATTGCTTTGGGGTGGAATGTTCTGAATATGTCTGTGAAGTCCATTTGGTCCAGTGTGTCATTTAAAGTCTTTATTTCTGGGCGCCTGGGTGGCTCAGATGGTTAAGCGTCTTCCTTCAGCTCAGGTCATGATCTCAGGGTCCTGGGATCGAGTCCTGCATCGGGCTCCCTGCTCCTTGGGAGCCTGCTTCTCCCTCTGCCTTTCTCTCTCGCTCTGTCTCTCATTAATAAAAAAAAATAATAATAAAAAAATTAAAGTCTTTATTTCCTTGTTGATCTTTTGCTTAGATGATCTGTCCATATCAGTGAGGGGGTTGTTAAAGTCCACCACTATTATTGTATTGTTGTCAAAGTGTTTCTTTGCTTTTGTTATTAATTGGAATACATTATTGGCTGCTCCCATGTTAGGAGCATAGATATTTATAATTGTTAGATCTTCTTGTTGGATAGACCCTTTAAGTAAGATATAATGTCCTTCCTCATCTCTTATTACAGTCTTTGGTTTAAAATCTATTTTTTCTGATATGTGGATTGCCACCCCAGCCTTCTTTTGGTGTCCATTAGCATGGTAAATGGTTTTCCACCCCCTCACTTTCAATCTGGGCGTGTCTTTGGTTCTAAAACGAGTCTCTTGCAGACAGCATATCGATGGGTCTTGTTTTTTAAACCAATCTGATAGCCTGTGTCTTTTGATTGGGGCAATTAGCCCATTTACATTCACAGTAACTATTGATAGATATGAATTTAGTGCCATTGTATTGCCTGAAAGGTGACTGTTACTGTATATTTTCTGTGTTCCTTTCTGGTCTATGTTGCTTTTAGGCTCTCTCTTTGCTTAGAGGACCCCTTTCAATATTTCTTGTAGGGCCGGTTTCGTGTTTGCACATTCCTTTAGTTTTTGTTTGTCCTGGAAGCTTTTTATCTCTTCTTCCATTTTCAATGACAGCCTAACTAGATATAGTATTCTTGGCTGCATATTTTTCTCATTTGGTGCTTTGAATACATCATGCCAGTCCTTTCTGTCCTTCCAGGTCTCTGTGGATAGGTCTGTTGCCAATCTAATGTTTCTACCATTGTAGGTTACATATCTCTTCTCCCGAGCTGCTTTCAGGATTTTCTATTTGTCTCTGACACTCGTAAGTTTTACTATTAGATGTTGCAGTGTTAACCTATTTTTATTGATTTTGAGAGGGGTTCTCTGTGCCTCCTGGATTTTGATGCCGGTTTCTTTCCCCAAATTAGGGAACTTCTCTCCTATAATTTGCTCCAATATACCTTCTGCCCCTCTCTCTCTTTCTTCTTCTTCTAGGATCCCAATTATTCTAATGTTCTTTCATCTTACAGTATCGGTTAGCTCTGGAATTCTGCCCTCGTGATCCACTAGTTTTTTATTTCTCTTTTTCTCAGCTTCTTTATTTTCCATCATTTGGTCTTCTATATCACTGATTCTCTCTTCTGCCTCATTTATCTTAGCAGCTAGAGACCCCATTTTTTATTGCACCTCATTAATAGCCTTTTGATTTCGACTTTGTTAGATTTTAGTTCTTTTATTTCTCCAGAAAGGGTTATCTAATAACTTCCATGCTTTTTTCAAGCCCAGCTAGTATCTTTAAAGTGATGATTCTGAACTCTAGATCCAACATCGTACTAATGTCCGTATTGAGTATGTCCCTGGCAGTCGGTACTACCTCTTGTTCGTTTTGTTGAGGTGATTTTTTCCGTCCTGTCATTTTGTCCAGAGGAGAATAGCTGAATGAGAGAACAAAATGCTAACAGGGTAAAAAAGGCCCCAGAAAATATACTCTAAACAAATCAGAAAAGACCTGAAGCTGGGGGGGAAAAGAAGGGAAAGAAAGAAAAAAGAAAAAGAAAAAGAAAAAATAAAAACAGAAAAAAAAAACAGAATAAAACAACAACAAAAAAAACAGAATATGATCAAATATGATCAGGCTGGTACATAGATCAGTGCCACACACTAGATTTTGGGTGTAATTTGGTCTGTTAGAAGATAGTGCATCCCAAAATTTTAAAGACAGAAAAACTTATATATGTACAAAAATAAGGGTTGATATGATGAAGGGATGGAATACGACTGTAAAGATGAAAATTATATAAAAATTTTCTAAAAGGAATTGATAAGAAGTTGTTTGAAAAAAGAAAGAAGAGGGCTTAAAAAAAGAAAGAAAAAAAAGGGAGAGAATGTGATCAGACAGGAGAGTAGAACAAAACCATACACTAGAGATTTAGGGTATATTTTAATCTGTTAGAAGAAACTATCTCAAAATTTTAAAGAGAGAACAACTTATATATATATATGTCGAAAATAAGGGTAACTACTATGAAGGGATAGAATATGACTCTAAAAATGAAAAATAAAAATGTTTTTTAAAAAAGGGATTGATAAGATGTTGGTTGAAAAAGGGAAAAAGAAAAATTCAAAAAAACAAAAGACAGTTAAAAAAAATTAACTTTGAAAGACTGAGGAATCATGGTAAAAAAGCCATGGATTCTATGTGTAGTATTCCCCTAGCGCTGGAGTTCTGCCGTTCTCATTGATCAGTAAACTTGGTCTTGGCTGGCTGTTCTCACTGATCTTCTGGGGGAGGGGCCTGTTGCCGTGGTTCCCAAATGTCTTTGCCGGAGGGGGATTTGCCCCGCCCTTTCCAAGTCAGGGCTAAGTAAACTGCTCAGGTTTGCTCTTGTGAACTTTTGTTCCCTGCAAGCTTTCCATATAGCTTTGGAGGCCTAGAGTGAAAATGGCCATCTCCCAATCTCTGCCCCGGAGGAGCTAGAGGAGCCGAGAATTCGGGGCTCCGCTCCTCAGTGCGCCCCCAGAGAAAAGCAGTCAGTCACTCCCATCTCCCCGATCTCTGGCTGCACTCCGTGCTCACCTGGCCTGTGACTGAGCATTTCTATCTCTGGCATATGACCCCATTTGGGGTCTCCAAACCCCGCAGATCCCTGTGGTGTGCTCCTGTGCCACTCCTCCCAGGGAAGGAAGGGGAGTCTCCCCGGATCTGCCGCTTGTTGGGTCCCTGCTGGAGGAGCAGTGGCCCGAGTGGTTTATGGCAACCCCGAGCTGAGAACCCGCGCCTGGACTCCGCCTCTGCAGCTGGCTTCCCTGCTCCATTACCTGGGAGCTCTGCCACCCTCAGGCACCTCCTGTCTTTCTGTGACCCCGAGGGTCCTGAGACCACACTGTCCCATGAGGGTTCCACCCCCCGCTTAGCCACTGGAGTGACGTCCCTCAGTGGAGCTGACTTCTAAAAGTTCCGATTTTGTGCTCCGCGGCTCTATCACTTGCCAGAAGCAGCGATGGAGCCCCTCCCCCACCATCTATCCTCCCAAATATCGCCTCGGATTCACTTCTCCGCACGTCCTACCTTCCAGAAAGTGGTCACTTTTCTGTTCAGAGAGTTGTTGCTATTCTTTTATTTGATCTCCTGTTGAGTTTGTAGGTGTTCAGAATGGTTTGATCCCTATCCAGCTGAATTCCTGAGAGGAGAGGAAATCCAGGTCTCTTCCTCCTCCGCTATTTTGCTCCGCCCCTAGGCACCAGTTTTGATAGCACATTTCTAGATACTTTAACTTTAAAACTTATGTCTATTGGGGCTCCTGGGTTGCTCAGTCGTTAAGCGTCTGCCTTCGGCTCAGGTCATGATCCCAGGGTCCTGGGAGCGAGCCCTGCATTGGGCTCCTGCTCCACGGGAAGCCTGCTTCTCCCTCTCCCACTCCTCCTGCTTCTGTTCCCTCTCTTGCTGTGTCTCTGTCAAATAAATAAAATCTTTAAAAAAAATTAAAAATTAAATAAAGCCTCATGGATGTAGGCTTCAATTAATACTTATGTCTATTGACAGAATTTTCACCTCTAACTAATAGCCTATTTTTAAAAAATTTCAATAAATGTTATTTTAAAACTTCTGTACATTTTGTGTCTTTTCTTGTCCTTTCTGCTGGTATGCTTTTCAAGTTATACTGTCTCAAATCATTATTCCCACATATTAGTTCCCCAAATTTGTTGAGTGAAATGACAACTACTTGTAATCTTAATCCTCTACTTGCATTACCATATTGAACATTCTCTGGCATTTGGCTCACAGTGGAAGCCCACATTCTGTGGGGAAAACAGTCAAATGACTAGTATTGGATATTTGATTCAATTTCCAACTTGTGTGGTCTTTTAAATAAATATCTTAATATGTCAAAAAAATAATAAAAAAAACGTTTACACAATACCAAATTCACACTTTTCCACACACTTATTAAAAACTGTGCAGAAGTTTCTAAAAGTATCACACCTGTTTTGTTTCAACTTATGAAGAATAAAATGTTTTTCCAGATATAAAGGGCTTCTTTTGAACTGAGGTGGAAGAATTATTTCCATTTATTTTTATCTGAATCATTATCATGATAGTAAAGTTTTGGGGGAAAGGAACTGGGATGTCATGACAGAAGTGACATTTAAGCTTGCATGATCTCAATAGCTGTGGCATGTCCCCATCTAATGCATGTAAGTATATTATACTATATAATATCTTAAAATATATAGAAAATATAAATATTAATAATAATAATGATATAGTGTAAGTTTAAAGTTCCATGGAGTAGGAAAAGGAGGACCAAGATGATGAAGAAAGGATTTCATAGAAAAATTTCCAGTGTAACAAACTCTATTATTGTAACACTACGTTACAAAAGAATGCATGACTTGTTACAGTTCTCTTCACTTTGAGTATAAAACATAAGAAATCAACTCAGTTCTACTTCATTACACTACTCATTAGCACTATTTTACCTCAATTAAAAATTGGGTTGTATTCATTTGCCTGTATATGTATAATTGCATAATTTATAATCTACTCTTTATGATTTCTCTTAAAAATTTACTCATTATTTCATGTCCTTAATTCTAAGATAAACATTTTTTCATATTCCAATGCTTTATAATAGGTGTTCATTCAAAATTGATATGTTTATTTAATAAAGTTTTATTTCCTGAAAGATATACAATTAAATTTGTGGTGTATTTGAAAAGAATAGAAATGAATTGATACAAAAAGTATATAAAAGAAGTTATGGTGTAACTATTACGCGATCAGAACTATGATTTGGACTATAGATATAAATCAGTTTTTTTTTATGTATGCACTTTTCACTCAGGCATCACTTAAAACAATTGTTGTGTGTTAAATCAATTTGCTAATCAGAAGTGATATATAAGGTTTTTTTTATGAACTATATGTATGAATCTCACTAGAAGAGATATCAAAACCATTTCCATCAACTATGTACAAGGACTTAGAGATTGGGAAGTGTCCAAATAAGAGCTCTCATAATTCTCTATATCAAGAACTTATTTAAGCTAGACATCAAAATATGGGTATAATTTGGACACGTAGGAAATTTCATGAGGAGGGTAATATAAAGCTTCAGAAATGCAATGATGAGTCTACAGAGCTTGAAAGGTATTGCAACAGACAAGAAAGATATTTTTTATGTCTCTATGTTCTGAGACATATAACTGAAAAATGCTACCCATCTTCCCTCAGTCTCTGTTTTTCATCTGTTTAACTATATTCATGGCACTTCACATTGGTTGGAAGCATTAGTAGAGATGGCACACAAAGAAGTGTCTGATATCGTGAAGGTTATTCACAAATATTAATTTTCATTTTATTTTATTTTTTAAAGATATTTTATTTACTTATTTGAAAGAGAAAGACACAGTGAGAGAGGGAACACAAGCAAGGGGAGTGGGAGAGGGAGAAGCAGGCCTCCTGCTGAGCAGAGAGCCCAATGTAGGGCTCAATCCCAGGACCCTGGGATCACTACCCAAGCCAAAGACAGATGCTCAATGACTGAGCCACCCAGGTGCCCCAATTTTTATTTTAATAAAGAGTATGTGGAAGAAGCAGGGAGAAGAATAAAAGTGAAAAGACAGTTTTCTACAGCAAAAAAATGAAAATAATTTCAAATATTTAGGCTATTTTATATGTTACATGATACTGAAATTTGGAAAAGTGGATGTGGGAGTTATCACAATGAGAGAAACAGTGCCAGATGGTATTTTTTTTATAAATTCCAATATTATTAAAAAACAACACGGGGGGGTGGTGGAGCAAGATGGTGGAGGTGTAGGAGACCTGGATTTTGTCTGATCCCAGGAATTCAGCTGGATAGGGATCAAACCATTCTGAACATCTACGAACTCAATAGGAGATCGAAGAAAGGAATAGCAACAAATCTCTGAACAGAAAAGTGACCACTTTCTGGAAGACAAAATGACAAGATGGAAAAAAAACCCTCAACAAAAAGAACAAGAGGCAGTACCAACTGCCAGGGATCTAATCAATATGGACATTAGTATGATGATGGAACCAGAGTTCAGAATTATGATTTTTAAAGATACTAGCTGGGCTTGAAAACAACATGGAAGTTATTAGAGAAACCCTTTCTGGAGAAATAAAAGACCTAAAATCTAACCAACTCGAAATCAAAAAGGTTATTAATGATATGTGATAAAAAATGGAGGCTCTAACAGCTAGGATAAATGAGGCAGAAGAAAGGATGCTGTACCTTGTCAAATGCTTCTTGTGCATCTATTGAGAGGATCATATGGTTCCTGTTCTTTCTTTTATTAATGTATTGTATCACATTGATTGATTTGCAGATGTTGAACCAAGCTTGCAGCCCAAGGATAAATCCCACTTGGTCATGGTGAATAATCCTTTTAATGTACTGTTGGATCCTATTGGCTAGTATTTTGGTGAGGTATTTTGCAACCATGTTCATCAAGGATGTTGGTCTGTAATTCTCCTTTTTGATGAGGTCTTTGTCTAGTTTTGGTATCCAAGTAATGGTGGCCTCATAAAACGAGTTTGGAAGTTTTCCTTCCATTTCTATTTTTGGAACAGTTTCAGAAGAATAGGTATTAATTCTTCTTGAAATGTTTGGTAGAATTCCCTTGGGAAGCCATCTGGCCCTGGGCTTTTGTTTTTTGGGAGATTTTTGATGACTGCTTCAATTTCCTTAGTGGTTATAGGTCTGTTCAGATTTTCTATTTCTTCCTGGTTCAGTTTTGCTAGTTGATACATCTCTAGGAATGCATCCATTTCTTCCAGATTATCTAATTTGCTGGCATAGGGTTGCTCATAATATGTTCTTATGATTGTTTGTATTTCTTTGCTGTTGGTTGTGATCTCTCCTCTTTCATTCATGATTTTGCTGATATGGGTCATTTTCTGTTTCTTTTTGATAAGTCTGGCCAAGGGTTTATCAATCTTGTTAATTCTTTCAAGGAACCAGCTCCTAGTTTCGTTGATCTGTTCTACTGTTCTTTTGGTTTCTATTTCATTGATTTCTGCTCTGATCTTTTTTATTTCTATTCTCCTGCTGGGTTTAGGCTTTATTTGCTGTTCTCTCTCCAGTTTCCTTAGGTGTAGGGTTAGGTTGTGTATTTGAGACCTTTCTTGTTTCTTTAGAAAGGCTGTATTGGTATATACTTTCCTCCTAGGACTGACTTTGCTGCATCCCAAAGATTTGAACAGTTGTGTTTTCATTTTCATTGGTTTCCATGAATTTTTTTTCATTCTTCTTTACTTTCCTGGTTGACCCATTCATTCTTTAGTAGGATGCTCTTTCGCCTCCATGTATTTGAGTTCTTTCTGACTTTCCTCTTGTGATTGACTTCTAGTTTCAAAGCATTGTGGTCTGAAAAAATTCAGGGAATGTTCCAAATCTTTTGGTACCTGTTGAGACCTGATTTGTGACCTAGGATGTGATCGATTCTGGAGAATGTTCCATGGGCACTAGAGAAGAATGTGTATTCCGTTGCTTTGGGATAGAATGTTCTCAATATAACTGTGAAGTCCATTTGGTCCAGTGTGTCATTTAAAGCTTTTATTTCCTTGTTGATCTTTTGCTTAGATGATCTGTCCATTTCAGTAAGGGGGTGTTAAAGTCCCCCACTATTATTGTATTGTTGTCAATGTGTTCCTTTGCCTTTGTTATTAATTGCCTTATATAGTTGGCTGCTCCCATTTTAGGAGCATAGATATTTACAATAGTTAGATCTTCTTTTTGGATAGACCCTTTAAGTAGGATATGGTATCCTTCCTCATCTCTTATTACAGTCTTTGGTTTAAAACCTAATTTGTCTGATAGAATGATTGCCACCCCAGCTTTCTTTTGTTGTCCATTAGCATGGTAAATGGTTTTCCACCCCTTCACTTTCAATCAGGGTTTTCTTTGGGTCTAAAATGAGTCTCTTGCAGACAGCATTTTTTTTTTATTTATTTGAGAGAGAGAGAATGACAGAGAGAGAGACCAAGAAGGGGGGGAGGGTCAGAGGGAGAAGCAGACTCCCTGCCGAGCAGGGACCCCGATGCGGGACTTGATCCTGGGACTCCAGGATCATGACCTGAGCCGAAGGCAGTCACCTAACCAACTGAGCCACCCAGGCGCCCCGCAGACAGCATATTGATGGATCTTGTTTTTTATCCAATCTGATAGCCCTTGTTTTTTGATTGGGGCATTTAGCCCATTTACATTCAGGGTAACTATTGCAAGATATGAATTTAGTGCCATTGTATTGCCTGAAAGGTGACTGTTACTGTGTATTGTATGTGTTCCTTTCTGGTCTATGTTGCTTTTAGGATCTATCTTTGCTTTGAGAGCCCCTTTCAATATTTCTTGTAGGGTTGGTTTCGTGCTTGCAAATTCCTTTAGTTTTTGTTTGTCCTGGAATCTTTTTATCTCTCCTTCTATTTTCAATGACAGCCTAGCTGGATATAGTATTCTTGGTTGCCTATTTTTCTCATTTAGTCCTCTTAATATATCATGCTAGTCCTTTCTGTCCTGCTAGGTCTCTGGGGATAGGTCAGTTGCCAGTGTAATATTTCTACCATTGTAGGTTACATATCTCTTCTCCCGAGCTGCTTTCAGGAATTTCTCTTTGTGTCTAAGACCCGTAAGTTTTACTATTAGATGTCAGGTGTTGACCTATTTTTATTGATTTTGAGAGGGGTTCTCTGTGCCTCCTGGATTTTGATGCCTGTTTCCTTCCCCAAATTAGGGAAGTTCTCTCCTATAATTTGCTCCAATATACCTTCTGCCCCTCTCTCTTTCTTCTTCTTCTAGGATCCCAATTATTCTAATGTTGTTTCGTCTTATGGTATCACTTAGCTCTCGAATTGTGCCCTCGTGATCCAGTAGTTGTTTATCTCTCTTTTTCTCAGCTTCTTTATTTTCCACTAATTTGTCTTCTATATCACTGATTCTCTCTTCTGCCTCATTTATCCTAGCAGTTAGCACCCCCATTTTTGACTGCACTTCTTTAATAGCCTTTTTTATTTCAACTTGGTTAGACTTTAGTTCTTTTATTTCTCCAGAAAGGGTTTCTCTAATAACTTCCATGCTTTTTTCAAGCCCAGCTAGTATCTTTAAAATCATCATTCTGAACTCTAAGTCAGGGACATCGTACTAATGTCTGTATTGAGTAGGTCCCTGACAGTTGCCTCTTGTTCTTTTTGTTGAGGTGACTTTTTCTGTCTTCTCCTTTTGTCCAGAGGAGAATAGATGAATGAGAGAACAAACTGCTAACAAGGTAACAATGTCCCCAGAATAATATACTCTAAACAAATCAGAAATACCTGAAACTGGGAAAAAAATAAGGGAAAGAAAGAAAAAAGAAAAAGAAAAAAAAAAAACAAAAGAAAAATATAAAAACAAACAAAAAGAAGAAAAACAGAATATGATCAAATATGATCAGGCTTGTGCATAGATCAGTGCCACACAGTGATTTTGGGTATATTTTGGTCTGTTAGAAGAAAGTGCCTCCCATAATTTTAAAGAAAGAAAAACTTACATATGTACAAAAACAAGGGTTGATACGATGAAGGGATGGAATATGACTGTAAAGATGAAAATTATAAAAAATTTTATAAAAGGAATTGTTAAGATAAGAAGTTGTTTGAAAAAAGAAAGAAGAGGATTTTAAAAGAAAAAAGAAAAAAAGAAAGGAGAGAATGTGATCAGGCAGGAAACTAGAACAAAGCCATACACTAGAGATTTAGGGTATATTTTGATCTGTTAGAAGAAACTGTATCTCAAAATTTTAAAGAGAGAACATCTTATATATATATATGCCAAAAAAGGGTAACTACTATGAAGGGATAGAATATGACTCTAAAAATAAAAATTAAATTTAAAAAAAAAAAGGGATTGATAAGATGTTGGTTGAAAAGGGGAAAAAGAAAAATTAAAAAAAAAAAAAAAACAAAAAAATAAGACAGTTAAAAAAATTAACTTTGAAAGACTAAAGAATCACGGTAAAAAAAAGCCATGGATTCTATGTGCAGTATTCCCCTAGTGCTGGAGTTCTGCCGTTCTCATTGATGGGTAAACTTGGTCTTGGCTGGCTGTTCTCACTGATTTTCTGGGGAGGGGCCTGTTGCTGTGGTCCCCAAATGTCTTTTCCAGAGGCAGAATTGCCCCACCCTTGCTGGGTGTGGCTAAGTAATCTGCTCACGTTTGCTCTCGGGAACTTTTGTTCCCTGCAAGCTTTCTGTACAGCTTTGGAGGATGAGAATGAAAATGGCAGCCTCCCAATCTCTGCCCCAGAGGAGCCGAGAACTCAAGGCCCCACTCCTCAGTAAGCCCCCAGGGAATAGCAATCAATCACTCCCATCTCCCTGGTCTCTAGCTGCACTCTGTGCTCACCTGGCCTGTGACCGAGTGTTTCTATCTCTGGCATCCAACTCGGTGTGGAGTCTCCAAACCAAGAGGACCCCTGCGGTGTGCTCCTGTGCACTCCTCCCTGGGGAGGAAGCAGAGTCTCCCCGGATCTGCCACTTGTTGTGTCCCTGCTGGAGAAGCAGTGGCCCGACTGTGCCATGGATCACAGTTTATGGCAACCCTGAGCTGAGAGCCCACGCCTTGCCTCCGTCTTTGCAGCTGGCTTCCCCACTCCAATGCCTGGGAGCTCTGCCACACTCAGGCAACTCTGGTATTTCTGTGACCCTGAGGGTCCTGAGACCACACTGTCCCGTGAGAGTTCCACCCCCTGCTTAGCCACTGGAGCGACGTCCCTCAGTGAAGCAGACTTCTAAAAGTTCCGATTTTGTGCTCTGCTGCTCTATCACTTGCCAGAAGTGGCTGATGGTGGCCCTTTCCCCCACTGTCTATCTCCCAAATCTCGCCTCGGATTCACTTCTCCTCAGGTCCTACCTTCCAGAAAGTGGTCACTTTTCTGTTCAGAGAGTTGTTGCTATTCTTTTCTTTGATCTCCTGTTGAGTTTGTAGGTGTTCAGAATGGTTTGATCCCTATCCAGCTGAATTCCTGAGACCAGACTAAATCCAGCTTTTCTAGTCCTCTGCCATCTTGCTCCGCCCCCAGTACACAAGGTTCTAATTGAGTACTAACTGTAGAAACATTTCCTCCACCCTTGGAATCTTTCTCATCAGCCTTTCCTTGTTCTCAGTCAGACTTTTGAGAAGTCCCTTCCCTGGGCTTATCTCTCCTGCATTATCATTCATCTTCCCAATCATCAGATTGACACACCATGACATGGAGTTTCTCTTGAAAGCTAAAGGTAGTGGGAATTGATCATCATTATCCTACTTAGGCTTTTCTACCTATGGAAAGCATTTCAATCATTTTAATTTCAGTGTCTTAATTATCTGAGCATCGACACAGTGTTTGTACACTGGAACAAGAGCAGTAATTATTCATTCTCCATGTGACAGTGAGCCAGATTGAAGGTGCCTTTGTGCTTACTCTGACGTTTCTTCTTTCCACCTGGAAAAGTATGCTCAGATTTTCTATTGATTCTTTATGTAGTTTCTGCTACTTTCAATGTGATGATTTCTCAACTTTTGTCAAGTTCCATTTTGTTGATCTCTTATTAATTTGTAATTCCAAGAAGTGCAAAATAGACACATACATTTAATTTGACTAGTGTTGTTTTTATCTCACAATGTGGTCATAATTTCTTATTAATAAAACCAATATTTATTTTAACATCTGAAAGCCACCCCCACTGGTTTCACACATAATTATTAGTATCTTCCACAATCAAAAACAATCATTAGTATTTTAGTATGATGTTTTCCTATACTTTAATATCATTTCTATTATTAAGTTAAATTTATAAACCAAACGAGTTAGTATTTCATCATCTTACAGTAAACAGTACTTCGAAACTACCAATTTCCAAATAATTACTGTATTAATGGGAATATAAAGTCATACTTTAATTTAAAATATGTGCATATAAATATCACACAATTTAAAATATCTAATACACAGCAAAAATGTTTTTACTGATCCCATGGACTTTAGTCAAGGAATTCCCTCTCTACTAAGACCACTTATTAAAATAAGATTTTTTTGAATATTTTTATTTCATATTTTGTTTTGAAAAGTAATTGATAGCATAAAATTAAAAAAATGACAGAGAATAGAAAATCTCATAGGGATAAAAAGGTGTTAGACATATTTTATTTTTGATTACAAGTAGAGGGGAATACATATGTATATATATTTATAATATACAGACACAATGGGATATTATTCAACTATAAAAAGAATCCGATCTTGGGATGCCTGGGTGGCTCAGTCAGTTAAGTGGCTGCCTTCGGCCCAGGTCATGATCCCAGAGTCCTGGGATCGAATCCCACGTTGGGCTCCTTGCTCAGCAGGGAGCCTGCTTCTCCCTCTCTCTCCCTCTGCTTGTGCCCTCTCTGTCAAATAAATAAAATCTTAAAAAAAAAAAAAAAGAATCCAATCTTGCCATGTGCAACAGGGATGGTTATAGAGAGTATTATGTTAACAAAATAAGCGAAAGAATGATAAATACCATACAGTTTCACTCAAATCACTTAAGAATCAAATCAAATGAGCAAAGGAAAAGAGAGAGAAAAAGACTCTTAACTATAGAGAACTAATACATGGTTACCAGAAGGTTGGTGTTGGGAGAATGGATTAAAGATTTGATTAAATAGGTGATGGTTTTTAATGAGTGTACTTGTGATGAGCACCTGATTTCTTATGGAAGTGTTGAATTACTGTGTTGTACACCTGAAACTAATATTACACTGTAGGTAATATATATACACATTATATGTATATATATATATATATACATAATATAACATATATGCACATACATATGTATAATATATATATGTGTATATATATAAACATAGAGTGTGTATATATATAAACTAACTGGATGTTAACTAACTGGGGTTTGAATAAAAACTAAAAAAATAAGAATAACATTCATAGAAGAGGATTGATGAGAAGACATTAACAATTTTTTTTTAAAATTTCAAAGTAATTTTAGTAGAGAAACAAGTAAAAGTAAAATAGTTAATTTGGGATTTCTGTTCTCTTCACAATGTTTGTTAAAAATGAAGTCTAATTTTCAAGTCCTAAGACCCAGAAAACTGCATATAATTTTCCCATATGCCAGGTTCTTGTTTCATGTGCCCCCAATCTCAATTTGCTCACAATAATTTTGATTGAGTTTCTTTGACCTCTACACACCAGTATGTGTTTTCCTTATGCAGTCTCCAAGTTCTGAGAGGAAAAATTGTCCTTGATGTCCTATGCCTCTGGCAATCCTTTCTCCATTAGGGGCAAGGCTCTTAACACAGTTTCAAATGGATCTTTATAGAGTACATGGGATTCTCCCAAGAGGTCAGACTTTAAGATGTGCCTCCATTATTTTTAAGATTGTATTTATTTAATTGAGAGAGAGCACAAACCAGGGGGGGAAGCAGAGGAAGAAGCAGACTCCCCACTGAGCAGGAAGCTCGACATAGGGCTCTATCCCAGGACCCTGGGATCATGACCTGAGCTGAAGGCAGACACTTAACCAACTGAGCCACCCAGGCACCCCAAGATATGCCTAAATTTCATTTCTCAGATTCTAAAGCCTTTGAGACTCTGTCCTCAACTCTCATCTCTGATCTGAGAGCTAATGCTACTGCCCTTTCCCCAGTGAGATAAAGAATGAGATCTCACTGGGTCTCATTAAACTATGTAGCATTCCTTTAATTATTTATTATATGTTTGTGACCATTAAATTCTAAGGCATTCATTTTCTCTAAGGCATGTAACAATTTAAATTTAGGTCTGCTTTCACTAATCTTTAAATTGAGTCTAATAATTTCAGTTCAGTTGCAACGAGAGAAACACTAAGAGAAACACTTTTTTTTTTTTAAATTTAAGTCCTTGAGCCACTAACTGTCTTTTTGATTTTTCCTTTACTCTCTTCCTGGATTTAAGCCAGATTCCAGTGAGATAACTTTCCTTCAGATTCCCACTAATGAACAGAAATGCCAGGGTAGAAATTCCCCCAAAATTTATAATCCCTGACATCTTTAGCAGTTCTCAAATAATGTCAGTGACATCCTAATAAGCATGTAAGAATTGTGGCTTCTCTTGGGGCCAGCATCATAATGAAAGTTAGCAGGTCTTATTTATTGCTGGGATAAAGTGGGGTCTATTTCTGGAGGCTGATCCTGTAGTGTTTTCCTTGTCTTCTAAAAGATATAGAATCTTTTACTCATTTGTGTAATGTTTTGATCTAAATTATTGCCTCCCCAGATATCCTGAATGGCACAATCTCCAAGTTTCCTGTATCTGGTTTCTATCATCTAGAAATCTCTTATTAACACCACCACATTCATCATGGACTTATTTAGATTATATATTTATCCTTATCCTCATCATTTTCTGATATCATAATGACCTTTAGTAAAACAATAAGACATTCCACACATGGATCATCATCATATTAACTTTTGAGTCATTGTAGCAATTTCAGAATCACATGGAAGAATAATGATTGAAGTTTAATTTAGGTCAATATATACAACATTGTTATCCTAACAATATTGAGTACAGTGAGCTATGGAGTTGGTATATTTCTTCATTTTTGAAAGTATTTTAAAAATTCCATTAGCAATTTTTACAGTTTCAGGACACAATTCATTCACATATTTTGTTAAATTCATCACTAAATACTACATTTTATGATCCAAATGTGTGTTAGTTTGCCAGTGGTTCTGTAAGAAAATACAACAGACTTATGATTTAAATGACAGAAATTATTTTCACACAGGTTAAAGTTAAAAGTTAAAAATAAGCAGGGGGGAATTGGAGGGGGAGATGAACCATGAGAGACTATGGACTCTGAGAAACAAACTGAGGATTCTAGAGGGAATGGGGGTGGGAGGATCGGTTAGCCTAGTGATGGGTATTAAAGAGGGCATGTATTGAATGGAACACTGGGTGTTATACACAAACAATGGATCATGGAACACTACATCAATCAATCAATCAATCAATCAATCAATCAATGTTTTTAGAAAGAAAGAAAATCAAGAATAAACACAATATAATAATCTTGATAGATACAATTTTGTCAAAATTTGTCATAATTTTGGAACATACCTCAACATAATAAAAGCCATATATGAACAGACTTGAGCTAACATCATACTAGCTGTGAAAGACTGAAAGCATCTTCTCTAAAAATAGAATTTAGGCAACTCTATTCACTATTATTTAGCATGCGCTGGAAATCTTATCCAGAGAAATTAGGCGTGGAATATAAATAAACATTATCCAAACAAAAAGGGATGAAGTAAAACTTGTCATAATCTGTAGATGAGATGATCTTGCATAAAGAAAATTATAAAGCCCCCACCAAAAAAAAAAAAAAATTGCAAAGAACCAATTAAAAATTCAACAAGCTTGTAGGATGCAAAATCAATATATCAAAATCCACTGTGTTTCTGCACACTTGAAAAACAACTATCTGGAAAATAAGAAAAACAATCCCATTAAAAATAGGATAAAAAATAAAGCATTTAGGAATAGATTTAATCAAAGAGGTGAAATATCTGTTCAATGTAAACTCTAAAACATGAATTAAAGAAGTTGAGGAAGACATGCATAATTGGAAAGATATTCATTTCATGGATTAGAAGAAATAATATTGCCCATTTTTTCCAGAGCAATCTACAGATCAACACAGTCCCTAAAAAAATTCAAATGACAATTTTTACAAAATTAGAATAAAAACAATCCTAAACACTATATGGAGCCTAAAAGACCCCAATTAGCTATGAAAATTTTGAGTAAGAACAAAGCTGAAGAGATCACACTTTCTAATTTGAAATTGCATTACAAAGCTAAAGTAAGCAAAACAATATAGTACTGGCATAGAGACCTATGAAATAGTATAGAGAACCCAGAAATAAACCCACTCATATATGGTCAACTAATTTCGAAAAAGGCCACAAGAATGCACAATGGGAAAATAATAGTCTCTTTTATAAGTGGTGCTGGTACAACTGGATACAAAATTATAAGATTTCACCCTTCTCTTACACCATACACAAAAATTAGTTCAAGGTAGATTAAGACTTAAACATAAGACCTGAAACTTATAAACCTGGTAGAACAAAGTATATGAGAAAATATCCTCGCCATTGATCTTGGAAATGTTTTTTTGAATTTGACACCAAAAGCACCGAAGACAAAAGAAAAAAATTACCACATAAAACAATGACAGATTTAAAAATTTCTGCATAGCAAAAACACAAAAACAAACAAAACAAAACAAAACAAAAAAACCCCCACAACGATCAACATAATAAAAATGCAAACTATGGAATAGATAAAATATTTACAAAGACATACACATGGTCAACAGATATATGTAAATGTATTCATCATCATAATCATCAGGGAAATTCTAGAATATCCCACATCACACTTATGATGGTTATTATTAAATGTTAGAAAGATATGTGTGGAGGAGGCATGGAGGAAAAAATGGAAACCTGTACACTCTGATTGGGAATGTAAATTAGTAGACCCATTCTGAAAAACAATATGGAGGTTTCTCAAAAAACTAAAAATATAACTACTATATGGTGCAGCAATGCCATTGCTAAGTATATACCAAAGGAAATACAATTTCTATTTTGAAGAGTGGTATCTTCACTGTCATGTTTATCACAACATTATTCACAATAGCCAAGACTTGAAAAAACCAAAATATTTGTCAACGGATTAATAGGTGAAGAAAGTTTGGTATACATGCATATATACAAAAATACACATATATGTGTATATATACAACGGAATATATTATTCCATCTTTTCTTTTTTTTTTTAAGATTTTATTTATTTATTTAAGACAGAGAATGAGAGACAGAGAGCATGAGAGGGAGGAGGGTCAGAGGGAGAAGCAGACTCCCTGCCGGGCAGGGAGCCTAATGCGGGACTCGATCCTGGGACTCCGGGATCACGACCTGAGCCGAAGGCAGTCGCCTAACCAACTGAGCCACCCAGGTGCCCCTATTCCATCTTTTCAAATAGGAAATGTTGGGGCACCTGGGTGGCTCAGTCAGTTAAACATCTATAGGTGTAAGCTTAGGTTGTTTAGTAGAGATTCTTCTTGCTTCATGTGGTATGCCTATATTGCTATATACTTCCCTCTTGGGACCACTTTTGCTGAAAACCAAAAGTTTTAGACTGTGGCGTTTTCATTTTCATGTGTTTCCATGTATTTTTTAAATTTCCATGTGTTTATTTTTTATTTTTTCTATTTCTTCTTTCACTTCCTGGTTGACCCATTCATTTTTCATAGCAAGTTATTAACCTCCATGTATTTGTGCTCTTTCCAAATTTTTTCTTGTGGTTGACTTCAAGTTTCAGAGCATTGTGGTCAGAAAATATGCATGCTAGGATCTCAATTTTTTTGTGCTTGTTGAGGTCTGCTATGTGATCTAGTATGGGATCTATTCTGGAGAATGTCCCATGTGCACTTGAAAAGAATTTGTATTCTGCTGCTTTAGGATGGAATGTTCTGAAAATACCCTCTAGGTCCAGGGTGTCATTCAAAGAAATTGCTTCCTTGCTGATTTTCTGTTTAGATATCTGTCCATTGATGTAAGTGGGGGGTTAAAGTCCCCTACTACTATTATGTTATTTTCAAAGTGTCCCTTTATGTTTGTTATTAATAGCTTTATATATTTGGAAGTTCCTATGTTGGGTACATAAATATTTATGACTGTTAGATCTTCTTGTCAGATTGTCACCTTTATTAGGATATATTTCCCTATTTTCTCTCCTGTTAGAGTCTTTAGTTTAAATTTGGTTTTCTGATAGAAGTATTGCTATTGCAACATTCTTCTGACATCCATTTGCATGATAAGTGTTTCTCAGTCCTTTCACTTCCAAACTGTAGGTTTCTTTAGGTCTAAAATGAATATTTTATAGTTAGCATATAGATGTGTCTTGTTTTTTTATCTATTGTGACACATCATTTATTTTGATTGGAGTGTTTAGTCCATTTACATTCAGAGTAATTATTGATAGATATGTATTTAGTACCATTTTATTACTTGTGTCATTGTTCCTGGAAGTTTTCTCAGATACTTTCTCATCTTTGTCATTTTTGGTTTTTCTTTTCACTCAAAGAGTGCCCTTTAATATTTCTAGCAGGGCTGGTTCAGTGGTCACTAACTCCTTTAGTTTTTGTTTGTCTGGGAAACTCTATCTCCCCTTCTATTCTGAATGACAACTTTGCTAGATAGAGTATTCTTGGCTGCGGATTTATCCCATTTAGAACATTGAATATATCATGCCACTCCCTCTGGCTTGCCAAGATTCTGTTGAGAAATTTCCAGGTATCCTTATGGGTTTTCACTTTTAAGTTAAGGACTTCCTTTGTCTTGATGACTTTAAGATTTGTTTTTTATCACCGTATTTGCACGTTGAATTACCATGTCTTGGTGTTGGCCTACATTTGTTGATTTTGATGGGAGTTCTTTGTGTCCCCTGGATCTGGATATGTGTTTCCTTCCCAGATTAGGAAAGTTTTGAGCTATTATTTCATCAAATACACTTTCTGCCCCCTTTTCTCTTTCTTCTTCTATTTCTTCTTCTTCTGGGACTCCTGTAATACTAATGTTATTATATTTGATAGAGTCACTGTTTTTTACACCTATTCTTGTATTCTATAATTCTTTTTCTCTTTTGTTTAGCTTCATTATTTTCCATAATTTTGTCTTCTGTATCGCTTATACATTCTTTGGTTTCTTCCATCCTTTTGCTCATTGCACCCAGTCTGTTTTGAATCTCAGTTATTGCATTTTTCATTTCTGTTTTTTAACTCTTTGATGTCTGTGGTCAGGGCCTCCTTGAGGTCTTCCTTTATTTTCTCAAGTCTATCAAATATCTTTATGATTGTTGCTTTAAATTCTCCATCATGCAAATTACTTATATCTGTTTTGATTAGATCTCTGGCCATGACTCTATCTCCTTTTTTTGGGAGGGAGGATGAATTCCTCGGCCTCGGCATTTTGTCTAAGTCTCTGTGTTCTTCTCTGTGTTAGAAAAGCTCATTATATTTCCCACTTCTGACTTCTGGGACTAACGGCTTTATGAAGAAGAGGTTACATAGTGTCCAGGGCCTGCCACTTTAGGGACTCTCCCTGTTGTGTGGTGGATATATTCTCCTGCTGTGTTTTGCCTGTGTTACCCTTCAGGACAGTTGTCTGCAGAGGCTTTCCTTGCCTGCAGTGGGCAGTGTTTGGATCTTGGCCAGAGTGTTATGAGTTTTAAGTAGGTGAGCTTTTTGCTGCTCGTTAACTGAGACCTGATGGTACTTCCACTAGCACTAAAATCTTGCCGAACTCTCTGTTCAGGAGACATCCTGTGGGAAGGGATTTCTGCTGGTCTTCTCACCCTCTAGTTGTAAAGTTTGTTCTGTCAGTACTCAGGTTGATTTCTTGGGTGTTCAGAAAGGTTTGAGAGTTATCTAGTTGTATTCAAGGGGGTGAGATAAGCCTAGGGTCTTCTTACCTCCCTCTAAATGAAGGGACTTTTAAAGTGAGGGCCAATGGGTTTGGGGGGCTTACACTGTTGGTGGGAATGCAAGTTGGTACAGCCACTTTGAAAAACAGTGTGGAGGTACCCCCAAAAATTAAAAATAGAGCTACCCTATGACCCAGCAATTGCACTCCTGGGCATTTACCCCAAAGACACAGATGTAGTGAAAAGAAGGGCCATATGCACCCCAATGTTCATAGCAACAATGTCCACAATAGCCAAGCTGTGGAAAGAGCCGAGATGCCCTTCAACAGATGAATGGATAGAGAAGATGTGGTCCATATATACAATGGAATATTAATCAGCCATCAGAAACGATGAATACCCAACTTTTGCATCAACATGGATGGGGCTGGAGGAGATTATACTAAGTGAGATAAGTCAAGCAGAGAAAGTCAACTATCATATGGTTTCACTTATTTGTGGAACATAAGGAATTGCATGGGGGACATTAGGAGAAGGAAGGGAAAAATGAAGGGGGGAAATCGGAGGGAGAGACAAGCCATGAGAGACTATGGACTCTGAGAAACAAACTGAGGGTTTTAGAGAAGGGGGGGTGCGGGGATGAGTTAGCCCAGTGATGGGTATTAAGGAGGGCAGGTACTGCACAGAACACTGGGTGTTATACGAAAACAATGAATCATGGATCACTACATCAAAAACTAATGATGTGTTGTATGATGACTAACATAACATAATAAAATAAAATTTAAAAAAAAATACAGGGAAGGCCAAAAAAGCTAAACACTATCTATCTAAATCTCTGAAATAATCCTGAATCATGCATGCACAGAAAGAATCAAAGGAGTAAGTCAAAATAAGAACTGAAGGAGACTCAATCTACTGCAACATAATATATAAGTTGTAATTCAGAACCAGTCAAGATATTTTCATCAAGATATAGAAATAATATTTGTTGAAAAAAAGAAATAAACTTCAAATTCCCACAATTTAGCGCTAATATCATTCAAGGCACAATCCACAATTGCCTACCATATGAAGTACCACAAAATTAAACAAAATGACATGTGAAAAATAACAATTAAAGTCAAGATGAACCTAATTTTTAGGGGCACTTGGGTGTCTCAGTCAGTTAAGCATCTGCCTTTGAACTGGGTCATGGTCCCGGAGTCCTGGAATCAAGCCCCACATTGGAATCCCTGCTCAATGGAGAGCCTGCTTCTCGCTCTGTCCCTCAGCCTGCTCTTGCTTTTTCTCTTGTATGCACTCTCTCAAATAAATAAATAAACTCTTAAAAAAATTAAAAAGTTGAACCTAATTTTGAATCAAATAATGATATTAAAATTGGTCATTTGTCTCAATAAAGAAAACAAAACATACTTTCATTGCATGTAAATTTTACATACAAATGAAAAGTCTCTAAAATGTATAGAAACGTAAGAAAGAAGCAAATGGAAATTATACAATTGAAATTTCTATTTCTGAAATTAAAGTTTTTCTGAACTAATATGTAAATTAAAGAGAAAGTGAAAAAAATTACCTAATATAATGACCTACAAGAGAAAAGAGATAATATTCCCCTCCAAATTTGTTTAACCCATGGCCAGCATTTTCTTGTTCTTTTTCTTTTTATTATGTTATGTTAGTCACCATACATTACATCATTAGATTTTTATGTAGTGTTCCATGCATGCAATGCATGCCCTCCTTAATACCCATCATGGGGCTAACACATCCCCCCACCTCCCTCTCCTCTAAAACCCTCAGTTTGTGTCCCAGAGTCCAGAATCTCTCATTCTTTATCTCCCCCTCTGATTCCCCCCTTTGTTTTTTCCTTCCTTCTCCTAATGTCCTCCATGCTATTCCTTAGGTTCCACAAATAAGAGAAACCATATGATAATTGACTTTCTCTGCTTGATTCATATTTAATAAAATACAGAAATCCGTGGTTATAGGTACTAAACCTGAAGCAAAACACAGTCACAGACACACAGACACACACACACATATAACTCAAACAAAAATAAATGGTTGAAAAAAATATTGAAAGCAAACTATAATTGAAACTAATATTGAACTAATTGAAAGCAGCAAGAAATAAAATATTTTATATAAATAGAGAAATGTAGAAATAATGGATTATTTCTCAGTAGAAATATGGCAGCCCAAAGAGGGTAAAAAAACATTTTTAAAATACTAATGGGAAAAATTGTCAACTAAATTTTTTATGTCCAAAAATATGATTAAAGTTTGAAGGAAATATAAAGGCAATATTAGATCAAAGATTAAGAGATTGTGTTGATGGCAAACTATGCTAACTTCCTTCAGTGTAAAGGAAGTGATAAAAGATATACTGCATTCCTAAGAAAAATAGTAAATAATATAAGAAATGATCAATATATGAATGGATGCCAGACTTGTGTTCCTATTTGGACTATTCCCTCCTAATTTCTTTATAGCAGTATAACTATATAAAAACTAAAATTATAACTTTGTTTTACAGGTTTTATAATATGTGTACAAGTATTATATATGACAAATGTGAAGAATCAAGGGGAAATTTATGATTCCATATCATAGAAAGATTTTTATACTTTCTAAGAAGCAGAAGACTATTAATTGTATGTGGAGTTAGCAAAGTTATTTGGTTATGTTTTACTTCCTAGGGGTGGATAATACGCCAGAAATTTACCTAAAGACTGACAGAACACATTCCACAACAGAAAGGAGGGAAGAGGCTGATTGAAGAAGGTAAGAAGTGCAGAGATTTTTATTTTATTTTATTTTATTTTATTTTATTTTATTTTATTATTTTATTTTATTTTAATATTTATTTTTTATTTTTATCTTTTTGAATTAGTATTTTATTTTCCTTTTTTCCTTCTTTTTAAATTAACATATAATGTATTATTTGTTTCAGAGTTACAGAACTGTGATCCATCAGTCTTATATAATATCCAGTGCTCATTACAACACATACCCTCCCCAATATCCATCACCCAGTTACCCCATTACCCCAACCCCCTCCTCCCCAGAAACCCTCAGTTTTTTTCCTAAGATTGAGTCTCTAATGGTTTGTTTTTTAGAGTGGAAAGGGATCATAGGTGCTGGGGAGAGGGAGGGAGCCATTGTTGTGATGAAGGATGAGAGAGAAGCACACAGGGGAATTCAGGAGAACTTTTCCCAAAACCATTGGCTTTGAAAATGAGAGTGGCTAAATTTTATGAATTCTTACAACCAGTGGGCTTAAAGCCTGGAGTTTTAAAGGTCAGTGGGCTTGGCTTGGATAGAGCCCTAAGGGCACTCTGCTGCTCCTGGGAAAGGCAGGCAAACAACACAGGGACAGATAGTATAGAAGCAGCAATGTGAAGAATGTCTAGGGCACATAAGGGGGAGATTATTTGCCCTTCTCAGAGCACATCCAGGAGAGGACACTTTCACTGAGACACCTCTCCAGAAACAAAGAGATGGCTGTTACCATATTCCTCCACTTCCCCTCAGCATAAACACAGAACCACCTCTGGGAAGCAGCAAGCACCCACACTGCCTGCCTAATTTGCTTACACTAACCCACACCACCTTGCACTCCGACTGGGGTGTCTTCAGTCAAGCTTGTCTCAGTCTTAGCCTGGAAGTCCCCTGTTCCAGAACACCAGCACAAACCCCTGTCCACCACACATCTTTCAACAACAGATTTCTTCAAGAACTGGTGGATTTTCTGTCAGTTCTCATTTCACAAGCAGTCCAGAGTATACCACTTTAAAACTCATCACATTCAGGCTAGGCACCAAACACTGTCCATAGCAAGAGAGGAGAGCCTCTGCAGACAAATGGCTTGAAGGAAAGAGCAGCCAAAACATAGCAGCAGAGTGCACACAGTACACACCAGAGACACTCATTGAAGAGCCTTCTTCATAAGGCCATTCTTTTCAGAAGCAAGAGACATCATGGGCTATTCTAACACAGAGAAGGCAGAGATTAGACAAAATCTCAAGATGGAGAAATTTATCCCAGATGAAAGAAGAACTTTAGGCCACAGCAAGAGATCTAAGTGAAACTGATATCAGGAGCACCTGGGTGGCTCAGTTCATTAAGTGTCTGCCTTCGGCACAGGTTGTGATCTCAGGGTCCTGGGATTGAGTCCCACATTGGGCTCCCAGCTCCATGGGGAGCCTGCTTGTCCCTCTGCCTCTGTCTCTCAAGAATAAATAAATAAAATCTTTAAAAAAAGAAACTGATATCAGTAACAAACTTAATTCAGAATTTATTTATTTATTTAATTTTTTAAAGATTTTATTTATTTATTTGATAGAGAGAGACACAGCAAGAGAGGGAACCCACAGCAGGGGGAGTGGGAGAGGGAGAAGCAGGCCCCCCACCAAGCAGGGAGCCCGATGCAGGGCTTGATCCCAGGATCCTGGAATCATGACCTGAGCCAAAGGCAGATGCTTAATGACTGAGCCACCCAGGCGCCCCCTAATTCAGAATTTAAAGCAACAATCATAAGCATACTCACTGGACTGGAGAAAATAATAGAAGAAATCATGGAAATCCTTACCACAGAGATAAAAGAATTAAAAGATCATCAATCAGAGGTTAAGAGTACAATAAACAATATTGGAAACATCCTTGAGGCAAGGAATAGCAGGCTGGAAGAAGGAGAGGAATTGGTGACCCAGAAGATAAAATATTGGACAATAATAAAGGTGAACAAAAGAACAAAAATATAATTATGTAACACAAGAACAGGCTAAGGGAACTCAAGGAATTCATCAAACATAACACTATTAATATTTTAGGAGTCCAAGGAGAAGAAGAAGGAGAAGAAGAAGAAGAGGAAGAAGAAGAAGAAGAAGAAGAAGAAGAAGAAGAAGAAGAAGAAGAAGAAGAAGAAGAAGAAGAAGAAGAAGAAGAAGAAGAAGAAGAAGAAGAAGAAGGAGGAGGAGGAGAAGGAGAAGGAGAAGAAGAAGAAGGAGGAGGAGGAGGAGGAGGAGGAGAGAAGGAGAAGGAGAAGAAGAAGGAGAAGGAGAGAAAAAAGGGGACAGAAAATGTATTTGATAAAATAATAGCTCAAAATTTCTCTAATCTGAAGAAGGAAACACACAACCAGATCCAGGGGACACAAAGAACTTCCATCAAAATCACAAATGTAGGCCAACACCAAGACATATGGTAGTTCAATTTGTAAATATAGTGATAAAGAAAACAAATTTTAAAGGCATCAAGACAAAGGAAGTCCTTAACTTACAAGTGAAAACCCATAAGGATACCAACAGAATCTTGGCAAGCCAGAGGGAGTGGCATGATATATTCAATGTTCTAAATGGGAAAAAGCTGCAGCCAAGAATACTCTATCCAGCAAAGCTGCCATTCAGAATAGAAGGGGAGATAGAGTTTCCCAGACAAACAAAAACTAAAGAATTTCCTGACCACTAAAACAGCCCTGCAAGAAATATTAAAGGGCACTGTTTGAGTGAAAAGAAAAGACCAAAAATGACAAAGATAAGAAAGTATCGGATAAAATTTCCAGAAACAATGATAAGACAAGTAATAAAATGGCACTAAATATACATCAATAATTACTCTGAATGTAAATGGACTAAATACACCAATCAAAAGACATATGATGTCAAATGGACAAAAAACAAACAAATTTAAAAAAAGACCCATTTATATGCTGATAACAAGCTACTCATTTTAAATCTAAAGTTACTTGCAGATTGAAAGTGAAAGGGTTGAGAAATATTTATCATGTAAATGGACAGAAAAAGAAAGCCAGCATAGCAATACTGATATTGGAAAAGCTAGACTATAAAACATAGACTATAACAAGAGATGAAGAAGGACATTTTATTATAATGAAGGGGACAATCCAACAAGAAGATCTAACAATTATAAACATTTCTGTCCCCAATATAAGAGCTTATATATATATATATATATAATATATATATATAAGAGCTTATATATATATTGTCATCTGAAAACGGTGGCTAGGACTTACAGTACTATGTTAAGTAACAGCAGTGAAAGTGAACATACCTATTTTGTTCCTGACTGTAAAGGAAAAGATCTGTTTTTCCCCATTGAAGATGATATTAGCTGTAGGTTTTTCATATATGGGTATTACTATGTTGAGGTATGTTCACTCAAAGCTATTTTGTTGAAGTTTTTTTATATAAGAGCTTATATATATATAATATATATATATAAAAAAAATATATATATATATATAATAAAAGAACACTATGGTAATAACACAGTAATAGTAGGGGACTTTGGCACAACACTTACATCAATGGACAGATCATCCAAACAGAAAATCAACAAGGAAACAATGGCTTTAAATGACACCCTGGACCAGATGGACTTGAAATATACTTTCAGAATATTCCATCCTAGAACAGCAGCATACACATTCAAGTGCACATTGAGCATTCAGCAGAATAGATCACATATTTGGTCACAAAACAGGCCTTAGCAAGTAAGAAGAGATAAAACTAATACTATGCATCTTTTCTGAGCACAATGCTTTGAAACTACAAGTCAATCACAAGAAAAAATATGGAAAGAACACAAATACATGAAGGGTAAACTCTATGCTATTATACAATGAATGGGTAAATGAAGAAAACAAAGAACAAATTTTTTAAAATCACAGAAACAAATGAAGATGAAAATACAAAGGTCTAGGCCTTTGGAATGCAGCAAAAGTGGTCCTAAGAGGGATGTATATAGCATTAAAGGCCTACCTTAAGAGGAAGAAATACCTCAAATGAGAATTAGAAAAAGAACATCAAATGAAGGTTAAAGCCAACAGAAGGAAGAAAATAATAAAGGTTAGAGCAGAAATAAATGATAGAAACTAAAAACCAACAAACAAAACACAACAGAATATATCAATTAAACCAGGAGCTGGTTCTTTGGGGGAAAAATAGTAAAATTGATGAACACCTAGCCATATTTATCAAAAAGAAATGAGAAAGGACCCAAATACATAAAATCACACATGAAAGTAGAGAAATAAAAACTGACACTAAAGTAATACAAATATTATAAGAGAATGTTATGAAAAACTATGTGCCAACAAAATAGACAACCTGGAAGAAATGGATAAATTCCTAGAAAAAAATAAACTACCAATACTGAAATAGGAAGAAATAGAAAATTTGAACAAACTGATAACCAGCAAGGAAATGGAATCAGTAATCAAAAATCTCCCAAGAAGCAAAAGTCCAGGGCCAGATGGCTTCACAGGTAACTTTTTCCAAACATTTAAAAAAGGGTTAATACCTATTCTTCTCAAACTATTCCAAATATTGGAAAGGAAGGAGAACTTCCAAATTCATTCTATGAGGCCAGGAATACCTCCATAACAAAACCAGATACGGACTCCACTAAAAAAGAGAACTATAAGACAATATTCCTAATAAACATGGCTGCAAAAATTCTCAATAAAATATTAGCAAAACTGAATCCAATAGAACATTCAAAGAATCATTCAATATTATCAAGTGGAATTTATTCCTGGACTACAAGGGTGGTTCAATATTCACAAATCAATCAATGTGATAAACCACATTAATAAAAGGAAGTACAATAATCTTATAAAGTCCTTCCAATAGATGTAGAAATGCATTTTACAAAGTATAACAACCATTCATGATTAAAAAAAAAAAAAACTTCAACAAAATAGCTTTGAGTGAACATACCTCAACATAGTAATACCCATATATGAAAAACCTACAGCTAATATCATCTTCAATGGGGAAAAACAGATCTTTTCCTTTACAGTCAGGAACAAAATAGGTATGTTCACTTTCACTGCTGTTACTTAACATAGTACTGTAAGTCCTAGCCACCGTTTTCAGATGACAATAAAAAATAAATAAAGGCATCCAAATCTGCAATGATGTCAAACTTTCACTATTTGCAGAATACATGATGGTCCATATAGAAAAACCAAAAGACTCCACCAAAATATTGCTAGAACTTAAACATGAATTCAACAAGTCTCAATACAAAATCAATATACAGAAATCTGTTCCATTTCTATAAACAAATAATGTATCAGAAGAAAGAGAAATCAAGGAATCGATCCCATTTATAATTATGCCCAAAGCCATGATACCTAGGAAAAAAAAAAAAAAAAACAAACTAAAGAGGTAAAACATCTGCATTCTGAAAACTATAAAACACTGATGAAATAAATTGAAGATGACACAAAGAAATGGAAAGGCATTCTATTCTCATGGATTGGAAGAACAATTATTAAAATGTCTATACTCCCCAAAGCAATCCACACATTTAATGTAATTCCTATCAAAACACCACCAGCATTTTTCACAGAGCTAGAACAATCCTAAAATGTATATGGAATGACAAAAGACCCCCAAATAGCCAAAGTAACCTTGAAAAAGAAATCAAAGCTGGAGGAATCACAATTCTGGACTACAGTTTTTATTACAAAGCTGTAGTGATCAAGACGGTATGGTACTGACACAAGAATAGACATGTAGAGAAGAGGAACAGGACAGAAAACAGCAATGAACCCACAACATTATAGTCAATTAATCTTCAACAAAGCAGGGGAAAATATCCAATGGGAAAAAGAGAATCTCTTCAATAAATGGTGTTAGGAAAACTAGACAGCTACATGCAAAAGAATGAAACTGGACCACTTTCTTACACCATACACAAAAATTTCAAAATGAATGAAAGACTTAAATGTGAGACAGGAAACTAATAAAATCCTAGAGGAGAACACAGGAAGTAACCTCTCTGACAATGGCCAATGCAACTTCCTACTAGATTTGTCTCCTGAGGAAAGAGAAAGGCAAAAATAAACTTCTGGGACGTCATCAAAATAAAATCTTTTGCACAGCAAAGAGAACAATCAACAAAACTAAAAGGCAGCCTATGGAATGGGAGAAGATATTTGCAAATGACATATCTGATAAAAGTTCAGTATCCAAAATATATGAAGAACCTATAAAACTCAACATAGAAAAAAAAATAACCCAGATAAAAAATGGGAAGAAGACATGAATAGACATTTTTCCAAAGAAGACATCCAGATGGCCAACAGATGATGGTCAACATCACTCATCATCAGGGAAATACAAATTAAAACTACAATAAGATATCACCTCACACCTGTCAGAATGGCTAAAATAAAAAACACAAGAAACAACAGGTATTGGTGAGGATGTGGAGAAAGGGGAATAGTCTTGCACTGTTGGTGGGAATGCAAACTGGTGCAACTGCTCTGGAAAACAGTGTGGAGGTTCCTCAAACATTTTTAAATAGAACTACCCTATGATTCAGCAATTGTGTGCTAATTACCCAAGGGTACAAAAATACTAATTCAAAGGGATACATACACCTGGATGTTTATAGCAGCATTACCTACGATAATCAAACTATGGAAAATGCCCAGATGTCTCTCCACTGATCAATGGATAAAGAAGACATGGCATATATGTCTAAGACATTACATACATACATACATATACATATATGCAATGGAATATTTCTCAGCCATAAAACGGAATGAAATCTTGCCATTTGCATCAATGTGGATAGACCTAGGGAGTATTATGCTAAGAGAAATAAATGGGTCAGAGAAAGAGAAATACCATATGATTTTACTCACACGTGGAATTTAAGAAACATAACAAATGAGCATAGGGGAAACAGAGAGAGAGGGAGAGGTAAACCAAGATACAGACTGTTAGCTATAGAGAACAAACTGATGGTAACCAGAGGGGAGGTGGGTAGGGGGTGGGTTAAACAGGTGATGGGGATTAAGGAGTGCACCTGTTGTGATGAGCACCAGGTGTTATATATAAGAATTGAATCATTAAACTGTACACCTAAAACTAATATTGCACTGTATGTTAACTAAATAGAATTTAAATTAAAACTTTTAAAATATATTCTTTACAGTATGTAATTTTTGTGTCAGTTGTTTCCTATTAGTCTTACTTTTTCATATATTTCCTGGATATTCTTCAATAAATATTGTGTTCTAATATTTAGTTGTGGAGCTACAAACTGTATATATATATTTATAATGTATGTGTGTGTAAATTATCTCCCATTCTTATAGAAAAGTTAGCATTGTCTTTAATTGTTCTATACATAATGTATTATTAATATGGCATATATAATTATATTGATATATACTATATTGTGGTCACTGTGGTTTTCTTTCATGGTTCATAGAAAACTTATGATTATTATTTTAATTTTTATCTCAGTGTAGTTGACATATGTTATCATATTATGTTCAGGTGTACCTCACTGTGATTCAACATTTATATACATTGCAAAGTGATCACCAGGACAAATCTAATTGCCATATGTCACTAAACAACATTGTTTCATATTATTAATTATATTCCCAAAGCAGTACTTTGTATTCCCAATTATTTTATAGCTGAAAGTTTGTCCCTTACAATACCTTTCACCTATTTTGTTCATCCCTCAACCCCTTCCTCTTTGGCAATCACCAGATTGATCTCTGTATCTAAGTCTGCTTCTATTTTGTTTTATCTTTTTTTTTAAAGATTCCACATATAAGTGAAATCATAAGGTATTTGACTTTTTCTGTCTGACTTATTTCTTTTTTTTATGTCTGACTTATTTCATTTATCTTTATATCCTCTAGATCCATCCATGTTGTCACAAATGGCAGGATTTCATTATTTTATAGGTGAGTAATGTTTGGATATATAACACATCTTTCTTATCCATTCACCTACCAATGAACACTTACGTTGCTTCCATATTTCCATATTTTGACTATTGTAAATAATGCAGTAGTGAACATAGGGGTACATATATCTTTTTGAATTAGTGTTCTAATATTCTTCAAACAAATACCAAGGAATGGAATTACTGGATTTTATGCTAGTTCTATTTTTCATTATTTGAGGACTTTCCACAGTTTTTCATAGTGGCTGCACAGTTTTGCATACCCATTCAAGAGGGTCTGAGGGCTCCCTTTTCTCCACATCTTCACTAGCCCTTATTATTTCTTGTCTTTTTGATACTAGCCATTTGAAAAAGTATGAGATGATGTCTCCTGTGGTTTTGACTTGTATTTCCAGTATGGTATTAGTAATTTTGAGCATCTTTTCATGTATCTGTTGACCATCTGTATGTCCTATTTGAAGAAATGTCTATTTAAATCCTCTGCCAATTTTTTAATTAGCTTGTTTGTATTTGATATTGAGTTGTGGGAGTTCTTTCTAGATTTTGAATATTAACTCGTTATTGGTATGTTATTTGAAAATATCTTCTCCCACTTAGTGGGTTGTGATTTCATTTTATTGATTGTTTTCTGCTTTTGCTGTCCTTGCCTGAAGAGACAGATCCAAAAAATATTGCTCAGACCTATGCCCACAGGTTTTCTGCCTATAATTTCTTTCTCTAGTCTTAAATTGATGTATTTCATACTTAAAAAAAAGTTTTATTTATTTGATAGAGAGAAAGCACAAACAGGCGGAGTAGCAGGCAGAGAGAGAGGGAGAAGCAGGCTCCCCACTGAGTAAGGAGCCTGATGCTGGGCTCAATCTGAGAACCCTGGAATCATGACCTGAGCCAAAGAGAGTCACTTAACCAACTGAGCCACCCAGGCACTCCTGTATATCACACATTTTGAGGGTTTTTTTTTTTTTATGGTATGAGAAATTGGCCTCATTTCATTTTTGGCATTTTGTTGTCCAGCTTTCAAAACAGCATTTATTTAAGAGATTATGTTTTCCCTATTGTATGTTTTTTAGTCCTTTGTTAAAGATTAATTGGACTTTTAAGTGTGTGTTTATTTCTGGATTCTTTATTCTGTTTCACTGACCTATCTATATTTGTGTCAGTACCATACTGTTTTTCTTTTTTAATTTTATTATGTTATGTTATTCACCTTACAGAAAATCATTAGGTTTTTTAAAATTTTTTATTGTTATGTTAATCACCATACATTACATAATTAGTTTTTGATGTGGTAATCCACGATCCACTGTTTTCATATAACACCCAGTGCTCCATGCAGTACATGCCCTCCTTAATACCCATCACCAGGCTAACCAATACGCCCTCCACCCTCCACTCTAAAACCCTCAATTTGTTTCTCAGACTCCATAGTCTCTCATGGTTCATCTCTCCCTCCAATTGCCCCCACCTCATTTTTTCCTTCCTTCTCCTAATGTCCTCCATGCTATTCCTAATGTTCCACAAATAAGTGAAACCATATGATAATTGATTTTCTCTGCTTGACTTATTTCACTTAGCATAACCTCATCCAGTCCCATCCATTTTGATGCAAAAGTTGGGAATTCATCCTTTCTGATAGCTGAGTAATATTCCATCGTATAAATGGATCACATCTTCTTTATCCATTCATCTGTTGAAGGGCATCTAGGCTCTTTCCACAGTTTGACTATTGCGGACATTGTTGCTATGAACATTGGGGTGCATATGGCCCTTCTTTTCACTACATCTGTGTCTTTGGGGTAAATATGCAGGAGTGTAATTGTTGGGTCATGGGGTAGCTCTACTTTTAATTTTTTGAGGAACCTCCACACTGTTTTCCAAAGTGGCTGTCCCAACTTGCATTCCCACCAACAGTGTAAGAGGGTTCCCCTTTCTCCACAACCTCTCCAAATTTTGTTGTTTCTTTCCCTGTCCATTTTTGCCATTCTAACTGGTATAAGGTGGTATCTCAATGTGGTTTTGATTTGAATTTCCCTGATGGCTAATGATGATGAACATTTTTTCATGTGTTTGTTAACCATTTGTATGTCATCTTCAAAGAAGTGTCTTTTCATATCTTCTGCCCATTTTTTGACATGATTATTTGTTTTTTGGGTGTTGAGTTTGAGAAGTTCTCTACATATCTTGGATACCAGCCTTTTATCTGTAGTGTCATTTGCAAATATCTTCTCCCATTCTGTGGGTTGCCTCTTTGTTTTGTTGACTGTTTCCATTGCTGTGCAGAAGCTTTTTATCTTGATGAAATCCCAAAAGTTCATGTTTGCTTTTCTTTCACTAGCTTTTGGAGATGTATCTTGAAAGAAGTTGCTGTGGCCGATGTCAAAGAGGTTACTGCCCAGGTTCTCCTCTAGGATTTTGGTGGATTCCTGTCTCACATTGAGGTCTTTCATCCATTTTGAGTTTATCTTTGTGTATTGTGCTAGAGAGTGGTCAAGTTTCATTCTTCTGCATGTGTCTGTCCAATTTTCCCAGCACCATTTATTGAAGAGACTCTTTTTTCCACTGCATGTTTTTTTTCTGCTTTGTCGAAGATTGCTTGACCAGAGAGCTGAGTGTCCACATCTGGGTTCTCTATTCTATTCCATTGGTCTATATATCTGTTTTTGTGCCAGTACCATGCTGTCTTGGTGATCACAGCTTTGTAATATAGCTTGAAATCGGGCAACGTGATGCCCCAGCTTTGTTTTTCTTTTTCAACATTTCCATGGCTATTCGGGATCTTTTCTGATTCCATACAAATTTTAGGATTGTTTGTTCCAGCACTTTGAAAAATGTCATTGGAATTTTGATGGGGATGGCATTGAAGGTATAGATTGCTCTGGGCAGCATAGACATTTAAACAATGTGTATTCTTCCGATCCATGAGCATGGGATATTTTTCCATCTTTTTGTGTGTTCTTCAAATTGGTTCATGAGTGTTCTGTAGTTCCTAGAGTATAGAATCTTTACCTCTTTGGTTAGGTTTATTCTGAGATATCTTATGGTTTTGGGTGCTATTGTAAATGGAATCATTTCTCTAATTTCTCTTTCTACAGTTGCGTTGTTAGTGTATAAGAAAACAACTGATTTCTGTGCATTGATTTTGTATCCTGCCACATTACTGAATTGCTCTATGAGTTCTAGTAATTTGGGGGTGGAGTCTTTTGGGTTTTCCACATAAAGTATCATGTCATCTGCGAAAAGAGAGAGTTTGACTTCTTCTTTGCCAATTTGAAAACCTTTTATTTCTTTTTGTTCTCTGATTGCTGTTGCTAGGACTTCTAGTACTATGTGGAACAGTAGTGGTGAGAGTGGGCGTCCTTGACGTGTTCCTGATCTTAAGGGAAAGGCTCTCAGCTTTTCCCGATTGAGGATGATATTTGCTGTGGGTTTTTCATAGATGGATTTTATGAACTTGAGGAATGTGCCTTCTATCCCTATAGTCTGAAGAGTTTTAATCAGGAAAGGATGTTGTATTTTGTCAAATGCTTTTTCTGCATCAATTGATAGGACCATATCTTTCTTCTCCCCCCTCTTATTAATGTGTCTATCACATTGGTTCATTTGTGAATATTGAACCACCCTTGAATCCTGGGGATAAGTCCCACTTGGTCGTGGTGGATGATCCTTTAAATGTATGGTTGGGTCCTATCAACTAGGATTTTGTTGAGGATTTTGAAGTCCATATTCATCAGGGATATCGGTCTGAAATTCTCCTTTTTGATGGGGTCTTTGGTTTGGGGATTAAGGTAATGCTGTCCTCATAGAATGAGTTTGGACGTTTTCCTTCTGTGTCTATTTTTTTAAACAGCTTAAGTAGAATGTGTATTATTTCTTCTTTGTATGTTTGTTAGAATTCCCCAGGGAATCCATCAGGCCCTGGACTCTTGTTTTTTGGCAGGTTTTTGATCACTGCTTCAATCTCGTTACTGGTTATTGGCCTGTTCAGGTGGTCAATTTCTTCCTGTTTCAGTCTTGGCAGCTTATAGGTTTCCAGGAAGGCCTCCATTTCATCCAGATTGCTCAGTTTATAGGCATATATTGTTGATAATAATTTTTAATAATTGTTTCTATTTACTTGGTGTTAGTCGTGATCTCTCCCCTTTCATTCATCATTTCATTAATTTGGGTCCTTTCTCTTTTCTTTTGGATAAGTCTGGCCAGTGGTTTATTGATCTTATTAATTATTTTAAAGAACCAACTTCTAGTTTCATTGACCTGATCTACTGTGTTTCTGGTTTCTAATTCGTTGATCGCTGCTCTAATCTTAATTATTTCTTTTCTAATCTGTGGCTTAGGTATCATTTGTTGCTTTTTCTCTCGTTAGTTAAGCTGTAGAGTTAGTTGGTGAATTCGGGATTTTTCTGTTTTTTTTTTGAATGAGGCTTGGATGGCTATGTACTTCCCCCTTAGGACCGCCTTTGCAGTATCCCATAGGTTTGGGACCGATGTGTTTTCATTCTCATTGGTTTCCATGAATTCTTTAAGTTCTTCTTTGATTTCCTGGTTGACCCAAACATTCTAGAGCAGAGTGATCTTTAGCTTCCAAGTGCTTGAGTTTCTGCCATTTTTTTCTTGTGATTGAGTTCCAATTTTAAAGCATTGTGGTCTAAGAATATGCAGGGAATAATCTCAATCTTTTGGTATCGGTTGAGATCCAGAATGTGGTGTATTCTGGAGCAAGTTCCACGTGTGCTCAAGAAGAATGTGTATTCTGTTGTTTTAGGGTGGAATGCTCTGTATATATCTATGAGTTCCATCTGGTCCAGTGTATCATTCAAAGTTCCTCTTTCCTTGTTGATTTTCTGCTTAGATGATCTGTCCATTGCTGAGAGTGGAGTGTTGAGGTCTCCTACAATTAACATATTGTTATCAATATGACTCTTTATTTTGGTTAACAGTTGGCTTATGTAGATGTCTGCTCCCATGTTGGGGGCATCGATATTTACAATTGTTAGATCTTCTTGTTGGATAGAGCCTTTAAGAACAATATAGTGTCCTTCTGTGTCTCTAACTATAGACTTTAGTTTGAAATCTAATTTGTCTGATACAAGAATTGCTATCCCAGCTTTCTTATGAGGTTTGTTGGCATGGAAGAATAATCTCCATCCCTTCACATTCAGTCTGGATGTCTCTTTAGGTTCAAAATGAGTCTCTTGTAGACAGCATATGGTTGGGTCCTGTCTTTTTATCCAATCTGCAACCCTGTGCCATTTTATGGGAGTGTTTAGGCCATTCACATTGAGAGTGATTATTGAAAGATATGAATCAATTGTCATCATGTTACCTGTGAAGACGTTGTCTTTATAGATTGTCCCTGTAAATTTCTGTTGTTTATATTACTCTTGGGGTCTTTCTCCTTTTATAGAACCCCCCTTAATATTTCTTGCAGGGCCGGCTTAGTGGTCACATAATCTTTGAGTTTCTGCCAGTCTTGGAAGCTCTGCATCTCTCCATCCATTCTAAATGTCAGCCTTGCCGGATAAAGTATTCTTTGCTGCATGTTCTTCTCATTTAGTACCCTGAATATGTCTTGCCAGGTCTCTGTGGATAGGTCTGACATTATTCTGATGTTCTTCCCTCTGTACCTAAGGAATCTCTTCCCCTAACTGCCCTTAAGATGGTTTCCTTGGTTCTAAGATTTGTGAGTTTTACTATTACATGCGGGGTATTGGACTGTTTTCCTTGATCTTGGGAGGGGTTCTCTCTGCCTCTAGGACATGGATGTTTGTTTCATTCCCCAGATTAAGGAAGTTCTCAGCTACGATTTCCTCAAATATATCTTCTAGTCCTCTCTCTCTCTCCACTCCCTCCGGGATTCCAATAATTCTGACATAGGAACACTTCATGGTGTTACTTATTTCTCTGATTCTATTTTCATGGATTCTGATTTGTTTTTCCCTGGCCTCCTCTTTTCCCTTTTTATCTATTAAATTGTCTTCCAGGTCAGTGATTCGTTCTTCTGCCTCACTTACCCTTGCTGTTAGATTATCTAGATTAGATTGGATCTCACTGATAGTATTTTTAAGTTCTGCCAATTCAGCTTTCATTTCTGCCCTTAGAGACTCTATGTTGCCATTAATTGATTTCTCCATTCTACTAATTGTCTTCATAATTGCTAGCCTGAATTCCATCTCCGACAACTTGGTTATATCTGCATCCATCTGTAAATCTGTGGCATAAGTCATAGTCTCTGAGTCTTTCCTATTTTGTGGGTTCCTCCTCCTAGTCATTCCATAAATGGGTGGTTGAGGGAATCTATAGAGTCCAAATTATTGACCAGAACCCAAGCAAGATGCACCTGTTTTCTAGGGACATTAGGGTTGCTGGCCTCTTGTTTTCCCAGCCTGTTCTGGGGGATGGGCCTGCCACACTGTTATTCAGGCAACCTTGTTTGGGCAGAGTACCCTGCCCCCCCCCCCGTGGTGGGGGATGGGCTCAGTGGGAACCAATTTTTTCGGGTTTTTTTCTCTGGTGGCTTTCCCTGGTGGCTTTCCACCTCTCCTCAGAGAGTCAGAGCAGAAGAAACCGTTTCCCACCCTCTGCCTCAGAGCAGAGAGAACGCAGTCTGTTCTTCAGTGAGCTCTCCAGGCCACACTGTCTCCGTTTCTGTCCGTGCTGCTATAAACTGCAGCGTCCTGGGTTGTGCGCCCCTCAGGAGGGTCCCCAGTCCTCACCTCCAGGTCGGGGAATGGGGGCATGTCTCTGCCCTTTGTGCTTCTAAAACCGCCAGCCACTCCCAGTTTGCATGCACGACCCCAACCCTCCGGGTTTCCAGACCCGAGGGCTGGCTAAAGTCCTTTCCCCGCCGCTACTGGTAGGTTTGTGGGCCTGTGACTCATCCCCAGGGAGGGAGGCTATCGCTCACTGTCAGTGTAGGATCACCATGGCCATGCTCCCTCCCCCTGCCGTTTTCGCCGATATCTTCCCCAGGGAATCATGGCTTCCCGCTTCATACCTCTAAACCAACCGCCCGTGATACTCTGTTTGTAAAGATCCAGATCTATTTTCTTCCATCTCAGGTTGATTTCTTGGGTGCTCAGAGTGGTCTGGTAGATACCAGCTCAATTCTGGGGACCAGTTGGAATAGGGTCCCCTACTCCTCCTCCGTCTTTGCTCTCTCTCCTGCAAAGGTGGCTGCGGTGGAAGTTTCAGGCTCCATGCATCAGGGTGCCACATTCCCTCTGCCTCTGAGTACCATACTGTTTTGATTAGTATAGCTTTGTAGTATAGTTTGAAGTCAGGGTGCATGATACCTCCAGTTTTGTTATTCTTTCTCAATATTTATTTTGCTTTTGGTTAAATACTGTAAAAAATGTTAATTTTCTTGATTATAGGATTATTTGCTCTAGTTCTGTGAAAAAATGCTGTTTGTATTTTGATAGGGACATCACTGAATTTTAAGATTACTATGCGCAGTATGAATATTTTAACAATATTAATTTTTCCAATTCATGAGCATGTTATATCTTTCCATTTACTTCTGCCTTCTTCAATTTCATTACGGTTTTTTTTTTTTAAGATTTTATTTATATATTTATTTGTCAGAGAGAGAGAAGAAGCAGGGAGAACAAGAAGTGGTTCCCACTGAGCAGGGAGCCTGATGTGGGACTTGACCCCAGGACCCTGGGATCATGACCTGAGCCAAAGGCAAATGCTTAACCTACTGAGCCACCCAGGCGCCCCTCATCACAGTTTTGAGAGTACAAGTCTTTCACATCCTTGGTTAAATTTATTTCTAGGAATTTTATTGTTTTTGATGCACTTGTGAGTGGTACTGTTTTCTTAATTTCTGATAGTTTAAGTATATGGAAATGCCAGATTTCTGTATATCAATTTTGTATCCTGCAACTTTACTGAATTCATTTATTAGTTCTAATAGTTTTTTTTTTTTGATGGAGTTTTAAGGGTTTTCCATGTATAATATTATTTCATCTTCAAACAATGACAGTTTTACTTCTTTCTTACTAATTTGGATTTTATTTTCTTGTTTGACTTCTCTAGCTATAAAATCCAATACTATGTTGAATAAAGGTGGCAAGAGTGTTGATTGTTGAATTGTTGTATTGTTGCATTAGAAGCAAATCTTGTTTCTCATATATGAAATTTATTATCTTGAAATATGTTTTCTTTATATCCATTTTGTTGGTTATTTTTATCAATAGGTTCTGAGTTTTGTCAAGTGCTTTTTTTTCTTCAACTATTGAGATGATCATATATTTTTTATCTTTCTTTTTGTTAATGTGCTGTATCACATTAATTGAATTTTGGAAATTGAACCAACCTTGTATCCTGGAATAAATTCTACTTTATCAGGTGTACAAACCATAATAAAAGGTGTATAATTCTTTTGTTGTATTGTTGAATTTGGTTCCTTAATACTTTGTTGAGAAATTTTGCTTGTATAATAATCAGGGATATTGACCTGTATTTTTTTTTTCTTGTGGTATCTCTGTCTGGTTTTAATGCCAAGGTAATTTTGGTCTCATAGAATGAGTTTTGAAGGCTTCCTACCTTTCTAAATTTTGCAATAGTTTGAGAAGCCTAGGAATTAACTCTTCTTTGAATATTTGTTAGAATTCACCTGTGAAGCTCTCTGGTCCTGGGTTTTTCTTTGTTTGGAGTTTTTTTGATTACTGATTCAAGTTCATTAATAGTAATTGGTCTGTTAAGATTTTCTACTTCTTCCTGATGCAGTCTTGGAAGGGTATGTATTTCAAAGAATTTATCTATTTCTTCTCAGCTGTCCCATTTGTTTGGTATATAATATAGTAATCTGTTATGATATATATATATATATATATATATATATATATATATATATATATATCATATATGTTTCTGTGGTATCAGTTGTAACTTCTCTTTCATTCTTCATTTTCTTTATCTGGGCTTTCTCTCTCTCTTTTTTTTTCCTCTTGATAACTCTACCTAAATGTTTATCAGTTTTGTTACCTTTTTAAAGATCTAGCTTTCTGTTTCATTGATCTTTCCATTTTTTAGTTGCTGTTTCATTTATTCACACTCAGATGTTTATTTGTTTCCTCCTAATAAACTTGAGTGTTTGTTTTTCTTTCCTTTCTTTTTTGTTCCTTTTGTTGTAAGTTTTTTTTTTAATTTAATTTTATTATATTATGTTATGTTAGTCACCAGACAATACATCATTAGTTTTTGATGTGGTGGTCCACAATTCATTTTCGTATAACACCCAGTGCTCCATGCAATATGTGTCCTCCTTAATACCCATCACTGCGCTAACCTTTTCCCCCACCCCCTCCCTTCTAACACCCACAGTTTGTTTCCCAGAGTCCAGAGTCTCTCATGGTTCCTCTCCCCCTCTGATTTCCTTCCCTTCATTTTTCCTTTCCTTCTCCGAATGTCCTCCATGCTATTCCTTATGTTCCACAAATAAGTAAAACCATATGATAATTGACTTTCTCTGCTTGACTTATTTCACTTAGCATAATCTCCTCCAGTCCCATCCATGCTGATTTAAAAGTTGGGTATTCATCCTTTCTGAGTTTAGATTATTTGAGATTTTTGTCTCTTTGTTTCTTGAAGTGGGCCTGTATTGCTATAAATTTCTTCCTTATAGCAGTTCTGCTGCTCCCCCATAAATTTTAGAGTGTTATGTTTCTGTTTTAATTTGTCTCAAGATATATATTTTAGTTTTTCTTTGATTTCTTCACTTACCCTTTGGTTGTTTTGTAGCATGTTGTTAGGCCTGCACATTTGTGTGTGTGTGTGTGTGTGTGTTCTTTCCAGTTTCCCTTTTTTACTTGATTTCTAGTTTTATACTGTTGTGGTAAGAATAGATGCTTGATATGATTTCACTCTTCTTACATTTATTTAGATTTGGTTTGTGGTCTAACATGGGATATATCCTGGTGAATGTTCTGTGTGCCCTTGAAACAGATATATTTTATGCTGGGTTTTTTGTTGTTGTTGTTGTTGTTGTTGTTGTTTTGTTTTGTTTTTATGGGATCTCTGTATGTACCTATTAAGTCCATCTGGTCTAATGTGTCATTTAAAGCCAATATTTCCTTGTTGATTTTCACTCTGGATGACATATCCATTGATGTAAGTGGGTTGTTGAAGTCCCCTACCATTATTTTATTACCATCCATTTTGCAAACCTTAAGCCTGTTAATATTTGCTGTATATATTTATGTGTCCCTATGTTGGATGCATAGATATTTACAAGTATTGCATTTTCTTGTTGGATTATTCCCTTTATCATTATATGTCTTTTTGTCTTGTTACAATCTTTGTTTTAAAGTCTGTGTTTTTGATATTAGTATTGTTATTCCAATTTTATTTTGGTGTCCATTTTCATGGAATATCTTTTTTCAGTACCTTTATTTTCAGTTTGTAAGTGTCTTTATATCTGAAGTGAATCTCTTGAAGGCAGCATATAGATGGGACCTTTCCAAAATCCATTTAGTCACACTATGCATTTTTTATTTGTTTTTTTTTGTTTGTCTGTTTGTGTAAGACACTGTAGTTTGTCTATATTTATTATTAATCAAATTAATTTCAAGTTTTTATTTAAATCAAGTTAGTTAATATATACAGCAATATTAGTTTCAGTAGTAGAATTTAGTGTTTTGTCACTTACATAAAACACCCAGTGTTCATCACAAGTGCCCTCCCTAATATCCATCACCCATTTAGCCCATTCTCCTGCCCACCTCCCTCCATCAACCTTCAGTTTGTTCTCTATATTTAAGAGTCTGTTTTAGGGTTTGCCTCTCTCCTTTTTTCCACAACATTCATTTGTTTTGTTTCTTAAATTTCACATATGAGTGAAATCATATGGTATTTGTCTTTCTCTGACTTATTTCATTTAGCATAATATTCTTTAGTACCATCTGCATTGTTGCAAAAACAAGGTTTCAGTCTTTTTTATGGCTGAGCAATATTCTGCTGTATATCTATATCTATCATCTATCAACTACCTATCTTCTATCTATCTATCTATCTATCATCTATCTATCTATCTATCATCTATCTATCTATCTATCTATCATCATCTATCATCTATCTATCTATCTATCTATCTATCTATCTATCTATCTATCTATCTATCTATCATCTATCATCTATCACATCTTTATCCATTCATCAGTTGATGGACACTTGTGCTGTTTCTATAGTTTGACACTTCTAGATAATGCTACTATGAACATCAGAGTGCATTTATCACTTTGAATTAATGTGCTTGTATTCCTTGGGTAAATACCTAGTAGTGCAATTGCTGAATCCTAGAGTAATTCTACTTTTAACATTTGAGGAATGTCCATACTCTTTTCCACTGTGGTTGCACTAGTTTGCATTCCCACCAACAATGTAGGGGGTGGTTTCTATTTACCCACATCTTTGCCAACACTTGTTCTTTGTGTTGTTGATTTTAGCCATTCTGACAGGTGTGAGGTGATATTTCATTGTAGTTTTGTTTTGTATTTCTCTGATGATAAATGATGTTAAGCATCTTTTCATGTGTCTGTAAGCCAACAGGATGTCTTCATTGGCAAAAATTGTCTATTCATATCTTCTGCCCATCTATAATTGAATTATTCATTTCTGAGTGTTCAGTTTTATAAGTTCTTTGTACATTTTGTATACTAACCCATTATCAGATATTTCATTTGTGAATATCTTCTCCCATTCCATACGTTGCCTTTTAGTTTTGTTGATTGTTTCCTTCATGGTGGAGAAGGATTTTATCTTGATGAAGTCCCCATAGTTTATTTTTCCTTTTGTTTCACCTGCCTCTGGAGAAGTATCTAGTAAGAATTGATATGGCCTATATCAAGAGGTTCCTACATGTGTTCTCCTCTAGGATTTTCATGGTTTTCTGTCTCATATTTAAGTCTCATCCATCTTGAATCTATTTTTGTGTATGGTGTAAGAAAATGGCCCACTTTCATTCTTTTGCATGTTGCTGTCCACTTTTTCCAACACCATTTTTTGAAGAGACTTTCTTTCCACTAAATATTCTTTTCTGCTTTGTCAAAGATTATTTGACCATATAGATGAGGGTCCATTTCTGGGTTTTCTATCCTGTTCCATTGATGTATGTCTGTATTTGTGCCAGTACCATACTGTTTTGATCACTACGGATTTGTAATATAAGTTGATGTCTGGGATTGAGACACCTCTAGGTTTGCTTTTCTTTTTCAAGGTTGCCATAGCTACTCGGGATGTTTTGTGGTTCCATACAAATTTTAAGATTGTTTTTTCTAGCTCTGTGAATAATCCTGTTGGTATTTTGATAGGAATTATTTAAAATGTGCCAATTGCTTTGGGTAGTATAGACATTTTACAAATATTTGCTTTTCCAATCAAAGAGCATGGACTGTCTTTCTATTTCTTTGTGTCTTCTTCAATTACTTTCATTAAATTTTAAAATTTTCAGAATACAGTTCTTTCACCTCTCTGGTTAGGTTACTCCGAGATATCCTATCTTTTGTTGCAATTCTAAATGGGATTGATTCCTTAATGGCTAGTTCTGCTGCTTCATTATTGGTGTATAGAAATGGAACAACAACAAAAAAGAAATAGAACAGATTTATTTATTCTGTGACTTTGCTGAAATCACATATCAGTTCTAGCCATTTTTTGGTCGAGTCTTTCAGCTTTTCTATATAGAGTATTATTTCATTTGCAAATAGTGAAAGTTTGACTTCTTCCTTAATGATTTAGATGCCTTTTATTTTTGTTGTTGTTGTCATTTGATTGCTGTGGCTAGGTCTCCAGTACTAGTGGTAAGAGTGGTGAGAGTAGACATCCCTGTGTTATTCCGGACCATAGAGGAAAATCTCTCCGTTTTTCCCTTTTGAGAATGTTTACCTCTGGTGTTTTCATATGTGGTTATTATGATACTGAGATATGTTCTCAACCCTAGTTTGTTGAAGGTTTTTATCATTAATTGGTGTTGTACTTCTTCAAATGCTTTTTCTGCATCAGTTGAAATGATCTATCTTTTTTATCCTTCCTTTTATTAACGTGGTGCATCACATTCATTGATTCGTGAATATTAAACCATGCTTGCAACCCAGAAATCAATCCCATTTGATCATGGCAGATGATTTTTTAATGTACTATTGAATCCTCTTTGCTAGTATTTTATTAAGAATCTTTGCACCCACGTTCATTGGGGATATTGGCTTTTTTAGTGGAGTCATTTTTTTAAGATTTTATTTACTTATTTGACAGAGAAACACAGCGAGAGAGGAAATACAAGCAGGGGGAGTGGGAGAGGGAGAAGCAGGCTTCCCGTGGAGTAGGGAGCCTGATGCGGGGCTCAATCCCAGGACCCATGACCCCAGGGATCATGACGTGAGGTGAAGGCAGACTCTTAATGACTGAGCCACCCAGGCACCCCTTTTTAGTGGAGTCTTAATCTGGTTTTGGTATTTGGCAAAATGCTGGCCTCATAGAATGAATTCGGAAGTTTTCCTTCCTTTTCTTTTTTCTTTTTTCTTTTTTTTTTTTTTGCAATAGTTTGAGAAGAATAGGTGTTAACTATTATTTAATGTTTGGTAAAATTCGCCTGTGAAGCCATCTTGCTCTGGACTTGTGTTTGTTGGAAGAATATTTATTACTGATTGAATTTCTTTGCTGGTTATTGTTCTGTTCAAGTTTTCTATTTCTTCCTGTTTCAGTTTTGCTAGTTTACATGTTTCTAGGAATTTAAACATATCTTCCAAATTCTCCAATTCATTGACATATATTCATATATTTTTCATAATATACACTTACAGTTGTTTGTATTTCTGTGGTGTTGGTTGTTATTGCTCCTTTCTCATTTTTGATTGTATTGACTTAGGTATTTCCTCATTTCTTTTTGAGAAATCTGGCTGGATGTTTATCTTTTTTTCTTTTTTCCCTAAGAAACACCTCTTGGTGTCTTTGATCTGTTCTATTGTGTGTTTTTTGTTTGTTATCATTTATTTCTGCTCTAATCTTTATGATTTGAGATTTTTCTTGCTTCTTGAAGTAGGCCTGTAATGTTATTTACTTACCTCTTAGGACTGCTTTAGCTGAAAAGATGTAGGACCTTTGTGTTTTCATTTCTATTTGTTTCCACGTGCATTTTATTTCTCGTTTTATTACTTGGTTGACCCACTCATTGTTTAGTAGCATGTTGTTTTAACTCCATGTATTTGTGGTCTTTCCAGATTTTTTCTAATGGCTGAATTTTATTTTCATAGTGTTATATTCAGAAAAGATGCCTGGCATGACTTTGATCTTCTTGAATCCTTTGAAGCTTGTTTTGTGAGCTAATATGTAATCTATTCAGGGAAATGTTCCATATGCACTTGTGTAGAATGTTTATTCTGCTGTTTTAGGATGGAATGTTCTGAATATATCTGTTAAATCCACCTGTTCCAGTGTGTCATCCAAAACCACTGTTTCCTTGTTGTTTTTCTTTTTAAATAATCTATCCATTGATGTAGGTGTGGTGTTAAAGTCCCTAGTATTATTGAATCATTATCTCCTAGTTCCTTTATGATTGTTATTAACTATTTTATGTATCTGGTTGCTCCTGTGTTGGGTGCATAAATATTTACAATTGGTTTTATCTTTCTTGATGGATTCTTCCTTTTTAATTCTGTAGTGTCCTTCATCTAGTATTACATTCTTTGTTTTAAAGCCTATTTTGTATGATATAGTTATCACTACCTCATCTTTCTTTTGACATCTATTTGCATAACAGATGGTTCTCCTTCCCCTCACTTTTAATCTGCAGGTTTCTTTAGGTCTAAAATGACTCTCTTGTAGACAGCCTATAAATGGGTCTTTTTTTTTTTTAAATCCATTCTGTCACAGTATGTGTTTTGAGTGTTTAGTTCTTTACATTGAAAGTGATTATTGGGAGATATGTATTTATTGTCATTTTATTATTTGTTATTTGCTTGTTACTGATAATTTTCTCTGATCCTGTCTTGTGTTTCTCTGCTTCACGTTTTGCTCATATTCTTTAGTGATATAAATGAATTTCTTTCCCTTTATTATTTTCATGTTTATTAGTGGTTTTTGATATATAATTACCATTAGATTTGTATATAACATCTTCTGCATATAGCAGACTAAATTAATTTGTGCTGTTTAAATTTGAACCCATTCTTTAGTCTTCTCTTCCCCATGTTTTAGTCATATGTTGCTATATTTTATATCAATTTGTTTTTTATTCCCTTGAGTGATTTTTTACAGAAATATTCATTGTTACTGATTTTGTGTTTCCTATCATTATACGGTTACTTGTGTTCTCTCCCTTCAATTCAACAGTCCCCTTTAACATTTCTTTCAGTCCTGGTTTAGTGGTCATGACCCCCTTTCATTTTTGTTTTTCTTGGAAACTCTTTATCTCTCCTCCTATTCTGAATGATAGCCTTGTTAGATAGAATAATTTTCGCTGCAGATTTTTCCCATTTAGCATTTTGAATATATTATGGTACTCCCTCCTAACTTGCAAATTTTCTTTTGAAAAATCTCCTACTAATCTTATGGGTTTTCCCTTATGAGTTGCTGTCTTCTTTTGTCTGGCTGACTTTACATGTTTTTTTTTCTTTATCACTATATTTTGCCCACTTAATCACAATATGTCTTGGCGCGGATCTGCTTTTGTTGATTTTGATGGGAGTTCTGTGTGCCACCTGGATCTAGATATTTGTTTCCTTCCCCAAATTAGGGGAGGTTTCAGCTATTATTTGTCCAAATAAATGTTTTCCTCCTTTTCTCTCTCTTCTTCTTCTGGGATTCCTATAATATGACTGTTATTTAAATATTTTATTTATTTATTTATTTATTTATTTATTTATTTATTTATTCATTCATTCATTCATTCATTTAATTGAGAGAGAGAGAGCACAATCAGTGGGAGGGAGAAGAATAAGTAGACTCCATGCTGAGCACAGAGCCTGGTGTGGGACTTGATGCCACAACCCTGAGATCATGACTGGAGCCAAAACCAGGAGTCAATTAACTCACTGAATCACCCATGCACCCCATATAGTATGAATGTTATTACATGTGATGGAGTTACTGACATTCCTAAATCTATCCTCATTTTGTGTAATGATTTTTCTCTTTTGTTGAGCTTGATTATTTTCCATTACTCTGCATTTTAGGTCACTAATTCATTCCTGTGCTTCTTCCATCCTGCTCATTATTCCATCAAGTGTGTTTGTCATTTCATTTATTGTGCCCTTTATCTCTGCTATATTATTCCTTATCTCTGTGGCCTCACTCATGTCTTCCTCTCTTTCCTCAAGTCCAGTGAGTGTCTTCTGATCATTACTTTAAATTCCTTATCAGGCATGTTACTTGTATCTGTTTGGCTTTGATCTCTAACTTTGGTCTATTTCTGTTCTTTTATTTGGGATAAATTTCTGTCTTCTCATTTTGTCTAAGCCTCTGTGACTCTTTCTGTGTTTTCAGAAAGTTAGCTATGTCTCCTGTTCTTGAGGGTAATGTACTTATGAAGTAAAGATCGTGTAATGCCCTGGTTTGTTGTGCCCCCTATTCCCCACGTCCCAGCCCTTCCCAGAGTGTCTCCAATGTGTGCTGCATGTGCTATGATATTGTCTTCTGGCTGCTTTACCTTCAGATCAGTCACCTGCAGAGCCTATCTTTGCCTGTTGAGGGTGTTTTGGTCCTGGGCCTGAATGTGGGGCATTTTAACTAGATGTGTTCAGGTATCTTTGTGAAATGAGACCTGTCATCACCACCACCATAACCGAGGCTCCTCAAAACTCTTGAATGAGGTGATGTGGTGTGAGCAGGAGTTTGGGCAAGGCTTCCGGGGAAGGAGGCATTGTGTGCTGGGACTGAGGCAAGTGTGACTGGGAGGGACAGACCACTAGGGCATGAAGAGAGGGGCTAGGTGTGAAGATGTTAGGTAGCAAATGTCAGTGCTGAACTGGTTCTAGGAGATGGCCCTGTGCTTATGCTGAGGAGAGGGAGAGGGAAAAGATGCAGGTGTTTCTGTCTGTTCCAGGAGTGGTCTCTCTATGGATGCTTTTGCTGGGACAAGATCTGAAATGAGCAAATCCCCATTGTGTGCCCAGGCTCTCTTCAGAATGCTGTTTCCATGCTGTATGTCTGTGTTGTGTGCCTGCCTTCTCTCCAAGAGCAGCACTAATGCTTTATGTTCTCTATTCCATCTGAACCCACTGACCTTGAAAACTCCAGGCTTTAAGTCCCACTGGTTGAAAGAATTCACAAAATTTGACCTCTCTCACTCTGTAATGCAATTGCTGTGTGATTTCATTTTCCCCATGTGTTCTGCTGTGTGTTATTCTGTCTCTCACCCTTCTCCATGAACATGTCTCTCTCCCCACTGCAGTAGCCATAATCTGTTTTTCTCCCAAACCCCACCTTCACACTTCCTACCTTTTTCGATGTGGCCTCTTCTCTACCTTTATTTGTGGAGTTTGTTCTGCCAGTCTTCAGGTCAATTTCTGGGGCATTTAGGATGATTTCTTAGTTACCTAGTTGTATCTGTGGGAAAGGGGAACCTATGGTCCTCCCACTCAACTGCCATCTTTCCACAAACACTTGTGTCTTAATGAATAATGGCCTCCTTTGAATTAGAGTTAACTATATTATTTTTGTCACTGAGTTTCCTATACCTCCCTGTCAGCAGTTTTTTATTTCCTTCTACACTTCTTTCCATCTTTCTGATTCTTTTTCATAAATGATTGCTGTCAGTCTAGTTTGAAAGTAATTAACATAAAATGTCAAGTTATCTAGAGACATACTAGTTAGCCACTTCTAACAAATTTAGCTAAGCCTCCAGTGTATTTTAGATTTTATTGGGGTGGTTGATTTTAAGCTTAACTATGCATTCTCATTGCACTAAAGTATCACCTACATCCCAGGACGATTTTCTCAGGAAATTGTTAAGTAATTTGACTGGATTTCCTCACATACCTGTGATTTTTAAGGAAGAGGAATAAAATAGAAATGTATCACTGAGTTTCCTCAAAAGCAACATGATATCTTCAAGAAAAAGGAAATACCAGCATCAAAATACTACCAGCCATACATATAGATAGATCCTCAGGACAGGAGATCATGCCTTCTATCAGTTTTATCCAGCATAAATTTTTGTGGTTTTAACATCCTGAGTTTTGTGTAGTTCACTCCAAACTTCACATTGTAGAAACTGAAAGACCCCATTAAGTTGCTTATACTTCAGGGATATTTTTTCTCCACTTAATAAGAAAAAGCTAACATTGTCCATGATTCCATGTTAAAAATATAAGCACAGAATATTGTAGACATTTTTCTTTTTAAAACTTTTCCCGGGATGCCTGGGTGGCTCAGTTGGTTAAGCAGCTGCCTTCAGCTCAGGTCATGATCCCAGGGTCCTGGGATCAAGTCCCTCATTGGACTCCTTGCTCAGCAGGGAGCCTGCTTCTCCCTCTGCCTGCAGCTTCCCCTGCTTGTACTCTCGCTCACTCTCTTCCGCCTATGATCTCTCTGGCAAATAAATAAATAAAAATCTTTAAAAAAACCAAAAACTTTTCCCAACAACCCGTTTCAATGTTGGCCAAGGCCTGATTTGTCATGAACTTGGTGAGATACCCACTGTTTCCAATAGGATAGAATTAGATTCCAAAGTGGTTTGTGTTACACAAATATAACACCATTATCACAATCATTACATGCAAATAAGGAGTGAAATATTTAAAAAAATATATCAGAGTGGCTCATAGCTAAAATAATTGATTGTATTTTAAAGATATTATTTGGGGTGCCTGGGTGGCTCAGTTGGTTAAGCATCTGTCTTTGGCTCAGGTCATGATTTCAGGGTCCTGGGATTGAGTCCCACATCGGGCTCCCTGCTCAGTGGGGAGTCTGCCTCTGCCTCTCACTTTCTCTCGCTATGCCCGCTCTTTCTCTCTCTCTAATAAATAAATAAAATATTTAGGAAAAAAGATATTATTTAATTTTATATGGTGTTACACCTTACAAAATTCATGAATTGTTATTTTATGCAATGAGGACTTAATTGTATTTTACTACAAGCAAACTCTGCAATAGAGACTAAAATGAACAATAAAAGGAAAACAGTTCTTAAATTTATAGTTGTAAAGTAGTAATATTACATAATTTCCTTCTTAAAGTCCATGTGGATTTTCCTACTCTATTTAAAATCAAATAAAAGATAGTTGGTGTACCATTATTATGAATAGACCTGTGATGTTGTATAAGATATATATTGGTGCATTACTGAATTTTGGAAGATATAATTATTACCAAACATGGCATGTCCAAGTATTTATTCTAACTCATGCAGCACAAATACATATGACAAAACTATAATTTGGTAAATTTTGAAAATGAGTAAGAGATCAATAACAGTATAGAGAAGGAAATAAAAAGATATCTATGAATAACATAAGAACACTTCACTGGTGATATGATCACTTAACTTATCTGTCTAAAGCAGATAAGAGAAAGAGAGAAGACATTGAATGCTAGAAACTGAAAATAGATTCAGAACTGCAGAGAGTGAGTATATAGTAGAAATGACTCACTGGGGACTAAATTTTGAAATTGGGATGTTCAGGGTTGAAAAAACAGTGGAGAAAATTATACATGATGGCAGAGTTAAAGCAGTGTATTACATAAGCAGTAATACACAACCTTCTTACTTCTAGATGTGATAGAAAGAGGGGAATGGAGTGTGAAGTGTGAGCCCTCCCCAGTGAGAAACAACTGCTTTCTAGTCACACTGAATGGAAGTGCTGGGCATCAAGGCAAAGTGGAGTCTAGTTTCACAGATTTTAGTCTGCATCACTGGAAAAAATTGATAACAAAAATGTAAAGTAGTTGATAAGGCGTGTGTATGTGTGTAAGTGTATTAGAAATGACACTCTCAGTTTTGACCATATTCAGGCTAAAATGCAAAATATTGTGAACTAAATTAGATATCCAAATCAGAGATTTGGAAAGTAAGTGATCTCTTTGGAGGGACAAGTATAACTGAGAATGGATAGAGTCACAAGAAAAGAGAGAAATACAAAGAGTAAGTGGAAGCTAAAATTGATAGAAAGAGTGAACTAATAATGTAAATATATCATCATAAAGTCAATCACATAAAGGAAATTAGTAAAAGGAAGATCTATAAATAGATGGTTAATGATTTAAAACAAATACTAGAACATATACATGATAGCGGTGTGAGTATGGATACAGATATGAACATATATCCCACATAGGACCAGCTCAGTTTATTCCTGTTAATTATTAACCATTCTCTGCTTACTCTTGAAAATGTCTGTTTTTAGATGATAAATATTAAAAGCCCTGTATATATATGTATATATAACTAGTTATATGTATGTATGCATGTGTTCATAAATTCCTATGAGTACATAAATATGTGTTCTATATATCAACTGAAAATTATTCTATGAATTTATTCTAAAGTGAGCATTGATATATTCTCCTTTAATATTATAATTGCTGTAAACATGCTCTGTGACATAGAAGCCTTTTAAGTGCTTCTTTGACCTCCATGTTTTTCAGGCTGTAGATCATGGGGTTTAACATTGGGGTAATAACCCCATATAGCATGGAGGTAAGTCTGTCTCTGGCTGGAGAGTGTTGACTGGAGGAAGGCCGAATGTAGGTAAATATTGCTGTGCCATAGAACAGACAGACCACTAGGAGGTGGGAAGCACATGTGGAGAACGCTTTGTGTTTCCCTTCCACTGACTGGATCTTTAGAATGGTGGACATAATGTAGATATAAGAGATAAAGGTGATCAGGAAGGCGCTGATCCCCAGTGTGCCTCCTACCACTAAAACGAGCATTTCAGCTACATAAGTGGATGAGCATGAGAGGGCCATCACTGGTGGGATATCACAATAGTATTGGTTAACTCGGTTGGACTTGCAAAAAGACAGGCGGAATGTGGACACTGTATGGAGGAGGGAATTGAGAAACCCTGCTGCCCAGGTCCCAGCTGTCAGCTGGACACACTGAACCTTGGTCATGATGAGCATGTAATGAAGGGGGAAGCAGATGGCCACATACCGGTCATAAGCCATGACAGCAAGAAGGAAGACTTCAGTCCCTACCAGGGCCACCAGGAAAAAAAGCTGTAAAGCACATCCAAAGAAGGAAATGCTTTGCTGCTCAGTCAGGAGGTTCTCCAGCATCTTGGGGACAGTAGCTGATGGGCAGAAAATGTCTAAGAGGGATAAATTTACCAAAAAGTAATACATAGGTGAGTGTAGCTTTTTCTCAGTCCCAATGGCCAAGAGAATGGCCCCATTTCCTACCAAGGTGACTTGATAGATGATGGCAAAGACCACAAAGAGAGGGTAGCGTACCTCAGGGAGGTCAGAGAGCCCTATGAGGATAAACTGAGTCACAGTGGTAAGATTGTAAATGTCCATCTCCTCTCTCCATAAGGGACTTTCTGGAAGAAATGAAACAAACACAGGTTAGACTAAAAAGCCAAGGAGACTAGTAATGAGAAATTCTTGGAAAAATATTGGTGTGTGGCTGGTAAATCCTGTTGTTATGATCGAGATTTAATTTATTAGAACAACTGTGAAAAACATCTCCTGTATTCATGTTTCTTGAAATATTCATCCTCAGTTCTTTATAAAGAGACAGATTTCTGAGAAACAAAGGAGAAATTAAAAATTTGCATTCTCAGTAAAACAGTTGTGAATCTTTCATCAGTGTTTGGGATTTCACAATTCAGTGAATGTTGATGGTGTTTCCCATACCTATTTGGCCATTGACATTATCTTGCCTTGTATTATCTAAATGTGTACAATTGTATGCACTAGCTAAATTCTACATAACTCAAAAGTGGAAGCTGTGCATTTTACATGATATACAATTTTAATAACTGTTAGCAACTATAAGCAGATATATAAAGCAGATATATAGTATATTTGTCTAAATAATTATTCAGTAAAAGAATGGATGGTGTGTCTCCTGTTCTGATGAAGTGTTTCTACTGGTAAGAAATAAATGTAGGAATGCTTTTATAACTTCCAAAATATAATAATTTTATATGAAGATTAATATCTGTTTTCCTACAAAGAGTATACCTTAATAAAATTGAAATAGCCTGCAAAATATAAATAAAACTATATATATGTAAAATCTGTTTTTGATAGTTTGTGAACAAATATACTCACATAATATTCAATTCCCTTCCTCTGAAAATTTATAATTTTCCCCATGTGTCTACTTATTTAAGGAAATATGGGGTTTTGATTTATATATGTGTATAATTTATGTTATATATTATAATTTAACTATGATTAATTAATTATAATTATGTAATTTTGATCTTCCTAGCCATACTAACTCATTTAATTTTAATTGCATTTGTATGCATTTTAATAGTCAACATATTTATAACGTTTAAGGCTATTTACAAAAATAACTTTAATAAAACTTCTACAAATCAATACATTTGTGGAATTTTTGTCATTTTGAAACTATTTTCTTTTTTTAATGTCACGTGTGTGAAAGTAAAATAGAAGATAATTCAAAAATAAAATGTAAGAGTCACATTTGATGCCTCCTATCCCCATTTATTTTGTCTAATGGAAATTGTTAACTAGTTGTGCTCAGAGAAAATGTACAGTGTATATAATACAGGTTATACATAAATATTTACTTAAATAGAATTAAATTATTTTTGGCACTTCTTCCAATGCAATACTTAAGTAAAAATCTTTGAAACTGTTTGGGAGAAATTTTCACTCATCCTCAAGCAGCATCAGTTTTGTACCATGCTTGGGAGTAAAAAACAAATCAAAACTTACATTAATGATATTAAAATCATAAAAATTAGGAAAGAAAATTACCACAATAGCCAGAAAGTGCTTTAATAGCATTATCTAATCAGCAGATATTTAATGAGTGAATTAAAAATATTGAAACAAAAAGCTTCTATCATGTCAGTTCTCAAATTCTCATTCAAGATTTTACAAAACTGCTAAATTTCAATTTGTCAACATCTTTATATACTTGTTTTCTGAAAATGTTATAGTGAATTCACTAAATTTTAAAAGGAACTTTCTATTAAAAGAAAATTAATATTTTGAGGCAGTAAACACTAAATTCTATGTTAAATACTTAAATTTCTTTTTACCCATACTTACTAATTTGACCCCTTTTTTGTAACAAGAATTATGAGAAATAAGTCAAAAACAACCTAATGAACACATAAGCTAGCTATATATTGAATTCCATAATCAATATATATCCTTCATAATATAATGCCTATTCCATACACCTTGTAGTTTATTAAGTTTTTAAATCAAACTTACTGTCTTCACATATAGAATATAGAATTTGTTTATTTGGGAAAGGAACTTTTATTTACCTCAGCAGTACCCTCCTTTTGAAATAAAACAATTCAACTTTAGATATTTGCCATTTAATTAGAAAAATAAGAGTAATACTTTTTAAAATAATATATTGCTGAGGAAGAAGTTCTATAACCTTCCTTATTAGTCCAGAAAATTGATAGCACTTATACTAGAAAATCTGAAAAATTCTTGTGAAATGCAATATCCCACCTGCTTTTTGAGACTGGTATAAATGTAAGAATTTAAGTATATGAAGAATACACATGGAAATCAGGTTTTTTGTTTTTGATTTTGTTTTTTGGTCATGGACAACCAAACATATCATTAGAATTGGGACAGTGGATGTGTGGCTAAGATTAGCTTTCTCTTGGATATTACCCAGAAACCAAGCAGTCTCATTATTTATGACTTACCATATGCCTGGGATGAAATCCAAATGTACCATAAATGAAGCTGATTTCCTTAGCAAATAGTTACCTCAAATTTCTGCTCTATAAAGGAAAAGAACATCACTCAATTAAACAAAAATAGTCACCAATAAATCTTAGGTCTTGAAATAATTCAAAATATATAATGTATTTAATAAATCAATATCAAAAAAATTATATTTAACATTTCTTTAAAAACAGGAGGATGTTTTTCATCAAAGCTATATTGTTAAAGAAGTTCTATAGGCCTTTTAACTCAATGATTGATAGCTAATAAATTTAAGGAATCAGCAATGACCTTCTAAAATTTAATCTTTCCAAAAAATATTTATTCTTTCCACCTGCCATGTAACATCCTTCTTGTCTGTTATGTCTCATAGATCCATTTTTTTTTTTTTTGCCAAATCAGGACGAATTTATTTGAAAAACAAGTCCAGTTTTACCAAACTTTCATAGATCCAATTTTCTAGGGACCATACATTCATGTCGATGGGTCAGAAAAATTCATTAAATACATCCAAATTCTACTTACAGAGGTTTGAGATACACACTTGTGTGAGCATGCACAATTTTTAAGGCTGAAATTAAACTATATTAAGCACTTATTTAAATATAAACACTATAATATTTAAAAGGCCTCACTTTATCTTACTGATTTAGTATTTAGTTTTAACTAGTTTCCTAAATGTATATGTTTTTACAATTTTAACATCTCCACAATCATCCAATTAGTTATTTTAGTTTCAAAAGTCCAGACTTTAACATACAATTTTCTTTTCAAGATCCACAGTACTCATTATCAATAAAAATATTCAACAGTAAGAAAGCAAAATGACCTAGCCACTCCCCCCAAAAGCATCAGTAATTAAAAGCAAACTTATCACTCATATATAGTGTCTCTATTGCAAGTTATTCTATAGTTGATATCATGCCCACTTTTCCCTTGGGGGGGGAAATAATAACTCTAGAGAGAATATTCTGTTCTTCATAAATCTAAATTACTACCAATGTAATAATAGTCACTTACTAATAATAACAGAAACCTACTTATCTTATAGCTAGTCAATTTAGTGGAAGTGAAAAGAAAAAAAAACATAAAGAAGAGTAAAAATTTTGTTTTGTAATTGTCTAAGATAAGATTGTGCATCCAGTGAATGTAAGTGAAGGGCATATAGATGTTCATTATGCCATTTTAATTTTTCTATAACTTTGTAATTTTCCCAAATAAAATGTTGGATATCAAACATGAACATTAAAAAATGACATTATCCAGATTAATCTGGCTACATGGACCTCAGTGTTTGCATTTTTTAACTTTTTTTTTTTCAAGTAATAACTTGGAATACTTGTAATCTCTTTTTAGGTCTTTACATTGTTTCTGGTGTACTTTATGGAATAGATTTTAACTCTAATTGTGTTATATGTTTTTACATTTTAAGTCTTTAGACGATAGAGGTGTACACTCTGTTAGAAAATAACAAGAGGAGGGGCGGAGCAAGATGGCGGAAGAGTAGGAGACCTGGATTTTGTCTGGTCTCAGGAATTCAGCTGGATAGGGATCAAACCATTCTGAACACCTACAAACTCAACAGGAGATCAAAGAAAAGAATAACAACCACTCTGGAAAACAGTATGGAGGTTCCTCAACAAGTTGAAAAGAGCTAGCATACAACCCAGAAATTGCACTACTGGGTATTTACCCCAAAGATACAAATGTAGAGATCCAATGGTGTATGTGCACCCTGGTGTTTATAGCAGCAATGTCCACAATAGCCAAACTGTGGAAAAAGCCAAGATGTCCATCAACATGAATGGATAAAGAAGATGTGGTATATATATACAATGGAATATTATGCAGCCATCAAAAGGAATGAGATCTTGCTATTTGCAGGGACGTGGATGGAACTGGAGGGTGTTATGCTGAGCAAAATAAGTCAATCAGAGAAAGACATGTATCATATGACCTCACTGATATGAGGAATTCTTAATCTCAGGAAACAAACTGAGGGTTGCTGGAGTAGGGGGTGGGGTGGGAGGGCTGGGGTGGCTGGGTGATAGACATTGGGGAAGGGATGTGCTATGGTGAGCGCTGTGAATTGTGCAAGACTGTTGAATCTAAGATCTGTACCTCTGAAACAAATAATGCAATATATGTTATAAAAAAAAAAAAGAAGATAGCAGGAGGGGAAGAATGAAGGGGGGCAAATCGGAGGGGGAGATGAGCCATGAGACATGATGGACTCTGAAAAACAGACTGAGGGTTCTAGAGGGGAGGGGGTTGGGAAGATGGGTTAGCCTGGTGATGGGTATTAAAGAGGGCACATTCTGCATGGAGCACTGGGTGTTATGCACAATGAATAATGGAACAGTACATCAAAAACTAATGATGTAATATATGGTGATTAACATAATAAAAAATTTTAAAAAAAGAAAAAATAACAAGAAAATATCTATACATTTCCTATCATATTCTCTCAAATCTTCTTCTCTTCTCCTCAGCTGCAAATTCGTTGATTATTGTATTTGTTGGAAACTGATTCTGCTGAATCAAAGAAAAACCCCTCAAAATGTTGCTTAAGCAAAATCATACTTTTTATTTTTCTTTGCACACTAAAGAAATACAGAGGTAAAATGTTATCTCTAGCTCCCTATGTACCTGGACTCTGTTAGGCTTCTCTTCAGCTTTCTGTGCATATATGTCTTAAGGGACCAAAGCATCATGACAGCTCCATCCAACCATCCATACACGTGGTTCTGAATCATTGCATGAGTGTCCTGACCCCTAGAAAGAGGGGGGGGATGCAAGCTGGATTAACCCACTTGGAAAAACCCTTATGAAAGCAGTTGTAAAAATTCTAGTTACTCCAAACTTGGAAAGGTTGAATTATCTGACCACCCTCAGATTCCAGGTAGTCCTGGGCACTATGTTTTTATTTCAGACACCTCTTAGAAAAGCAACTAGCAATTTTAAGCAATTTTAACTGAGTTCTTATTTTGTATACTTATATGTACAAAATAGCATGCAATTTTTATGTTTTTTTAATTTTGTGCTCTTACTTTATTTATAATAACCATCTTAATGGGTATGAAGTAGAATCTCATTTTGTTTGTTTGGTTTTACTTTTTTTTAAGTTTTTGTTTATATTCTAGTTAGTTGACATACAGCGTAATATTAGTTTTAGGTGTTCAGTATAGTGGTTCAACACTTCCCTGCATCGCTGGTGCTCATCAAAACAGATGCACTCCTTGATCCCAATCACCTATTTGACCCATCCCCCCTTCCCAATGTCCACCTCCCTCTGGTAACTATCAGCTTTTTCTCTACAGTTAAGTGTCTGTTTCTTGGTTTTCCTCTCTCCCCCCACCACTTTGCTTATTTGCTTGTTTCTTAAATTCCACATACAAGTGAAACCATGGTATTTGTCTTCTCTGACTGATTTATTTCACTTAGCACAATACTCGCTAGCTCCAACCATATTGTTGCAAGTGGCAACATTTCTTTCTTTTTGATGGCTGAGTAATATTCCACTGTACACATATACCACATCTTCTTTATCCATTCATCAATCGATAGACATTTGGTCTCTTTCCATAATTTGGCTATTGCAGATAATGCTGAAAAGATGCTCAGCATCACTCATCATCAGGGAAATACAAATCAAAACCTCGATGAGATACCACTTCACACCAGTCAGAATGGCTAAAATCAACATCACAAGAAATGACAGATCTTGGCAAGTACGTGGAGGAAAGGGAAACCTCTTGCACTATTGGTTGGGATGCAAACTGGTGCAGCCACTCTGGAAAACAGCATAGAGGTTCCTCAAAAAGTTAAAAATGGAGTACCCTATGACCCAGCAATTGCACTACTAGGTATTTATGCAAAGAGTACAATACTAATTCAAAGGAATAAATTCACATCAATGTATATAGAAGCATTATCTGCAATGGACACATTTTGAAAGCAGTCAAAATGTCCATTTGACTGATGAATGGATAAAGAAGAAGTGGTATATATATATATACAATGGAATAATACCCAGCCATAAAAAAAAATTAAATCTTGCCATTTGAATGACATGGATGGAGCTAGAGAGTATTATGCTAAGTAAAGTAAGTGAGTCAGAGAAAGACAAACACCATATGATTTCACTCATATATGGAATTTAAAAAACAAAACAGAAAAGCAAAAGGAGAGAAAAGAGAAAGAGGCAAACCAAGAAACAGATTCTTGACTATAGAGAACAATTTGATGTTTATGAGGGGAGGTGGTTGGGGAAATGGGTTTAATAAGTAATGGACATTAAGGAATGCACTTCCTGTGATGTACTCTGGGCATTGCATGGAAATGTTGAATCACTATATTGTACACATGAAAGTAATGTGACACTGTACATTAACTAACTGGAATTTAAATTAAAAAAACTTCAAAAAAAGTAGTAACAAAACCAATCTTTTTTTTTTTTTTAGTTCTATAAAATTTCAAATAATCCTTAAAATTTACCAGGATAGAAGAAATAAAGAGTAAAAAAGAAGTTGGAAACAAAAATTAACTGGTTGATTCAGTGGCTTGGAGTGTCTTTTTTATAATCTGAGGTTTGGGGCGCCTGGGTGGCTCAGTTGGCTGAGCGACTGCCTTCGGCTCGGGTCATGATCCTGGAGTCCCGGGATCGAGTCCCGCATCGGGCTCCCTGCTCGGCAGGGAGTCTGCTTCTCCCTCTGACCTTCCTCCTTCTCATGCTCTCTGTCTCTCATTCTCTCTCTCTCAAATAAATAAATAAAATCTTAAAAAAAAAATCTGAGGTTTGTCTTATTTATAACTAGCAGATATTTGGTGAAGTTTTGTGGGGTCTGTGAAGCAGGAATTCTTTAAATGGCCAAAAAATGTCTTTCATATAACAATGAATCGTGGATCACTACCTCAAAAACTAATGATGTATTGTATGATGACTAACATAACATAATAAAATAAAATTTAAAAGAAAAAAAATCTTTCATTTTTATTTATTTTGCTGTATTCAAAACAATTACACTTGTAAAAATTAAGTTTGATATGCCTGGGTTTTGAGCTATGATCCTAGCCTTCATTGGCTCACTTATATAATACTCTGAAGATGTCCTTTTTGTGTTCACTAATACATTTTCACAAGGCTTTTTATTTGTAACATTATTTGCAATTGTAAAAATTTGGAAAGTACAGAGAAATAGAATGTTTGTTAAATAAACTATGCCATATATATGCAACGGATTCTTTTTAGGCTCTAAATAATGAAGGGAATCTATGAGCTCATGGGTAATGATCCCAATCATACATCAAGGAAAGGTCTAATGCAAATTAGATTACATAGTATACTATACACATGACTCTTCTTTTTTTAGCAAAAGGAAACACAGGAAAGGTTTAATCCATTAAGCCTTGAGACTGGTGTTCTGCAAGGTACTGAGTGAGTAGAAAGGATAGGAAGGGAGTGGATTTTCAATGAGTGTAATTTTGTTGTTGTTGTCTTTGTGTATATTTTAATTAAGTGAAGCATGTTAATTTTCTACATACTCAAAAGCTTACTTCATCAAAGATGGATGTCAAAAAATTAAAGTTGAACACAAACTGAATCAAATGAAATAACTGCATTACAGAAGAAAAGCATAACTGTACTGAAAATTAAAAATAATAAATTGTTCCATACAAGATTTGAGCAGAGTTCTTCAATTATAAACACTTAATCTAGACAAGAAAAGAAGAACTACAGAAAATTCACCTATTGGGCACCTGGGTGGCTCAGTTGGTTAAGCGACTGCCTTCGGCTCAAGTCATGATCCTGGAGTCCCGGGATCGAGTCCCACTTCAGGCTCCCTGCTCAGCAGGGAGTCTGCTTCTCCCTCTGCCCTCTTCCCTCTCGTGCTCTCTGTCTCTCGTTCTCTCTCTCTCAAATAAATAAAATCTTAAAAAAAAAAAAAGAAAGAAAATTCACCTATTTTATGTAGGTTGGTTATTGCAGTGGTATAATTTTGGAAATTCTGAAACCATGTTATCCTTATTTTAGGATTGTGCAAATGAATTAATAATTTAATATTGCTGGGATCTAGAGTTTCCAGTATGGAGGAATGGAAGAAGTGAATAAAAATATGAATCCAGTAGGAAATCAGGAATGACCAGTATAAATTCATGATATATTTTCTGCTAAAATATATAGATATAGAAGCAATGAAGCTTCAGAAGCAATAACCAAATGGAGAGATTCTCAACACAAATTATGCTTTCTTTCCATTTCAAGCACAGGTTTTAACTTTCCAGGGAACATTTTGCAGTACTACTCCATCCTTTCCCAGAGACCACAACCTGACACACAGATACATAAAAGCAGTAATGGCTCATAACCCATTTAACAAAATAAAGATAAACTGATATTGTATGCCTCTGAGTATGCACATAATATTTTGCTCAAAGATGTTAACCTAAATGTGATTATGTGGAAGTAAGTCCATCAACAATGAAAGCACATTCCTTTAGAAATGGTCATACAATTTTCAAAAGTGTCAATGTCATGAAAGAAAAGACTAAAGAACTGTTTCAGTTTATAGAAGAGAAAAGGAATGCTGCCACTGAACACAATGCTTCATCTTGAACTCTATATCTTTTAAAAAGAAAAGTGACAAAAAGGAAAGAATTATATTCATTCAATGAAATAATTTTCAACTGCATATATTTTTTCTGATAAATAAGCTGTGAAAAAGTATGAAAAATTGGGGAAACAGGGTAAAGGTTATTTGAGAGTCCTTTGCAATAGCCTTGCAACTTTTTTGTAAGCTTGAACTTATTTTAAAAATTAGGATGCATTAGAGTAAATCAAGATTATAACAATGAAACCATGTATATTTTGCAGTAATTTCAAAATATATTTTCAAGTCATATTTTTTTTTACAGATTTATTTATTTATTTGAGAGAGCGAGAATGAGAGAGAGAAAGAGTACATGAGAGGGGGGAGGGTTAGAGGGAGAAGCAGGCTCCCTACCAAGCAAGGAGCCCGATGAGGGACTCGATCCAGGGACTCCAGGATCATGACCTGAGCTGAAGGCAGCTGCTTAACCAACTGAGCCACCCAGGCACCCCTTCAAGTCATATATTTTTTTTTAAAGATTTTATTTGAGAGTGAGAATGAGAGACAGCATGAGAGGGGGGAGGGTCAGAGGGGGAAGCAGACTCCCTGCCGAGCAGGGAGCCCAATGTGGGACTCGATCCCGGGACTCCAGGATCATGACCTGAGCCGAAGGCAGTCGCTTAACCAACTGAGCCACCCAGGTGCCCCTCAAGTCATATTTAATATCAGATTAATATGCTCAAAATTTAATGAAGTAAGTATAATTTTAATGGAAAGATTTGAGACCATTTATCCAACATACTAAAATTCTATATCTCCTAGCACAAACTACCCATCTAATTTTTATTTTGAAATTTGCTTCCCTCAAGCAAAAACAAATTTGGATCATAGTCATGAAAAAGGTCAATATCTCAGAAATATTAATATACATGTCCAGATGTGTAAACTGATTGCTTAAAGGCATTATTTAATTTTCTTTTTTTTTAAAGATTTTATTTTTATTTTTATTTATTTGGCAGAGAGAGACACAGTGAGAGAGGGAAAACAAGCAGGGGGAATGGGAGGAGGAGACACAGGCTTCTTGCTGAGCAGGGAGCCCAATGCAGGGCTCGATCCCAGGACCCCAGGATCATGACCTGAGCTGAAGGCAGATGCTTAACGACTGAGCCACACAGGCACCCCGCAAAAGCTTTTTATCTTGAAGAAGTCCCAATAGTTCATTTTTGCCCTTGCTTCCTTGTCTTTGGCAATGTTTCTAGGAAGAAGTTGCTGCGACTAAGTTCTAAGAGGTTGCTGCCTGTGTTCTCCTTTAGGATTTTGATGGACTCCTGTCTCACAATTAGGTCTTTCAACCATTTTGAGTCTATTTTTCTGTGAGGTGTAAGGAAATACTGATACTTGCAAATGTCAAAGATAAAGAAAATCCTAAAAGCAGCTCAGGACAAGAGGTCTTTCTGCTCCAAGGGTAGACACATGAGACTGGCAGCATACCTGCCCATAGAGACCTAGCAGGTCAGAAAGGACTGGCATGTTATATTCAACCTGCTAAATGGGAAAAATATGCAGCTAATAGTGTATCCAGTAAGGCTCTCATTCAGAATAGGAGAGATAAAGAGCTTCCAGGACAAAGAAAAAAGAAAGTAATTTGTGAACACTAAACCAGCCCTGCAAGAAATATTAAAGGGGATCCTGTGAGTGGAAAGAGAGCCCAAATGTAACAAGGCCCAAAAAGGAACAGAGAGAGTCTACAGAAACAGTGACTCGACAAGTAATACAATGGCACTAACTTCATATCTTTCAATAATTACTCTAAATGTAAATGGACAAAATACTCCAATCAAAAGACATAAGGTGTCAGAATGGATAAAAAAGCAAGACCATTGATATGCTATTCACAAGAGTCTCATTTTAGACCCAAAAACACCTCAAGATTGAATGTGAGGGATGGAGAACCATTTATCATGCTAGTGGACATTAAAAGAAAGTGGAGTAGCCATTCTTATATCAGACATACTAGTTTGTAAACCAAAGACTGTAATAAGAGATAAAGAAGGACAGTATATCATAAGAAAGGGGTCTATACAACAGCAAATCTAACAATTGTAAATATTGATGCCCCTAACTTGGGAGAAGCCAAATATATAAACCAGTTAATAACAAAATTAAAGAAACATTTTGATAATAACAATAATAGTAGGGGACTTAACACCCCATTCTCAGCAAGGGACATATCATCTAACCAGATCACAAAGGAAACAAGGACTTTGAATAACACACTGGACCCAATGGACTTAACAGATATTTTCAGAGCATTTCATCCTAAAGCAACAGCGTACACATTCTTCCTGAGTGCACATCAAACATTCTCCAGATTAGATCACATTGTGGGTCACAAATCAGGTCTCAACTGGTATAAAAAGTTTGAGATCATATCATGCATCTTTTCAGACCACAATGTTAAAAACTTGAAGTCAACCACCAGGGAACATTTGGAAGGACCACAAATATATGAGGTCAAAGATCATGCTATTAAAGAATGAATCAGTCAATCAGGAAATTAAAGAAGAATATTAAAAATACTTGGAAGCAAATGAAAAGGAAAACATGACAGTCTAAAAGCTTTGGGCTGCAGCAAAGGCAGTCCTAAGACAGAAGTATAAAGCAGTACAGGCCTTCCTTGAGAAAACAGAAAAGTTTCAAATACACAAAATAACCTAAAGGAGCTCAAAAAGGAACAGCAAAAAAGCCAAAACCCAGAAGGAAAAGAGAAATAAAAGATTAGTGCAGAAATCAATGAAATAGAAATAATTAAAAAAAAAAAAAACAGTAGGACAGAACAGTAAAAACAAGAGCTGGTTCTTTGAAAGAATTAATAAGATCAAGAAACCCCTAGCCAGACTTATCAAGAAGAAAAAAGAGCTTCCAAAATCATCAGTGAAAGAGGAGAGATCACAACCAACACCACAGAAATACAAACAATTATAAGAGAATATTATTAGCCATTATATGCACCTGGGAAATACGGAAGAAATTGACAATTTCTTGGAAAAATAAAAACTACCATACCTGAAACAAAAAGAAATAGAAAAGCTGAACAGACACTAACCATCAATGTAATTGAATCAGTAATCATAAATTGCCCAACAAACAAGAGTCTAGGGCCAGATGGCTTCCCAGGGGAATTCTACCAAATATTTAAAGAAGAAATAATACTTATTCTTCTGAAAGGTTTCCAAAAAAATAGAAATGGATGGAAATCTTCCAAGTTGATTCAATGAGGCTAACCTTACCTTCATCCCAAAACCAGACAAAGACCCCACCAAAAAGGAGAATTATAGGCCAATATCCCTGATGAATATGGATGTAAAAATTCTCACCAAGATACTAGCCAATAGGATCCAACAGTTCATTAAAGGATTATTCACTACAACCAAGTGCGATTAATTCCTGGGCTGCAGGAATGGTTCAACATCTGGAAATCCATTAATGTGATACTCCACATTGATATAAGAAAGGACAAGAACCATATCATCCTCTGAATAGATGCAGAAAAATCATATGAGAAAATACAGCATCCTTTCTTGAAAAGGCCCCTCCACCATGTAGGGATAGAGGGAATATACCTCAATATCATAAAAGTCACATGAAAGGCCAAGAGCGAATATAATTTTCAATGGGGAAAAACTAAGAGCTTTTCCCCTAAGATCAGGAACACAACAGGAATGCCCATTTTCACCACTGTTGTTCCACATTGTACTGGAAATCCTAGCCTCAGCAATCAGACAAAAATGAATAAAAGCCATCCAAATTGGCAAAGAAGAAATCAAATTTTCACTTTTCGCAGATGACATGGTACTGTCTGTAGAAAACCCAAAGACTCCACCAAAGAATGCTAGAGCTGATACAGGAATCCAGCAATGTCACAGGATGTAAAATCAGTGTACAGAAGTCAGTTGCATTTCTATACACTGAAAATGAAGCAACAGAGAGTTATTAAAGAACCAGTCCCATTTACAATTACACCAAAAACCATTACATAGAGAGACATAAAACTAACCAAAGAGGTCAAGAGATGTACTCTGAAAATTATAGAACACCGATAAAAGAAATTCAGGAAGACACAAAAATGTGGAAAAACATTCCATGCTCATGGATTGGAAGAACAAATATTGTTACAATGTCTATATTACCCAAAGCATTCTAAACATTCAGCACAATTCCTATCTAAATAGCATCAGCATTTTTCAAAGACCTGGAAAAAAGAATCCTAAAATTTGTATGGAACCAGAGAAGACCCCAAATAGCCAGTTGAATGTTGAAAAAGAAAACCAAAGCTGGAGCCATCACAATTCCAGACTTCATGCTGTATTAAAAAGCTGTAATCATCGAGATAGTACAGTATTCACACAAAAAACAGACACATCAATCCATGGAACAGAATAGAGAACCCAGAAATGGTCCCTCAACTCTACGGTCAACTAATCCTCACAAAGCAGGAAAGAGTATGCAATGGAAAAGAAAAACAGTCTCTTCAAGAAGTGGTGTTGGGAAAATTGGACAGCCACACGCAGAAGAATGAAACTGGACCATTCTCATACACCACACACAAAAATAAACACAAAATGGATGAAAGACCTAAGTGTGAGACAGGAACCCACCAAAATCCTAGAGAAGAACACAGGCAACAACCTCTTTGAGCTCACTGCAACAACTTCTTGCTAGACATCTCTCCAAAGGTAAGAGAAACAAAAGCAAAAATGAACTAATGGGACTTCATCAGGATAAAATACTTTTGCACAGCCAAGGAAACAGTCAATAAAACTAAAAGGCACCCTAATGAATGGGAGAAGATATTTACAAATGACATCAGATAAAAGGCTAGTATCCAAAATCTACAAAGAACTTATCAAACTCAACAGCCCCCCCTAAAAAATAACCCAGTCAAGAAATGGGGAGAAGACATCAACAAATATTTCTCCAGAGAAGACATACAAATAGCTAACAGACACATTGAAAAGTGCTCAACATCACTTATCATGATGGAAATCCAAATCAAAACCACAGTGAGATACAACTTCACACCAGTCATAATGGCTGAAATTACAAGTCAAGAAACAACAAATGTTGGCATCAGTGCAGAGAAAGGGGGGCGCTTTTACACTTTTGGTGGGAATGTAACCTGGTGCAGCTTCTCTGGAAAACACTATAGTGGTTTGTCAAAAAATTAAAAATAGAGCTACCCTATGACCCAGGAATTACACTACTAGATATTTATCCAAAGGATAAATGTTTATAGCAGCAATGTTCAGTTGCCAAAATATGGAAAGAGTCCAGGTGTCCATCGACAGTTGATTGGATAAAGAGGAAGTTGTATATTATATAATGGGTGTAATAAGCAACTGATGAATCACTTAATTCTACCCCTGAAACCAGTAATACACTATGTGCTTACTAACTTCTACTGAATATTTTTTTAAAGTTAAGAAAAAGAAAAGGAATGGAATGGGAGGAATCAAGATGTACTATCTCAAGTTGTGGTGTTGGTGGAGAAAATGATCAATAGAAGAGAAGGATCTGAAACCAGACCTATGTCAGGATGACTCACTGATTTTTGTCAAAGGTGAATAACCTGCTTAAAGAGGAGGATAGTATTTTCAAATGTGTCAGAGCCATTGGACATCCATTGGCATAGAAACAAAACCAAAATATCCACACCTAAACCTCACCCCTTATACAAATGTGAACTCAAATTTATGACAGCATTGATTCAAAGGAAAACATAAAAGTATAAAACTTTTACAAAGGAAGCACAGGAGATCTTCAGGACCTAGGGAGTAGTGGGTTCTTAACCATAGCACTAAAAGCACACTGTATTAAAGAAAACATTTCATAAACAGGAATTTACCAAAATTGAAAACTTGTTCTACTCTTTTGCTCCTATTAGAACATGAAAAGACAAGCTATAGACTAGGTGAACATATTTGCAAACCACATTTCTGACAAAGAACTTTTATCTAGAATATGCAAAGAACTCCCAATACTCAACAGAAAAAAACAAACTATCCAAACAGAAAAAGGACAAAATGACATGAACAGACATTACATCAAAGAGAATATGCAGATGGCAAATAAGCACAAGAAAAAAATGTGCAACATCTCTAGCCATGAGGGAAATGCAAATGAAAACCTGACTGAATTATCACTACTACCCCATGTTAGGACAGCTGGTTAATATAAAACACAGTAAAAACTTCAAATGTTGTAAAGAGCCAGCTCCTACATTGCTGGTGGGAAGGTACATGGATCAGCCACTCTGGTAAGACAGTTAGGAGCAAAACTTAAACCCTATAACCTAGCAAGCACTCTCCTGGGCCTTTATATCAGAGAATGAAAATTTAAGATCCCATGAAACACTGTGCACAAATGTTCCCTCTGGGTTTAATTCATAATAGCCAAAAGACTGGAAACAACCAAAATGGGTGAAGGGTGCCCCAATGAAGGGACCTTTCTGAATTCCCTGTGGCTTCTTGTGAATCTATAAATCTACCTCTCTACCTCCCTACGTATATGTAGCAGGTGCTCCACCTGTCAGCACACCTCAGAATAGTCCCTAAGACTAGCAGTCCCACCCTGGCTCTCTGGATCTCCAAGTATCCCTAACAGCCCCAGAACCCTAAGATGTGGGTGTCAGGCAGCAGTGAAAGAAGCAGGAGGGGTCTGGTGCTGGTCTGTGACTGGGCAGGTGCTGGTCTGTGACTGGGCAGGTGCTGGACTGTGATGGCCTGTGACCTTAAGGGGCAGAGAAGGCCAGGTGTGGGACAGAGGCAGCACATAGACTGCTGTCCTCCCAGAGCTGACGTTTTGCCTTTGGGGAGGAAATTCTAGGGCAAGGACCTGGCTCACAGTCTACCCTCCCTTCTTCCCTCCCTCCTCTGGACAGCATCTGTCCCCTGCCCTTGTAGATCCCCTCCCCAACCCCATCATTTCCAGCTTCCTGCTCACACAACCACCTCCCAACAAAGTTGCCCCAATTTCACAGATGAAGGAATGGGGATTCAAGGGGTGAGCACCTATGGGGTACAAGCCCATCAAGGAGCTTGATGTTTGTGGAAACCAGGGTATGGTGAGCAGGGTCTGAACAGCTAAGCACAGGAGGTTCCAAGTGCTGGGATCACATAAGCGACCCACATCCCCCTTATATCTAAGTGAACTGCACTCTACCAGCCTCCACACTGATTCCTAAAAATGGCACCCTCAAATCAGTTCAGACACCATCTATCTTAGGGATGCAAGCCTCCCACTTCCCAAGTCCCCCTGAAGTTCACTCCCCGCCCCCCCAGAATAAGCTTCCTCATGGTTCCATCCATTTATGCCCAGGTACTATGAGCACACTGCCTTGACTGAGCTCAGCCCAGGAGCCAGAGATCTAGGCTCTTCCCCTGCAACCTCAGCTGGAGCCACAGGTGGGCCCCAGCTCACTGGGATCTGCTCCTTACCTGAGCTTCCCTGGAGCTAAGAAGGAATATTTCTCAGGAGGGTCCAAGCCTAGAACCTCACCTTTCAACTCCCTTCTGACCCCCAGTGTCCAATTTATCATAGAATCTGGGCTCTGCCTCTTGGAAGTTGTCCCTTTCCTTTATGCATCTGTCCCCACCTCTCTCCCATTGTGCCTTACTCCGTGCAAACACCCAGGAACCTAAAGTACCCAATGTGAATCCCGCATGTCTCCCCCAATTCCCGCAGTGTCTCTTTGGTCAGAACAGACAGAGCCCACCATCCTGCCCCTCACACTGCTCTGCCTACTGTGCTGACCCCACAGCTCCTCGCTCAGAGATAGGGAATGGTCCCATGCCTCTGGACTCTCTCCACCCTGGTTCCCTGGCCTTGTAACAGTTACTCTTCACCAGCCTGTATCACACCGGAACCTGTCATGGAGAAACACCTGCTGTCGTGGCCACAGTTTGAAGCTATAGCATCATTGTCCCATCTCAAGTTTAGCAACAATCTGCTGGGAGATCTCAGCCAGAAATTCTCTATGCAAAAATCTTTGTGTACAGACATACTGCTTCTTTTTTCCTTCCAATCAGAATGGTGCTGATGTCAGCAGCTGTGCTTGGGTTGTAGAGATCAGTGTGTCTGAAAGTGTTGATGGGGACAGGCAGGTTTTGCTCAGGGTCAGCTCTGCATGCTTCACCAACACTTTCTCAGAGCCATAGAGATCCCCGCCCAGCATCAGAAGAATGTGATGACTCATAAGGGGCAGTATTGACTGCAAGCCAGGCTGCACATCACATTCAGCGAGGGGTTGTTTCTCATAAATCACTCATTCAGAAATGATCATTTTAAATTCTTTAACTTAATATTCCGATACATACCACACCCTTACTCCTGGAGATGACCACATTTTCCCCACTCCCCTTCTATGCCATCAAGGGTGGGTACACAGATGTCACCCCTTGGGCACGGTGTGGAAGGCAGAAACTTCCAGGAACACCTTCATTTGAATGAAGAACCTCTCCACCTCATGGAGCAGTGCTTGCCTCTCACTGCATTGCTTGGCCTCTTGTTTTAAGACCTCCACCTCTCCCTTGAGGATGGAGCACCTCTCCTTCAACTGGAGGATCTCAATGACTCCACAGTCCTCCAGGCCTGGGTCTCCTCTACAACACCCTCAGCCCCCCTCATTTCCTGCCCTGAGTTTTAATACAAAGTCTTCAAACCACTAGTCTGTATCATCTTCTAGGGCACAGTGTTGTTTTCTTCTGAGGAGGAAGACTTCCCAAAAGATGAATACTGCACAGGTAGAAGGCCACAAGGACCTCAGTCTGAAGTCAATCCCAGGGAGAAGGGGACTGGAATGGTCACTTCTATGAAGAGTTGGAAGGTGCCCAGTCAGAGGGTTTTGTGTCAACCTGGTGTCCCAGTGGCTTTTTAGCCCAGTGCTAAGCTGGGTTACAGGGCTCATGGTTTGAAGGCTCCCAGGTGGCCATGGGCCCTGTGGACTCATGGGTGCAACGCTGTGCAGGTTTGGAGTTCTCATAGCTTGAGACCAATTGGCAAGCCCAGTGTTTGAGTGCCCTATGTTTTGTGGGGAAGAAACGTTCCACCTCCAAGGTCATGTGGTGAGCCTGCTGTCCAGGTGCCTACTTGGCCTTGTGCAGAGCTGTGGTTTTGGTCTCAGGTCCAAGGGCAAATGCTGAGACCTCTGTCCAGGTTCCTGGCTGGCCTATCACAGAGGTGAGTTATTGGTCTCTAGGACCAAGGGCTCATGGTGAGCACACTGTGCAGGTGCCTGCTTGGCCTAGCAGAATGCTGTGTTTATGGTTTCTAGGTCCAAGGCTCATGGAGAGCCTGCTGTCAAGTTGTGTGCTTGGCCTAGCCCATAGCTCCGTTCTTGGTCTCCAAGTCCAAGGGCACATGGTAAGTCTGCTGTCCAGGTGCATGCTTGGACTAGCATAGAGGTGCTTTGCTGGTCTCCAGGTCCAAGGGCATATGATGACCCTGCTGTCCAGGTGCACGCTTGGAGTAGAAGAGAGATGACTTGTTGGTCTCTAGGTCCAAAGGCACAAAGTGAGCCTGCTGTCAAGTTTCCCACTTGGCCTAGTAGAGAGCTGAGTTCTTGGACTCCAGGTCAAAAGGCACAGGCGAGCCTTCTTTCCTGTTGAGTCCTTTTCACAATGCTGAGCTGGGATGCAAGACTCATGGTTTCTTGGCACTTGGCAAGCCCATTGTTCTCTGGACTCACTTGCTTTGTGCTGAACTGGGCTGGCCAGCTTGTGGTATGAAGACCCCTGGTCCACCCCATGTCTATGTGACTCACCTTCCCAGTCTCAAATGGGTTCAGAGGGTTCCCAATCTTTGGGTTCCTAGTGGGTGCTCTGTTCTGGGGACTGAATTTCTCTGTGTTTTGCTGTGTTTGAAGGTTTGTGGTCTGTGGGTTTCTGGTTGGCCAGGTGTCTAGGGGATTAGTATTTCCACTGCTGAGCTGGGTTAGAGAGCTCATGGTCTGAGGGCCTGTGTTCCAAGGACTCCCACTGTGTCCAGTAATGTGGTGATTCTCTGTCTCAGTACTTACTTATTTCCTAAAGTTCCCTCTCTGTCAGGTATCTGGAGGCATTGTACAGATTGTGCACATCTGGGTCAGCTGGATGTTCAGAGCATTCATGGTCCCTGTGCTGAGCTGGGTTGGAGGGTTCCAGAGTAGTAGTGTGCCCAGTGCTCCCTCAGGATGTGGACTCAGCTTTCCTGTGCTGAGCCATGTTGTGAACCCAGAGGTGTGGGGCCCAGGTGACGGAGAATCCACGGTGATCTGATTTCCAGTGTCCCACTCCCACGTGCCAAATGAGAATGTGTTCTGGAGCAGCCAGGCCATCCTCATAGTGGGAAACGGGTCCAGGAGTCACCAGATGTGGGTTCGAGGACTCTCAGGACCACACAGGGGCACAAAGGTAGGGGCAAACGTGAAGGTGGTGTGCAGAGTGTTGATGAGAGGCCCAGGGCAAGAAGAGTGGGCAGGGGCTTGCCATGGGCAAGGGCAGAAAAAAGGGCAGAGAACACGAGGAATAGCAGGAAGAGCTGTAACTGAAGTGCCATCTCTCTTCAGTGCAGCCTGGGCTGTTGAAGTGCTTTTATAACAGCCCTGGGACATCACAGTGCCTTCTTGTGATGTCACCATCATGCCCTGGCCAATCACCAGGGTGCAGTCAGGTTGGCCTCATTTGGGTGGCCAATCACCAGGCAGGTCAGCTGGCCAATGACTGAAGGTTTTCTCAATGACCCTCATGATATCGTTGCCTGGAAACCACGTTTTAAAGGAAGACAGATAAGCTTTCCTTCAAGATGAAAAATTAATATTTGGGATGTATTTATAGTGAAGTTCATGGTGAGGCTGAAAGACTCAACCAGTACAAAGCTAAATGTGTCATTCAGAGTCACCATTCACTAAAACACTGACACTGATATTAATGAAGACATGGACAATTAGACCTCATGAAAGGTCATATTGTGGGGTAAGTAGGACAACATGGCCCTAGAGTAAATTCTACTCTCAAGTCATCCATCAAAGCTTAAATATGTCTAGAAAATGATAGATATTATGTTTGTTACACCTTCCCACAATAAACCTAAACGTGGAAAGGATGAAGCTGTGTCACAAGTCATTACCTGTTGCCAAAACGACATTCAGCTCTCACAGAAGGGGGGGAACTGGTCCAGCCTGTCACGAGGTTCACAGTCTTCTTGTCCAGAATCCATCAAAGCACTGGGGGGAGGAGTTAAGTTTGTCTCTTTCCCCGAATACAACTACATACTCATCAAATCCTTCTGAACACGAATAAATCAATCTGATATCTAAGAATATAAATGCTGCAAGTCTACAAATAGAAAAGGGCCACCATTTGGAAGGGAGGAGATGTGGTGACTTGAATCTGGTGTAAAATAGCTGAGGATACAGTGGAGATGAGGGAGACTGCTTGATGAGTCTACCGCAAAGTATTATAAGCAGTGGGATATGAAATTGCATGTTTTATAAGTCTGGATAAAGAAGGTGTGGTATATGGAATATTACTCAGCCACCAAAAAAAATGACAGGGATGCCATTTGTAATGACAGGGAAGGAACGAGAGAGTATTATGCTACATGATACAGGCCTGGGTCTGTATCATGCTACATGAAATAAGTCAGTGAAAGACAAATACCATATGATTTCTCTCATATGTGGAGTTTAAAAAACAAAATCGACAACATAGGGGAAGGAAAAATAAAATAAGATGAGGCATACCATAAGGAACTCTTAAGTAGAAACAAACTAATGGTTGCTGGAGGGAAGGCGGGTGACGGAGAAGGGGTGATTGGTTGATGGGCATTAAGGAGGGCACTTGATGGAATGAGCACCTGGTGTTATATGCAACTGATGCATCACTAAATCTACACCTGAATCTAATTTTTTTAAAAAGGAATGTGTTCAGGAACCTTCTGTATTTGTTCCCCACTGGCACAGAGGAAGCTCCCATTATTTACTTGTGAAGGAGTGAGCTCAGATAGAGCTGTCTCCTCCCAGAGCAGAGAAACAGGGCCTGAAGCACAGGGGAGAGAAGAGTAATGAGCAGAGAAGTGCTCTCTGAAGCCAGGGGATAGATGGGCTTCCCTGTGAGGACCGTGAAGAGAAGAGCATGTGGGCTAGGACTGAACACCAACCAAAGGGGCACACAGGAAAAAGCTGGCAAAGGAAGCTGAAAGAGAAATCAGCAAAGAAGGGAAATGGAAGTACAATTATCACAGAAGTGAAGAGCGGGCTGTCCCCAAGAGACCAGAGTTACCTGCGGCTCCTAGACAGGTTGAGTGAGGCTAATTCCAGCTGGATTGCATTTGGGTTTCTATCACTCCCAGACAAACCCAATTCTGTTTTATATATATATACTTTCTGACTCATTTTTTTGTTTGTTTAAACTGAAGCATGTCTTAAATATGTTGACACAGAATATCATGTTAGTGTCAGGTGGACATTATAGTGATTGGACAAATTTTTACCTTATACTATGCCGACCACAAGTGTAGCTACCATCTGTCACCAGAGACACTATTACAATACCATTGACCATATTCCCTATGCTGTTCCTTTCATCCCATGACGTGTTCATTCCATAAGGGGAAGCCCATGTCTCCCACCCCCCTTCACCCATTTCTCCCATGTCCCCCTCACTTCCCTCAGGCAATCATCAGTTTGTTCTCTGTATTTATAGGTCTGATTCTGCTTTTTGTTTGGTTGTTTATTCATTTGTTTTGCTTTTCAGATTCCACATAAGAGTGAAATCCTATAGCATTTGTCTCTCTCTCTCTCACTTATTTCACTTAGGTTTATGGCCTTTAGGCCCATCCATGTTGTTCCAAATGGCAAAATCTCATCCTTTTTTATGGTTAAGTAATTTTCCATTGTGTATATATATCACCTGTTCTTTATCCATTCATGTGTTCTTTTTTGTTGTTGATAGTAAGTTTATTTTTTAAAGATTTTATTTATTTGAGAGAGAACACTAGTGGGGGAGGGTCAAGGGGAGATGGAGAAGCAGACTCCCCGCTGAGCAGGGAGACAGACTCAGAGCTCAATCCCAGGAATCTGATATCATGACCTGAGCCAAAGGCAGATGCTTAAGCGACTGAGCCACCCAGGTGCCCCTGCAGATAGTAAGATTTATTTTAATTTTTCAATCTGCCAAAAAAAAAAAAAGAAAGAAAGAAATCACTCTATACGCATATCTATGTACAGTGTGGACATTTTCAGAGGACTTACATTAGGTAACATAGTTTCTCTTCACCCCATGACAATAGTTCATATGCCACAATAACACTTTACAACAACAATCCGTCAGCAGTCATACAGACATCATGATTTTACATTTCAATATACGAGAAAAAAATATCCACATTTTCCCAAAAAAACTTTCTTTCCTCATAATGGCTCCCTATTTCCAGTCCAGCAGAGCAGGTCTCCACACACACTTTTGCAAATACCAGCTTTTATTTTTATTTTTTCCCAGAATTAGCATTTTTCACAATTTTTGATAAAATTTTTTACATTCTTTTCAAATTTAGAAAGAATGCCACTCTGAGTACTATTTGATATTTTTTTCAGATACAAAGCAATACTGTCAGGATTCATAAATATAATTTCTGATATACAGGAAAGTTTGCTAACATTTACAAAATATCAACAACTCTTCTTTCAAGAACTAGATGACTGAGATTTACTAGTTAGGATTACTTTTTCAGTACAAATACAAATTTAGATCTTGATTTTTTTTTTGCCAAAATTTTAAGTACTGAAGTTTTACCCCACTTCCAGGTTTCAAATTAAAATAATAAATATGAAACTAATGAAAATTACCCAACTGGCAACAAGTTCCATATTTCAATGTTATTTTTAACACAATTACAACCTATTGCCAGTAATTAATCATGTATATCTACTTACTCTTATTAAATAAGCATCGGTCAGTTATATAAAAGAATAACAGCAAGAATGGTACTTGGCACTGGATTACCTTAATGCTTCATGAACAAAAAGAAGTACTCTTCTAATCTGTAATTGAATTTCCAAAAGCATTTTTTAATTGTTAATTTTCCACTGATTGATTCTAGGGAGTCTACTCCAAGCTAACATGGTTGATTTAAAAATAAAACAAAACAAATAAATCCCTAATCCACATGGTAATGGAATATTACACTTGCTTTTATATCATGGACACAGTTCCAGGCAGACCAAAGTAGAAGAAAGCCTACCAAATCCAAGTACTCTAAATAAATTTCATCTTACATACCTCAGAGCAGAAAAGATCAAAAATCAAAAAGTCAAACATCAAAGGATGACTCCCTGCCCCCAACAAAGGCTCACCCAAAACACTTAATTCTGAGCCTAAAATTCCCCTAAAGTGTTAATTCCAGAAGCTTTACAGTTACTGCACAGTTGAAACTTCAGCTTTTAAACTCTAACCCTGGCTATATTAGAAATCCTATCCTTTTCTAGATCCAAGCTTAAATGAATAAGTTGCCATTTACCATAACAACAAATCATTTATTAATGGATATGGTGTGCCATGCTGGGGCTGCCTTGTTGGCACAGCTGAGTCTAAAGTGGTCTGGGGACCCAGGACTCAGTGAGGTATTAAGCTCTCTAGGGTACTCAGACCCTGCTTCTGTCCATGCTATCAAGGTGCATGGGAATGTGAAACATGGCACTTGCCAGAACCTAGACACAGAAGGAGATCCAGCACCACCACCACCCCATTTGGTGAGGGCGCTCAAATTGTGGATCCTTCACATTCTAGTTGCTCTTTAAACTGCAGCTTCTTTTCTATGACTCAGGGCAGACTAATCTGCTTACAGCGCCCCCAGAACTATCCCTCCCCACTGCAGCTGGCATGCTCTAGGGTGGCATCTGGTACGATGTCTCTGTTTCTCTCCTGTTGTGCAGAAGTTGTTCAGACTGCCCTCAGTTCTTCTTCAGGAGGATCTGCTCCATAAATAGGTGGAGATTTGGTGTGAGTTCAGTTCTCACCTTAGGTGAAGTGAGTTAGGTCCCCATCTTGGACTCATTATAAACTCGCTCAAATTATTTCACTTCCCAGTGTCTCCATTTCATGACTATAAAATAGAATTTTTTTTCTTTCAAGATCCAATAGCCTTACTTGTCTCAGTTGCCTGGCACTCTGTGGTAGTCATTAAATATTTCTCCCTCCTCTCATCCAACATTGTGCTCCCCAAAACCAATGTCCCTTGAATTTGCACACAAACTGCTCCTCCCACCCTCAATGTCTGAAATTTCTGAGCAGAGTTTGGGAAGAATCACCCTGCTCCTGGGCTTCGCACCTCACAGGTCACTCTGGCAACTTTACCCTTGCCACTTGCTTGCTTTCTCTCCATGTACTCAACTGAGAGGTGAAAGGGCCTGGTTCAAGCCTCCTCTATAAATCCTCCTCCTCCTTGTGGGAAAGCTAACCTCAGAATCCATCAAGTTTTATGAATACCTTAGCAGCCAAGGGAAATACTGAGCCATTGGACAGTCTTCTCAGGGGCTTTAGATATCCACTGCTAATGGTTGGATTTTGGAGAAAATTTCAGTAACATGCCTAGGAGAGTCTTAGCGGTTGAGTAGTGTAGGTTTAACAAAGCTGTAACGGTGGATTATGAGCATCACATCCTGAGGAAAGTTTCCATTAGTCTGGCAGCAGGTGTCAGACATGAAATGGAGGAGATAGAAGGACATAATAGTTGCTGAGTGCCCAGAGTGCAAGCTTCACTGGGTCAGGCAATTGATATAGGACTTTTCTGTGAACCCAGTAATAATTTTACAGAGTGCCCATGCTCTTGTTTATTCCTATTTTACAGATGAGGAAAGTGACCCTGGTCGGGCTTACCTTATCATGTAGGGGCACTGTAGCATGGTGCATGAAAGGAGGCTACAGAGCCTAGTGGCCCTGGGTTCACATAATAGCTCCACCTCCTCCTAGCTGTGTGACATTGAGTACATTTCTGAACCTCTCTGATCCTCAATCACCTCATCTACAGCATGGGAGAGAGCAATGCCTTCCTCAGAAATGTAGCCGAAGATTGAAATGACATAGGAAACCTGAAACCCTTGGCAGTATTTCTAACACACTGTAAACACTCAAGAAATATTGTCTGTTCTTAATTTTACTATTATTGATATCACTGCCAAAAGGCCTCACCTAAAAATGAGAGTGCTTGGATCAAACCTAAATCCTTCTGGATCCAAAATTAAAAGAAATAGAACCATATGCATATTTAGAAAAAAGCTGGTCATACTCATCCCTTCAAGCTTCTTGGCTATATTTATTAATGTCAGGCATGGTACTGGGCACTGGAAACACAGAATAAAGAAGGTCCTTCTCTTTATGGGATTATAGGCTATGAAAGTAAAGTAAATTGTGTTATTTGTCCCCATTTTTTCACCTTCCCTTCCTGGCCATGGACTTCCAAATGGACCACACTTACTTTTCTTTTGGAATGGCCATGCTGTATGACTTGCTTTGGCCAATGGAATGTGAATGTGCTTGTTGCAAACAGAGACTTTAAGTGGCCCAAGTTTGGAACCATGTTTTGCCACAAGGTTGTGAGTTCTCAGGTCAGAAATGGTCTATGTAGAAATATCTATGTGTAGACACTGTTTCCCTTTTCCTTTCTATCAGATTGGCCCTCGTCTCAGAGGCTGGCCTTGAGATCTAGAGGAGTCAGCATGTGTGAACAATGTTGACTAGGATGGGCAGGTTGTGCTGTCAGCTCCCTAGGGTTCATGGCCACTTTCTAGAGCCATGGAGACCCCTGCCCACCATCTGGAGAAGGCAGTGACTAGTGTGGGGCAGTGGTGACTATGACCCTGAGCTGGGCATCACAAACATCCAGAAACTCTCCTTCTGCATTCCAACCCAACTATTTATTTAAAGCTGAATAACGTCCTGAAGCTCATGCCATCCCACTCCAGAAGGTAACCCACACACCTGCCCAGCTTTCCTTCAATGTCCTCCTGGGGTGGGCATGTGTGGTGACCTCTTCCCTTTGAAAATGTGGCCCGGAAGGGAAAACCTTGCAGGAAGCCCTGAATTTGGATGAAGAAGCTCTGAAGCTCAGGGACCTCAGCCTGCCCCAGACACCTCCATCTCCACCTCCCCCTTCAGTAGGGAGGACTTCTCTGTGTCCCCCTCTGGGGCAGAGGCTGGCTCCCTCTGCCCTGTGGCCCAGCCTTTCTCACCTGGGAAATGAATTCCCAGGTGAGAAAGCGGAAATGGGGGAGGTGACCTGACACTCACAGGTCCTGGGATCTGAGAACTATCATGGGCCTGCCCCTCATGAAGCTCTGTCAGGGTTTTCCCTGCTGATCCCGAGGGAGCCTGCCTCCCACAGCCTCTCCACCTTAGAGCCAGTTCTGAGCACAGGGCCCTGGGTGGGCTGCAGGCGGACTGAGGCTGGGACAGGGGAGGGGCATTCCGAGAAGTGGAAGGGTCTACATGCCGAGGGTCCTGAGCACCAGATGGACTGGGCATCCCACCTGCAAATATGCTGGTGCAGTTCCCAGAAAGAACCCCATTTCCTCGAGTGCTTTCTCTGCCTGTTGGAAACCAACCTTGTGCTTCCTACTAGGATTTCACGGTGCCCTGTAGCAATATCCATGAGGAAACATTAGGAAAATCAAGGTGTATTACTTACAAGACGTAGAAATTACTCAGCACCTGGGGCTGGGCTTCTGCTTTTATTGGGGTAGTGGGTGGGGCCAAGGGTTTCAGGGCTCACTCTTTATTGGTAAATGTAAATGTAAGTGAGAGAAATTCAAGCACAGGAAGAGAAAAGGCAACTGGCCCAAATGGTCAGATGTCAAAATCCACCCAGATTCTCTAAAACAAAGGAGCCTCAGGGTGGGGAGGTGACCTGGAGGTCTGGCTGATTGGCCAGCAGTTTACTGGAGACAGCCCTCTCTGAGGTGGAAATAACAACAATCAAAGTTTAAGTCAGGAGCTTCCATGGTGTCAGAAAGAAGGGGAAAAAAAAAACAACTCTCAGAACTTACATCACAATCTACCCTCTGATGCTGAAGTGTCCAGAGTCAATGGTGAGGACATTCACTGCCTGGGTAGCTGCTATGCTGAAATCAAAAGTAGGATGGGTTAACCCAGAAAGGGCACATCTAAATAGACATGAGCAGACATTTCTCTAAAGAAGACATCCAGACGACCAACAGACACATGAAAATATGCTGAACATGCATCTGGGGAGACTCCCCTTCCTCCCCTGGGAGGAGTGGCTTAGGAGTGCACTGCAGGGATCTGCTGGGTTTGGAGACTCCACACGGGGTTGGGTGCCAGAGAGAGAAATGCTCAGTCACAGGCCAAGTAAGCACAGAGTGCAGCCAGAGACCAGGGAAATGGGAGTGACTGACTGCTTTTCTCTGGGGGCTCACTGAGGAGTGGGGGCCCTGAGTTCTTGGCTCCTCCAGGGCAGAGATTGGGAGGCTGCCATTTTCACTCTCATCATCCAAAGCTGTATGGAAAGATTGAAGGGAACAAAAGCTCCCGAGAGCAAACCCAAGCAGATTACTTAGCCTGACCTGGCAAAGGTGGGGCAATTCTGCCTCCAGCAAAGATATTTGGGAACCACGGCAACAGGCCCCACCCCCAGAAGATCAGCAAGAACAGCCAGACAAGACCAAGTTTACCAATCAATGAGAACAGCAGAACTCCAGTGCTAGGGGAATACTGCAAATAGAATTCATGGCATTTCCCCCCCTGATTCTTTAGTCTTTCAAAGTTAATTTTTATAAATTTATTTTTCTCTTTTTCTTTTTGGATTTTTCTTTTTCCCTTTTTCAACCAAAATCATAATCCCTTTTTTTAAAAGATTTTATTTATTTATTTGACAGAGAGAGACATAGTGAGAGAGGGAACACAAGCAAGGGGAGTGGGAGAAAGAGAAGCAGCCATCCCATGGAGCAGGGAGTCCAATGCAGGGCTTGATCCCAGGACCCTGGGATCATGACCTGAGCCAAAGGCAGACACTTAACAACTGAGCCACACAGGCGCCCCTTTAATCCCTTTTTTAAAAAATCTTTTTTACTTTTCTTTTTTTAATTAATTTATTTATTTGACAGAGAGAGACACAGTGAGAGAGAGAACACAAGCAGGAGGAGTGCAGGGAGGGGAGAAGCAGGCTTCCCGCCAAGCAGGGAGCCCGATGCGGGGCTCGATCCCAGGACCCTGGGATCAGGACCTGAGCCGAAGTCAGACGCTTAATGACTGAGCCACCCAGGCGCCCCTTTACTTTTCATTTTTAGAGTCATATTCTATCCCTTCATAGTAGATAACTTATTATATAAGTTGTTCTCTCTTTAAAATTTTGGAATACAGCTTCTTCTAACAGACCAAAATATACCCTAAATCTCTAGTGTATGGCTTTTTTCTAGTCTCCTGATAAATCACATTCTCTCCTTTTCTTTTTTAATTCATCTTCTTTCTTTCTTCAACCAACTTCTTATTTTACCAATTCCTTTTATAAAATCTTTTACAATTTTCATCTTTACACTCATATTCCATCCCTTCATCATATTAACCCTTATTTTTATACATATATAAATTCTTCTTTCTTTAAAATTTTGGGAAACACTTTCTTCTAACAACCAAAATATGCCCAAAATCTAGTGTGTGGCACGGATCTATGCACCAGCCTGATCATATTTGATCACATTCTTTTTTTTATCTTTATCTTTTTCTTTTTTCTTTCTTTCCCTCTCTTTTCCCCTGGTTTCAGGTCTCTTCCGATTCCTTTAGTGTATATTTTTTTGGGTCATTATTACCCTGCTGGCATTTTGTTCTCTCATTCATCTATTCTCCACTGGACAAAATGACAAGACGGAAAAAATCACCTCAACAAAAAGAACAAGAGGTGGTATGGACTGCCAGGGACCTAATCAATATGGACATAAGTAAGATGTTGGAACTAGAGTGCAGAATGATGATTTTAAACATACTCGCTGAGATTGAAAAAAGCATGGAGGATATTAGAGAAACACATTCTGGAGAAATAAAAGAACTAAAATCTAACCAAGTCAAAATCAAAAAGGTTATTAATGAGGTGCAATAAAAAATGGGGGTGCTAGCTGCTAGGATAAATGAGGCAGATGAGATAATTTGTGATATAGAAGACCAAATGATGGAGAATAAAGAAGCTGAGAAAAAGAGAGATAAACAACTACTGGATCACGAGGGCAGAATTCGAGAGATAAGTGATACCATAAGATGAAACAACATTAGAATAATTAGGATCCAAGAAGAAGAAAGAGAGAGAGGGAAGAAGGTATAATGAAGCAAATTATAGCAGAGAACTTCCCTAATTTGGGGAGGGAAACAGGCATCAAAATCCAGGAGACACAGAGAACCCCCCTCAAAAATCAATAAAAATAGGTTACAACCCCGACATCTAATAGCAAAACTTACAAGTCTTGGAGACAAAGAGAAAATCCTGAAAGCAGCTCAGGAGAAGAGATCTGTAACCTACAATGGTAGAAACATTAAATTGGCAACAGACTTATCCACAGAGACCTGGCAGGCCAGAAAGGACTGGCAGGATATATTCAGAGAACTAAATGAGAAAAATATGCAGCCAAGATTACTATATCCAGCTAGGCAGTCATTGAAAATAGAAGGAGAGATCAAATCTTCCAGGACGAACAAAAACTAAAGGAATTTGAAAACACGAAACCAGCCCTACAGGACATATTGAAAGGGGTCCTCTAAGCAAAGAGAGAGCCTAAAAGCAACATAGACCAGAAAGGAACAAGACAATATGGAGTAACAGTCACCTTACAGGCAATAAAATGGCACTAAATTCCTATCTTTCAATAGTTACCCTGAATGTAAATGGGCTAAATGCCCCAATCAAAAGACACAGGCTATCAGATTGGATTAAAAAAACAAAACAAAACTCATCGATATGCTGTCTGCAAAAGACTCATTTTAGACCCAAAGACACCCCAGATTGAAAGTGAGGGGGTGGAAAACCATTTACCATGCTAATGGACAACAAAAGGAAGCTGCAGTGGCAATCCTTCTATCAGACAAATTAGATTTTAAACCAAAGACTATGATATGAGATGAAGGAGGACACTATATCCTACTTAAAGGGTCTATCCAACAAGAAGATCTAACAATTGTAAATATCTATGCCCCTAATATAAGAGCAGCCAATTATATAAGCCAATTAATAACGAAAGCAAAGAAACACATTGACAACAATATAATAATGGTGGGGGACATTAACACCCCCTCACTGAAATGGAAAGAGCATCTAAGCAAAAGATCACCAAGGAAATAAAGACTTTATAAGACACACTGGACTAAATGGATTTCACGGATATATTCAGAACATTCCATCCCAAAGCAACAGAATACACATTCTTCTCTAGTGCCCACAGAACATTGTCCAGAATAGATCACATCCTAGTTCACAAATGAAGTCTCAACATGTACCAAAGGATTGGGATCATTCCCTGCATATTTTCTGACCACAATGCTTTGAAACTAGAACTCAAATCACAAGAGGAATGTCAAAAAGAACTCAAATACTTGGAGGCTAAAGAGCATCCTACCAAAGAATGAATGGATCAACCAGAAAATTAAAGAAGAACTAAAAAAATTCAGTGAAACAAATGAAAATGAAAACACAACTGTTCAAAATCTTTGGGATGCAGCAAAGACCATCCTAAGAGGAAAGTATATAGCAATACAAGCCTTTCTCAAGAAACAAGAAAGGTCTCAACTAGAAAAACTAACCCTACACCTAAAGGAGCTGGAGAAAGAACAGCAAATAAAGCCTAAACCCAGCAGGAGAAGAGAAATCATAAAGATCAGAGCTGAAATCAATGAAATAGAAACCAAAAGAACAGTAGAACAGATCAATGAAACTAGGAGCTGGTTCTTTGAAAGAATTAACAAGATTGTTATACGAAAACAATAGATCGTGGATCACCACATCAAAAACTAATGATGTATTGTATGGTGACTAACACAACATAATAAAATTAAAAAAAAAAAGAATTAACAAGATTGAAAAAGCTCTGGCCCAACTTATGAAAAACAAAAGAGAAATGACCCAAATAAATAAAACCATGAATGAAAGAGGAGAGATCACAACCAACACCAAAGAAATACAAACAATTATAAGAACATATTAGGAGCAACAATATGCCAGCAAACTAGATAACCTGGAAGAAATGGATCCATTCCTACAGATGTAAAAACTACCAAAACTGAACCAGGAAGAAATAGAAAACCTGAACAGACCTATAACCACTAAGAAATTGAAGCAGTCATTAAAAATCTCCCAACAAACAAAAGCCCAGGGCCAGATGGCTTCCCAGGGGAATTCTACCAAACATTTCAAGAAGAATTAATACCTATTCTTCTGAAACTGTTCCAAAAAATAGAAATGGAAGGAAAACTTCCAAACTCGTTTTATGAGGCCACCATTACCATGATCCCAAAACCAGACAAAGACCCCACCAAAAAGGAGAATTACAGACCAATAACCTTGATGAACATGGATGCAAAAATTCTCACCAAAATACTAGCCAATAGGATCCAACAGTACATTAAAAGGATTATTCACCACGATCAAGTGGGATTTATCCCTGGGCTGCAAAGTTGATTCAACATCAGCAAATCAATCAACATGATACAATACATTAATAAAAGAAAGAACAAGAACCATATGATCCTCTCAATAGATGCAGAAAAAGCATTTGACAAAGTACAGCATCCTTTCTTGATCAAAACCCTTCAGAGTATAGGGATAGAGAGTACATACCTCAAGTTCATAAAATCCATCTATGAAAAACCCTCAGTAAATATCATTCTCAATGGGAAAAAATGAGAGCTTTCCCCTTAAAGTCAGGAACGTGGCAGGGATGTCCACTATTACCACTGCTATTCCACATAATATTAGAAGTACTAGTCACAGCAATCAGACAACAAAAAGAAATAAAAGGTATCTGAATCAGCAAAGAAGAAGTCAAACTCTCATTGTTTGCAGATGATATGATACTTTATGTGGAAAACCCAAAAAACTCCACCCCAAAACTGCTAGAACTCATACAGGAACTCAGTAAAGCAGGAGGATATAAAATCAATGCACAGAAATCAGTGGCATCCCTATATACCAAAAAGACAGAAGAAAGAGAAATTAAGGAGTCAATCCCATTTGCAATTGCACCCAAAACCAGAAGAAACCTAGGAATAAATCTAACCAAAGAGGTAAAGGATCTGTACTCAGAAAACTATAAAATACTCATGAAAGAAATTGAGGAAGACACAAAGAAATGGAAAAACGTTCCATGCTCATGGATTGGAAGAACAAATATTGTGAAGATGTCAATGCTACCTAGAGCAATCTACACATTCAATGCAATCCCCATCAAAATACCATCCACTTTTTTCAAAGAAATGGAACAAATAATCCTGAAATTTGTATGGAACCAGAAAAGACCCCGCATAGCCAGAGGAATGTTGAAAAAGAAAAGCAAAACTGGCGGCATCACAGTTCCGGACTTCCAGCTCTATTACAAAGCTGTCAACATCAAGACAGTATAGTACTGTGACAAAAACAGACACATAGATCAATGGAACAGAATAGAGAGCCCAGAAATGGACCCTCAACTCTATGGTCAACTAATCTTCGACAAAGCAGGAAAGAATATCCAATGGAAAAAAGACAGTCTGTTCAACACATGGTGTTGGGAAAATTGGACAAGTAGATCAATTAAACAGAATAGAGAGCCCAGAAATAAATTCAAGCTTATATGCTTAAGTGGTCAATCTAAGAAAACAGGGAATAATATATGGGGTGGGGGAGACAATCTCTTCAATAAATGGTGCTAGGAAACCTGGACAACTACACATAAAATAAGTAAGTAAATAAATAAATAAATGCACAGCACCACTTTCATAAATCATGCTGCAATAAATATAGTGGTCCATATATCTTTCAAATTAGTGGTTTATTTGTTTGTGTGTTTGTTTGGTTGGTTTTTTTTCTTCCTTTTGGGTAGATACCAAGTAGTAAAATTACTGGATCATAAGGAATTCATTCTTTTATTTTTTTTTGAAAAATCCACGTATTGTTTTCTACAGTGCCTGCACCAATTTTGTACCCCCATCTGGATTTAAAAAATAATAAGAAGAAGAAGGTTACACATGCATGTGTGTGTTTGTGTTTGTATATATTGTCATGTTGCCATTTGTGCCAACATGGATGGACTAGAGGGTATCCTGTTAAGTAAAATAATTCAGACAAAGACAAATATCAGGTGATTTCACTTATCTGTAGAATTTAAAAACAAAAAAATGAACAAACAAAAAAAAGCGGTAACAGATCCATAAATACAAAGACCAAACTGATGGTTTTCAGAGGGGAGGTGCAGATGAGCAAAATGGGTAGATTCTATGTAGTGGGAGATACAGGCATCCAGGTATGGAATGAAGACATCAAGGGGACAAACAGTACAGCATGGGGTATATAGTCAGTGGTATTGTTATACTGCTGTGTGATGACAAATGTTTGCTTGTGGTGAGCATACCATAACACACAGACCTATGGAATTAGTATGTTTTACACCTTAAACTAATGTAACATCATGTGCTATTTAAAAAAAAAATGTCTGTTTCCCATTCTCTGTGGGAGGACAGAATCTTGACTCTGATAATTGCCAGCTAACATATACAGCTGGCCTACATTTAACACAGTGTAACACAATTACACCGACCAACTCTTTATACATTTTCACTTCTCTAACTCTATTAAGCCCACACAATCTCCTTTCCCTCATTCTCTTTTTAAAACTCCACAATCACTTCTGGAAAAATCAGAAGAGATCTCAGCATTATCACCCTTACTGACGGTGGTTGTTGAATAAAATCTGCTTTCACAATGTTAACTAATTTCCAGCTGTGGTTATCTTTGACAACACTTTTTCTCCATTTATTTACATTTTTAAAAATTATTTAATCACTATACTGGAATTTTCAACCAAACACTCTTTGCATGTGTAATTGAGTATATACCTGAATATTTCATATCTTCTAGCATGACTTTAAATGGTATAGTATTTTCAATTTTAGCATATTTGAGTTCATTGTTAATACATACAAAACTGGGGAACCTGGGTGGCTCAGTCAGTTAAGTGGCAGACTCAATTTTTGCTCAGGTCATGATCACAGGGGTCCTGAGATTGAGTCCCACATCAGTCGCCATGCTCAGCAGGGTGTCTGCTTCTCTCTCCCTCCCACCATTCTTTAACTCTCTCTCTATCAAATAAATGAACAAATCTTTAAAAAATACAAACATAAAATACTGTCTTTTGATATTCATGGAGTAATACATATTTTTGGTAGATACCCTGGGGTTTTAATATGGATAGTAATGAAAGAAGAACTTTTTTTTTTCCTTTACACACTGTGTCCTTTTATTTATTTCAATTACTCTATTGTTAAAACACTCAGTATTTTGTTGAATAAGAATGATGGAAATTGGCATCATTGATTTGTTCCCTCTCAAGGATTAATGTAGTGAGTCTTTATTTGTTAAAGATCGTTATCAGGGCCTATGACCCCAGCCTGATAGATCCTTAGCTGGTAGGGTATGATGAAGCCCCAAACATGGATGCAGAAAGCAGAATGACAAAATTCTGAGGATAATACTCAAAATCCAATATGGTCCTTTCACAAAACAGAAGAAAAATACACAAAGAACATCTAATCTTGCAAAAGTCATCTCTAGAATCTTTCCTGGTTGATCTGATTCGTCTATTAATCAAAACTGTGAAACAAGGATGACTCTTTAGTAGACTTTAAAGTCCATCTGGAAGCTCTCTCTTATGGCATTCTGTGTTACACACAATAAATGAGATCACCCAACCTACTTTAGCTGTCCTGTTGGTAAATATATTATCTCCTGAGATTAATGGATTGGTAAAAATGCAGAAAATAGGATGGGAGGCAATTAGACTGATGGAACACATAACCATAGCTGAGTAGTTGGAAAGAACTTTCAAACAAGACCACAAACAAATCCATCAAGCTATTGACAGTAGAACTATAGGAGTTCCATGGCCAGACACCTAAATCAAGACCAAGACCACACACATCACAGTCTCCTATGAGTTCATCATCAAAATGCTGTCCAAGGGATGAATGTCTCAATTGTAATCAACTAGGACACTGAAAAATATTATCCTCCAAGGTTGTAGGCAAGTCCTTCCACATCAACTCAAGTGTCCCCATATCTATTCTCTTAGGCTGCTTCCAAATTAACAGGACTCCAAAGTATTCTCCAGTAAATTGCTACAAGTTATTTGTTTAAACAACCAAGTAGAAACTACAATTAAAATTAATGGGAAATCATGCTAAAGTCTGATAGGTACCAGAGGTATTCTCTCTACTGGAACCCACACCTATAAGACAAAAAGCCCTTAGAGAAAAAAGAAAAAGAAAACTGCATGCGAAGAAATCAGAGAGGGAGATAAACCATGAGAGACTCTGGACTCTGGTAAACAAACTGAAGGTTACAGAGGGGAAGGAGATGGGTATTAAGGAGGGCACATGTTGTGATGAGCATTGGGTGTTATACAGAACTAATGAATATTTGACCACTACATCAAAAACTAATGATGTACTACATGTTGGCTAACTGAACATAAAAAAAAACAAACAAACTCACAGAGGGGTATATAATACAATTAGAACTGTACAAATGATTCTGGGATGTTTCACAGAAAAAAAAAGACATTCATTTTGCTATGTAGAATACGTCCAGTCAATCTACTATGTGGAAATCAGTTCTCTAAATTTAAAGAATTAATATGACTGGGGAAAAGATGGCAGAGGAGTAGGGGACCCTATTCTAACTGGTCCCCGGAATTGAGCTGGATATCTACTAGACCACTCTGAGCACCCACAAAATCAGCCTGAGATGTAAGAAGATCTGGATCTCTACAAACAAGATATTGCAGGTGGTTGGTTTTGAGGTATGAAGTCGGGAGCCGTAATTCTGCAGGCAGATATGGGAAGATATGGCAGCAGGAGGGAGCCTGGCCATGGGGTCCTACACTGCCAGTGAACTACAGCCTGTGCACTGTGGATGGGGCACAGACTCGAAGACTGTAGCAACGGGGAAAGGACTTTAGGGCAGTCCCCCCCAACTGAAACCCGGAGCGTTGGGGTCATGCATGTGAACTGGCAGTTTTAGTGGCTGGCAGTTTTAGAAGCACAAAGGGCAGAGTCGTAACCCGACCTGGAAGCAGGACTGGGAGCACTGTGGAGGGGCGCACAACCCTGGACACTGCAGTTATAGCAGCACAGAGAGAAACGGAAATAGTGTGGCCTGGAGAGCTCACTGAAGAACAGACTGTGAACTCTCTGCTCTGAGGAAGAGGGTTGGAAATGGTCTCTCTGCTCTGACTCTCAGAAGAGACGCAGAAAGCCACCAGGGAAAGCCACCAGAGAACAAAAGCCCCCCCCCAAATTGGTTCCCACTGAGCCCATCCCTGCCACAGGGGCACAAGGCAACTCTGCCCAAACAGGGTTGCCTGAGTAACAGCATGGCAGGCCCCTCCCCCAGATGACAGGCTGGGAGAACAAGAGGCCACCAACCCTAAGGTCCCTAGAAAATAGGTGCATCTTCCTTGAGTTCTGGTCAATAATTTAGACTCTATACATTCCCTCAAACACCCATCAACAGAATGACTAGGAGGAGGAACCCCCAAAATAGGAAAGACTCAGAGATTATGACTTAAGCCGCAGATTTACAAATGGATGCAGATATAACCAAGATGTTGGAGACTTATCCAGACTTATCCAAAAGAAAAGAGAAAGGACCCAAATTAATAAAATTATGAATGAGAGGGGAAAGATCACAGCTAATACCAAGGAAATAGAAACCATTATTAGAAATTATTATCAACAACTATATGCCAATAAACTGAGCAATCTGGATGAAATGGAGGCCTTCCTGGAAACCTATAATCTGCCAACACTGAAACAGAAAGAAATTGACAACCTGAATAGGCCAATAACCAGTAATGAGATTGAAGCAGTGATGAAAAACCTCCCAAAAAACAAGAGACCAGGGCCTGATGGATTCCCTAGGGGAATTCTACCAAATATTCAAAGAAATAATACCTATTCTACTGAAGCTGTTTCAAAAAAAATGGAAACAGAAGGAAAACGTCCAAACTCATTCCATGAAGCCAGCATTACCTTAATCCCCAAACCAAGCAAAGACCCCATCAAAAAGGAGAATTTCAGACTGATATCCTTGATGATTATGGATTCCAAAATCCTCAACAAAATCCTAGCTAATAGGATCCAACAATACATTAAAAGGATCATCCATCACGACCAAATGGGATTTATCCCCAGGATGCAAGGTGGTTCAACATTCGCAAATCAATCAATGTGATAGAACACATTAATAAGAGGAGAGAGGAGAACCATATGGTCCTCTCAATTGATGCAGAAAAAGCATTTGACAAAATATAACATCCTTTCCTGATTAAAACTCTTCATAGTATAGGGATAGAGGGAGCATTCCTCAAGATCATAAAATCAATCTATGAAAAACCCACAGCGAATATCCTCCTCAATGGGGAAAAGCTGAGAGCCTTTCTCTTAAGATCAGGAACACGTCAAGGATGCCCACTCTTGCCACAATTTTTCAACATAGTACTAGAAGTCCCAGCAACATCAATCAGAAAACAAAAAGAAATAAAAGGTATTCAGATTGGTAAAGAAGAAGTCAAACTCTCTCTTTTCGCAGATGACATGATACTTTACATGGAAAACTCAAGTGCCTCCACCCCCAAATTACTAAAACTCATACAGCAATTCAGTAATGTAGCAGGATACAAAATCATTGCACAGAAATCAGTTGCTTTCTTATACACTAACAATGCAACAGTAGAAAGAGGAATTAGAGAAACGATTCCATTCACAATAGCACCAAAAACCATAAGATAACTCAGAATAAACCTAACCAAAAAGGTAAAGGGTCTATACTCTTGGAACTACAGAACACTCATGAAAGAAATTGAAGACATAAAAAGATGGAAAAATATTTCACACTCAGGGATCAGAAGAATAAACATTGTTAAAATGTCTATGTCTGTGCTACCCAGAGCAATCTATACCTTCAATGCCATCCCAATCAAAATTCCAATGACATTTTTCATAGGGCTGTTACAAACAATCCTAAAATTTGTATGGAATCAGAAAGGACCCCAAATCGCCAGGGAAATGTTGAAAAAGAAAAACAAAGCTGTAAGCATCATGTTGCCCAATTTCAAGCAATATTACAAAGCTGTGATCACCAAGATAGCATGGTATTGACAAAAAAAAACAGACATATAGACCAATGAAACAGAATAGAGAGCCCAGCTATGGACCCTCAACTTTATGGTCAAAGAATTTTTGACAAAGCAGGAAAAAACATGCAATGGAAAAAAGAGTCTCTTCAATAAATGGTGCTGGGAAAATTGGGCAGCCACATGCAGAAGAATCAAGCTCAACCATTCTCTAACACCATACACAAAGATAAACTCAAAATGGATGAAAGACCACAATGTGAGACAGGAATCCATCAAAATCCTAGAGGAGAACATAGGCAGTAACCTCTTTAACATCGGCCACAGCAACTTCTTTCAAGATACAGCTCCAAAAGCTAGTGAAACAAAAGTAAGAATGAACTTTTGGGACTTAATCAAGATAAAAATCTTCTTCACAGCAAAGGAAACAGTCAACAAAACAAAGAGGCAACCCACAGAATGGGAAAAGATATTTGAAAATGACACTACAGTTTAAGGGCTGGTATCCAAGATCTATAAAGAACTTCTCAAACTCAAAACCCAAAAAACAAATAATCAAGTAAAAAAATGGGCAGAAGACATGAAAAGACACTTCTTTGAAGACATACAAATGGCTAACAGACACATGAAAAAATGTTCATCATCATTATCCATCAGGGACATTCAAATCAAAACCACATTGAGATACCACCTTACACCAGTTAGAATGGCAAAAATGGACAGGGAAAGAAACAACAAATTTAGGGTATGTTGTGGAGAAAGGGGAACCCTCTTACACTGTTGGTGGGAATGCAAGCTGGTACTGCCACTTTGAAAACAGTGTGGAGGTGGCTCAAAAAATTAAAAATAGGGGTACCCTATGACCCAGCAATTGCACTACTGGGTATTTACCCCAAAGACACAGATGTAGTGAAAAGAAGGGCCATATGCACCCCAATCTTCATAGCAGCAATGTCTGCAATAATCAAACTGGATGGAGCCGAGATGCCCTTCAACAGATGAATGGATAAAGAAGATGTGGTCCATATATACAATGGAATATTACTCAGCCATCAGAAAGGATGAATACCCAACTTTGACATCAACATGGATGGGACTGGAGGAGATTATGCTAAGTGAAATAAGTCAAGCAGAGAAAGTCATTTAGCATATGGTTTCACTGATTTGTGGAACATAAGGAATAGCATGGAGGACATTAGGAGAAAGAAGGGAAAAATGAAGGGGGAGAAATCAGAGGGAGAGATGAACCATGAGAGACTATGGACTCTGAGAAACAAACAGGGTTTTAGAGGAGAGGAGGGTGGGGGGATTGGTTAGCTCAGTGATGGGTATTAAGGAGGGCATGTACTGCATGGAGCACTGGGTGCTATAGAAAACAATGAATCGTGGATCACCACATCAAAAACTAATGATGTATTGTATGGTGACTAACATAACATAAGAAAATTTAAAAAATTAAAAAAAAAAAAGCTATGGATGCAAACCCAAGCAGATTACTTAGTCTGGCCCCTGACTAGGGAAGTGCACTTCCACCTTGGGCAAAGACATTTAAGAATCACTACAACAGGCCCCTCCCACAGAAAATCAGAAAGAACATCAAGCGAAGACCAAGTTTACCAATCAATGAGAACAGCAGAACTCCAGTACTAAGGGAATACAGTACATAGCATTCATGATTTTTTCCCCATGATTGTTTAGTCTTTCACAGTTATTTTTTTAATTTTTTTTGTTTTTGTTTTTTTTTGATTGTCCTTTTCCTTTTTTCAAACAACATCTTCTCAATTCTTTTTTGTAATATCTTTTTTAATTTTCATTTTTAGAGTCCTATTCTATCCCTTCAGTTTGGTTAACCTTATTTTTTGTATATGTATATATATATATTTTTTTCTCTCTTTAAAATTTTGGGATACAGTTTCCTCTAACAGACCAAAATATACCCTGAATCTCTAGTGTATGATTTTATTTTAGTCTCCTGCCTAAAAACATTCTTTCCCCCTTTTTTAAAATTTTTCTTCTTTCTTTTTTGAACCAACTTCTAATCTTATCAGTTCCTTTTTTTTTTAAGATTTTATTTATTTATTTGAGACAGAGAGAATGAGAGAGACAGAGAGCACATGAGAGGGGGGAGGGTCAGAGGGAGAAGCAGGCTCCCTGCTGAGCAGGGAGCCCGATGCGGGACTCGATCCCGGGACTCCGGGGTCATGACCTGAGCCGAAGGCAGTCGCTTAAGCAACTGAGCCACCCAGGCGCCCATTATCAGTTCCTTTTTTAATCTTTTTAAATTTACGTGTTTACAGTCATATTCCATCCCTTCATTGTAATGTCTCTTATTTTTGTATATATAAAAGTTTTTTCTTTATTTAAAATTTTGGGAGGCAGTTTCTTCTAACAAACCAAAATTCACCCAAAATCTAGTGTATGGCTCTGTTCTAATCACCAGACTGATCATATTCTTTTTTTTTTCCCTTTCGTTCCCCCCATTTTTCGGGTCTCTTCTGATTTGTTTAGTGTGTATTTTTCTGGGTCATTGTTACCACTATATCATTTTGCTTTCTCATTCATCTATTCTTCTCTGGACAAAATGACAAAAAGGAAAAACTCACCTCAAAGGAAAGAACAAAAGGCAGTACCAACTGCCAGGGATCTAATCAATATGTAAATTAGTAAGATGTCAGAACTGCAGTTCAAAATGAGGATTATAAAGATACTAGCTGGGATTGAAAAAAACATTGGAGATACAAGAGAATCCCTTTCTGGAGAAATAAAAGAACTAAAATCTAACCAAGTCAAAATCTAAAACGCCATTAATGAGGTCCAATAAAAAATGGAGGCTCTAACTGTTAGAATAAATGAGGCAGAAGAGAGAATTAGTGATATAGAAGACCAAATGATGGAGAACAAAGAAGCTGAGAAAAAGAGAAATAAGAAACTACTGGATCACGAGGGCAGAATTTGAGAGAAAAGTGATACCATAAGATTAAATAATATTAGAATAATTGGGATCCAAGAAACAACAAAGAGAGGGTTGAGGAGCAAAAGATATATTCAAGCAAATTATAGTGGAGAACTTCCTTAATTTGGAGAGGGAAACAGGCATCAAAATCCAAGAGGCACAGAAAACCCCCACAAAATCAATAAAAATAGATCAGCACCCCACATCTAATAGTAAAACTTACGAGTCCCAGAGACAAAGAGAAAAACCTGAAAGCAGCTCGGGAAGAGAGGTCTGTAACCTACAATTGCAGAAACATTAGATTGGCAGCACAACTATCCACAGAGACCTGGCAGGCCAGAAAGGACTGGGATGTTATATTCAGAGCACTAAATGAGGAAAAATATTCAGACAAGAATGCTATATCTAGCTAAGATGTCATTGAAAATAGAAGGATAGTTAAAAAGCAACCAGGATGAACCAAAACTAAAAGAATTTACAAACACGAAACCACCATACAAGAAATATTGAAAAGGGTCCTCTAAGCAGAGAGAGAGCCTAAAAGTAACATAGACCAGAAAGGAACAGAGACAATATACCATAACAGTCACCTGACAGGCAAAACAATGGCACTGAATTCATATCTTTCAATAGTTACCCTGAATGTAAATGCACTAAATGCTCCAATCAAAAGATGTAGGGTATCATATTGGATAAAAAACAATACGCATCGATATGCTGTCTGCAACAGTCTCATTTTACACTCAAAGCCACCTCCAGATTTAAAGTGAGGGGGCAGACAAACATTTAACCATGCTAATGGACATCAAAAGAAAGCTGGGGTGGTAATATTTATATCAGACGAATTAGATTTTAAACCAAAGACTATAATAAGGGATGAGGAAGGACACTATATCCTACTTAAATGGTCTACCCAATAAGAAGATCTAATGATTTTAAATATCTATGCCCCTAACATGGGAGCAGCCATCTATATGAGCCAATTAATAATAAAAATCAAAGAAACACATTGACAACAATACAATAATAGTGGGGTATTTTAACAACCCCCCCCCCTGAAATGGACAGATCATCTAAGCAAAAGATCAACAAGGAAATAAAGACTTTAAATGACACACTGGACCAAATGGACTTCACAGATCTATTCAAAACATTCCATCCCAAAGTAACAAAATACACATTCTTCCTAGTGCACGTGAAACATTCTCCAGAGTAGATCACATCCTGGGTCACAAATCAGGTCTCAACCAGTACCAAAAGATTGGGATCATTCCCTGCCTATTTTCAGACCACAATGCTTTGAAACTAGAACTCAATTACAAGAGGGAAGTCGGAAAGATAAAAAATGAATAAAAAATAAAAACTGGGGGTGCTCAATGCTAGGATAAATGAGGCAGAAGAGAGAATCAGTGATATAGAAGATGGAAAATAAAGAAGCTGAGAAAAAGAGAGATAAACAACTACTGGATCACGAGGGCAGAATTCGAGAGCTAAGCAATACCATAAGACAAAACAACATTAGAATAATTGGGATCCCAGAAGAAGAAAGAGAGAGAGGGGAAGAAGGTATACTGGAGCAAATTAGAGCAGAGAACTGCCCTAATTTGGGGAAGGAAACAGACATCAAAATCCAGGAAGCACAGAGAACCCTTCTCAAAATTAATGAAAATAGGTCAACACCCCGATATCTAATAGTAAAACTTACGAGTCTCAGAGACAAAGAGAAAATCCTGAAAGCAGCTCAGGAGAAGAGATCTGTAACCTACAAGGGGAGAAACATTAGATTGGCAACAGACCTATCCACAGAGACCTGGCAGGCCAGAAAGGACTGGCAGGATATCTTCAGAGCACTAAATGAGAAAAATATGCACCCAAGAATACTCTATCCAGCTAGGCTATCATAGAAAATAGAAGGAGAGATACAAAGCTTCCAGGACAAACAAAAACTAAAGGAATTTGCAAACACAAAATCAGCACTACAAGAAATATTGAAAGGGGTGCTCTAAGCAAAGAGAGAGCCTAAAACCAACATAGACCAGAAAGGAAAAAAGACAATATACAGTAACAGTCACCTTACAGGCAATACAATGGCACTAAATTCCTATCTTTCAATAGTGACCCTGAATGTAAATGGGCTAAATGCCCCAATCAAAAGACACAGGCTATCAGATTGGATTAAAAAACAAGACCCATCAATATGCTGTCTGCAAGAGACTCACTTTAGACCCAAAGACACCCCAGATTGAAAGTGAGGGGGTGAAAAACCATTTACCATGCTAATGGACACCAAAAGAAAGCTGGGGTTGCAATCCTTATATCAGAGAAATTAGATTTTAAATGAAAGACTGTAATAAGAGATGAGGAAGGACACTATATCCTACTTCAAGGGTCTATCCAACAAGAAGATCTAACAATTGTAAATATCTATGCCCCTAACATGGGAGCAGCCAATTATATAAGGCAATTAATAACAAAAGCAAAGAAACACATCAACAACAATACAATAATAGTGGGGGACTTTAACACCCCCCCTCACTGAAATGGACAGATCGTCTAAGCAAAAGATCAACAAGGAAATAAAGACTTTAAATGACACACTGGACCAAATGGACTTCACAGACATATACAGAACATTCCATCCTGAAGCAACAGAATACACATTCTTCTCTAGTGCCCATGGAACATTCTCCAGAATTGATCACATCCTAGGTCATAAATCAGGACTCAACCGGTACCAAAAGATTGGGATCATTCCCTGCCTATTTTCAGACCACAATGCTTTGAAACTAGAACTCAATCACAAGAGGAAAGATGGAAAGAAGTCAAATACATGAAGACTAGAGAGCATCCTACTAAAGAATGAATGGGTCAACCAGGAAATTGAAGAAAAATTTAAAAAATTCATGGAAACCAATGAAAATGAAAACACACTGTTCAAAATCTTTGGGATGCAGCAAAGGCAGTCCTACGAGGAAAGTATATAGCAATCCAAGCCTTTCTCAAGAAACAACAAAGGTCTCAAGTACACAACCTAACCCTACACCTAAAGGAGCTGGGGAAAGAACAGCAAATAAGGCCTAAAACCAGCAGGAGAAGAGACATAATAAAGATCAGAGCAGAAATCAATGAAATAGAAACTAAAAGAACAGTAGAACAGATCAACGAAACTAGGAGGTGGTTCTTTGAAAGAATTAACAAGATTGATAAACCCCTGGCCAGACTTATCAAAAAGAGAAGAGAAATGACCCAAATCAACAAAATCATGAAGGAAAGAGGAGAGATCACAACCAACACCAAAGAAATACAAACAGTTCTAAGAACATATTATGAGCAACTCTATGCCAGCAAATTAGATAACCTGGAAGAAATGGATGCATTCCTAGAGATGTATCAACTACCAAAACTGAACCAGGAAGAAATAGAAAACCTGAAGAGACCTATAACCACTAAGGAAATGGAAGCAGTCATCAAAAATCTCCCAAAAAACAAAAGCCCAGAGCCAGATGGCTTCCCAGGGGAATTCTACCAAACATTTCAAGAAGAATTAATACGTATTCGTCTGAAACTCTTCCAAAAAATAGAAATGGAAGGAAAACTTCCAAACTCATTTTATGAGGCCACCATTACCTTGATCCCAAAACCAGAAAAGGCCCCATCAAAAAGGAGGATTATAGACCAATATCCCTGATGAACATGGATGCAAAAATTCTCACCAAAATACTAGCGAATAGGATCCAACAGTACATTAAAATGATTCTTCACCACGACCAAGTGGGATTTATCCCTGGGCTGCAAGGTGGGTTCAACATCCACAAATCAATCAACATGATACAATACATTAATAAAAGAAAGAACAAGAATCATATGATCCTCTCCATAGATGCAGAAAAAGCATTTGACAAAGTACAGCATCCTTTCTTGATTAAAACTCTTCAGAATATAGGCATAGAGGGTACATACCTCAATATCATAAAAGCCATCTTTGAAAAACCTACAGCGAATATCATTCTCAATGGGGAAAAACTGAGAGCTTTCCCCCTAAGGTCAGGAACACGGCCGGGATGTCCACTATCACCACTGCTATTCAACACAGTATTGGAAGTCCTAGCCACAGCAATCAGACAAGAAAAAGAAATAGAAGGCATCCAAATCGGCAAAGAAGAAGTCAAACTCTCACTCTTTGCAGATAATGTGATACTTTATGTGGAAAACCCAAAAGACTCCCTCCCCCTAAACGGCTAGAACTCATACAGGAAATCAGTAAAGTGGCAGGATATAAAATCAATGCACAGAAATCAATGGCATTCCTATACACCAACAACAAGACAGAAGAAAGAGAAATTAAGGAGTTGATCCCACTTACAATTGCACCCAAAAGCATAAGATACCTAGGAATAAATCTAACCAAAGAGGCAAAGGATATGTATTCAGATAACTATAAAATACTCATGAAAGAAATGGAGGAAGACACAAAGAAATGGAAAAACGTTCCATGCTGACGGATTGGAAGAACAATTATTGTGAAGATGTCAATGCTACCTAGAGCAATCTACACATTCAAACCAATCTCCATCAAAATACCACCCACTTTTTTCAAAGAAATGGAACAAATAATCCTAAAATTTGTATGGAACCATAAAAAAAAAAAAATAGCCAGAGGAATGTTGAAAAAGCAAAGCAAAGCTGGTGGCATCATAATTCCGGACTTCCAGCTCTATTACAAAGCTGTCATCATCAAGACAGTATGGTACTGGCACAAAACAGGCACATAGATCAATTGAACAGAATAGAGAGCCCAGGAATGGACACTCAACTCTGGCCAACTAATCTTCAACAAAGCAGGAAATATGTTCAATGGAAAAAAGGCAGTCTCTTCAAAAAATGGTGTTGGGAAAATTGGACAGCCACATGCAGAAGAATGAAACTGGGCCATTTCCTTGCACCACACACAAAAATAGACTCCAAATGGTTGAAAGACCTCAATGTGAGACAGGAGTCTATCAAAATCCTAAAGGAGAACACAGGCAGCAGCCTCTTCAACCTCAGCCACGGCAACTTCTTCCTAGAAACATCGCCAAAGGCAAGGGAAGCAAGGGCAAATTGAACTCTTGGGACTTCATCAAGATAAAAAGCTTTTGCACAGCAAAAGAAACAGTCAACAAAACCAAAAGAAAACTGACAGAATGGGAGAAGATATTTGCAAATGACATATCAGATAAAGGGCTAGTATCCAAAATCTATAAAGAACTTATCAAACTCAACACCCAAAGAACAAAGAATCCAACCAAGAAATGGGCAGAAGACATGAACAGAGATTTTTCCAAAGAAGACATCCAAATGGCCAACAGACACATGAAAAAGTGCTCAACATTGCTCGGCATCAGGGAAATCCAAATCAAAACCTCAATGAGATTCCACTTGACACCAGTCAGAATGGCTAAAATTAACAAGTCAGGAAATGATAGATGTTGGCAGGGATGCAGAGAAAGGGGAACCCTCCTACAGTGTTGGTGGGAATGCAAGCTGGTGCAGCCACTCTGGAAAACAGTATGGAGGTTCCTCAGAAAGTTGAAAATAGAGCTACCATATGATCCAGCAATTGCACTACTGGGTATTTACCCCAAGGATAGAAATGTAAGGATCTGAAGGGGTACATGCACCCCGATGTTTATAGCAGCAATGTCCACAATAGCCAAACTGTGGAAAGAGCCAAGATGTCCATTGACAGAAGAATGGATAAAGAAGAGGTGGTATATATATACAATGGAATATTATTCCGCCATCAAAAGGAATGAGATCTTGCCATTTGCAACAACGTGGATGGAACTGGAGGGTATTATGCTGAACGAAATAAGTCAAAAAGAGAAAGACCTGTATCATATAACCTCACTGATATGAGGAATTCTCTAGGTAGCATTGACATCTTCACAATACTTGTTCTTACAATCCATGAGGAATTCTTAATCTCAGGAAACAAACTGAGGGTTGCTGGAGTGCGCGGTGGAGTGGGAGAGAACGGGTGACTGGGTGATAGACACTGAGGATGGTATGTGCTCTGGTAAACGCTGTGAATTGTGCAAGACTGTTGAATCTCAGATCTGTACCTCTGAAACAATGCAATATATGTTAAGAAAAAAAAAGAAGAAGATAGCAGGGGGGGAAGAATGAAGTGGAGGATATCGGAGGGGGAGAGGAACCAAGAGAGACGATGGACTCTGAAAATCAAATAGGTTTCTAGAGGGGAGGGGTATGGGAGGATGGGTTAGCCTGGTGATGGGTATTAAAGAGGGCACGTTCTGCATGGAGCACTGGGTGTTATGCACAAACAATGAATCATAGAACACTACATCGAAAACTAATGATGTAATGTATGGTGATTAATATAACAATAAAAAAATTAAAACAAAAAAAAAACAAACAAAGCTGTAATCATCAAGTATGGTACTGGCACAAAAACAGACACAGAGATCAATGGAACAGAATAGAGAGCCCAGAAATGGACGCTCAACTCTGGTCAACTCATCTTCTTCAAAGCAGGGAAGAATGTCCAGTGGAAAAAGGGCAGTCTCTTCAATAAATGGTGCTGGGAAATTAGGACAGCCAGAGGAATGAAACTGGACCTTTCCTTACACCACACACAAAAATAAACTGAAAAAGGATGAAAGACCTGAATGTGAGGCAGGAATCCATCAAAATCCTTGAAAATAACACAGGCAGCAACTTCTTCGACTTCAGCCACAGCAACTTCTTCCTAGAAACATGACAACTGACAGAATGGGAGAAGATATTTGGAAATGACATGTCAGATAAAGGGCTAGTATCCAAAATCTATATAGAACTATTAAACTCAACAACCAAAGAACAAATAATCCAATGAAGAAATGGGCAGAAGACATGAACAGACATTTCTGCAAAGAAGACATCCAAATGGCCAACAGACACATGAAAAAATGTTCAATATTGCTCGGCATCAGGGAAATCCAAATCAAAACCTCAATGAGATACCACCTCACACCAATCAGAATGGCTAAAATTAACAAGTCAGGAAATGACAGATGTTGGCGGGGATGTGGAGAAAGGGGATCCCTCCTACGCTGTTGTTAGGAATGCAAGCTGGTGCAGCCACACTGGAAAACAGTATGGAGTTCCTCTAAAAGTTGACAATAGAGCTACCCTACGACCCAGCATATTCACTACTGGGTATTTACCCCAAAGATACAAATGTAGGGATCTGAAAGGGTACGTTTTTAAAGCAGCAATATCCACAATAGCCAAACTATGGAAAGAGCCAAGATGTCCATCAACAGAAGAATGGATAAAGATGTGGTATATATATATATATATACACACAATGCAATATACACAATGGATATTATGCAGCCATCAAAAAACTCCGAAATCTTGCCATTTGCAATGATGTGGGTGGACCTAGTGGGTATTATGCTAAGCAAAAAAAGTCAATCAGGGAAAGTCAGTTATCATATGATCTCACTGATTTGAAGAATTTGAGGAACAAGACAGAGGAGCATAGGGGAAGGGAGGGAAAAATGAAAGAAGACCAAACCAGAGAGGGAGACAAACCATAAGTGACTCTTAATCTCAGGAAACAAACTGAGGGTTGCTGGAGTGGAGGGGGTTGGGAGGGATGGGGTGGCTGGGTGATGGACATTGGTGATGGTATGTGCTATGGTGAGTGCTGTGAATTGTGTAAGACTGATGAATCACCTGTACCCTTGAAACAAATAATACATTATATGTTAATAAGAAAAAAATTTAAAAATAAGCTATCATACCATCAAAAAAAAAAAAAAAAGAACAAACTGATAGTTACCAGATGGGAGATAGGTGGGGGAGTTGGGAGAAATAGGTGATAGAGAAGAAGGAGTTCACTTGTCAAGATGAGCACCATGTGATATATAGAATTCTTAAACGCTGTGTTGTACACCAGAAACTAATATAATATTGTATGTTAACTATACTGGAATTAAAATTTTAAAAAACTTAAAAAATAAAAATAAAGATTTTCAGAAATTATGAAAACCTATTAAATATTTGCATTTTGTCAGAACTTGAACAAAGATGAAATATCTTCATTAATATTTGTAAACCTAAGGAAATATCCCTTTCTTGTTCCATGTAGAATCTTCATTAAATTATAGTTACTTAAATCAAATGTTTGTAAATAATTTGAAAGATCTTCTCTTCTTTAGTTAGCCCTAAGTACCCAAGAGAGAGTACTAAATTGTCACCTTCTCCCATAAGATTCCTGTACACATTAGTAATTATGTAATAGCAAATTGTTTTCAGTATGGAGCTCATTAAGTGGAAGATTGAGATCGAGAAAACATAAAACACCAAAACTAAAGTTGAAGGTAGCTAAGACAGGATTGGATCAGAAGGAAAGGAAAAAAATAAGTAAACAGAGAAAACCTAAGAAAAAGTTTCAAAAGCTGTGGAAGATTGGGCTCATCAAACAGTACTGAATATTGAGAGAAAATTGTCTAAATTTTAAGATAACTAAATGAAAAAGAAGAAAGGTAGATGAAGTGATTGCAATAGAAATACTATATTTTTAAATTAATTATATTATGGAATAAAAAAGCGGGGAAAAGATAAAGTACAAAGACAGAGTTTATGGATTTTATATGTATGGCAAAAAGAATTACAACTAGGTAAGTGAACAAGGTTATTCTGTGCTTCCTGTGTTCTATCCAATACCTGATCAATGAATGGGTAAGTCTGTTATCACAGATTTGTTCAATAATATATAGCCATTATAGCATTTAATTAATACCTGAAACTTCCTGTGATTCAGAAACCAACATAAATGTAGTTATTTTTGCTGAAATATTGCATTTTTATATGAAAAACAATTGTTTTTATGTATTTAAAATCATTTTCCTATTGTAAGAAATTAAAATTACTTATTAAACTGTCATTAAATTGTTAAAAAATCAAATTCTTTCTTATTAAAAAGAATCAACGGGTTAATTGGAAAAATCAAAAAGCCATTTATTTAAAACCAGAGAATCGAACTAAGATCGAATCTAAGATTTTTAGAAACTTTGTCATTTGCTGAACGTCCCATAAGCTTTCCTTCTTAGAATCAATACTAAGAATACTCAAATATACAGCAATATATGCAAATTTTAAAATGCGGGGCATAATCATCACATACTTCAAGTAAGTAAATATTATTAGTTCATGGTATCTGAGAAATTCAGCAATATAATTGGAAATCAAACCTAATAATGCCATTTTGTAATATGGTAATGGATATTCTATTTATTCTCTAATCTGTAGTCATTAGAATTTGATTTTTAAATTTTGAAAATGGAAAGTAATATAGTTATTTTATTCACATTACTTATTGATTTAAAATAAAATCATATCACAGTAATAGATTTTAGAATGATATTGACCAATGATTTCTCTTTGAATACAAATTAAAATATAATTTTTTGAACCTGTCAGATACTATAGAGACCTATTTAAAAAGAGTCTCTGAAAGAAGCTCCAAAGTGCTAAGGCTCTGCTATTGAATTTACAGAACTGACAGTCACAACTTCACTTGGGACAGCTTCTCTAGCTTCTATGTGTTTCAGTTTTCTCATCTTTAAAACTAGTAGAATAACAATAAAACCAAAGTAATAAGATTTACAAGGATTGTGTTAGGTAATAAGCTAATGATTTCCAAGTAAGACTTCCCTATAGGTTGGCTACTATTATCTGTTATGAATTTACATTATATGTCAGCTCCTTGACTACATTTTTAGAGATCAATTAAATACCAAAGGCATTAGCGATGGCAGTAAGTACTTTGAGCTAGAAAAGTTGTTACATATATTGATTGGCCATGAATGATATAGATGTTGGATATAATAACTTTAAGAAATTTGTGAAAACCACTATGTAGCATATTAGCTGATGAGCACCTTTTCTCGATATATCTTATTGTTCTATCTCACCCCTCAATGTCTAAATTAAGATATGATTATTTTCTTTATTAGGATAATTAATAATCTAGATCCTTTACTACTCAGTGAACCAGAGGAGAGTCATGTCATTACCCCGTTCTTCATATTCTTTATTAAGAAATATAAATGTATAAGGATGCTAGATCCTTGCTGCTCAGATTAGGGTCCTCAGCCAGTGATGCCTTCTGTGAATTTGTGTGGAACACAGAATCAGAGGGCTAACCCAAGATGACTGAATTAGCATCTATATTTTTACATAACCCTCAAGTGATTCATACATCCATTAGAAATTGGGATTACTGCTCTAGAAGACGCTGAAGCCCCAGTCTGCTATAAATGTGGTACACCCACCACATGGTGGACCCATTTGCTTTGTAGACCCATTTGTAGTATAAAAATCCTTGTTGAGATTAGATACATGTAATGAATCTGCTAAGATTTGTGGAGATAATATTTCTTTTGGAGGGTGTAAGAGTGCGATATATGAGGATGAAGAGAGGGGACATTCTTTCACAAGGGAATGCAAAGACTAAGACACAAAAGTCCACTTAAACTTTGTTCAAAATTTCCTTCTCAAGTGTAAGCTTTATTTTTTAAAAGATTTTATTTAGGGGCGCCTGGGTGGCTCAGTTGGTTGGGCGACTGCCTTCGGCTCGGGTCAGGATCCCGAGTCCCGGGATCGAGTCCCGCATCGGGCTCCCTGCTCGGCAGGGAGTCTGCTTCTCCCTCTGACCCTCCTCCCTCTCATGCTCTCTGTCTCTCATTCTCTCTGTCTCAAATAAATAAATAAAATCTTTAAAAAAAAAAAAAAAAAAAAAAAAAAAAGATTTTATTTATTTATTTGACAGAGAGATAGCAAGAGAGGGAACACAAGCAGGGGGAGTGGGAGAAGGAGAAGCAGGCTTCCCACGGAGCAGAGAGCCCGATGCAGGCTCGATCCCAGGACCCTGGGACCATGACCTGAGCCAAAGGCAGACGCTTAATGACTGAGCCACCCCGGCGCCCCTAAAGTGTAAGTTTTAGTTTGACATGCATGTTTGACAGTAAGGGTTCCCAATTTATCTTCTAATTTATAGATTCTGTCCTAAAAAAGAAGCATTCAGAAATGGATTATACTATTTTTAAATAATTTATTTAATGGTAACATAAGTGGAAATTGATTGTCTTAGTGACAAAGAGAAATATATTTTGATTATCTGAAATAAAAAATGGACTTAAACAATGTTATTTACAGCATAGTAAAAATGATCACTATCATTATTTTTCTGTCACTCATCATTCTTGATTAAATCTAAATAACTGATTATATACATATATATCATTATAATAACTGATATATATATATAATAATTTAAATTCCAGTTAATTAGGTGATGGGAATTAAGGAGTGCACTTGTCATGGGCACCAGATGTTGTATGTAAGCATGGAATCACTAAATGGTACACCTGAAACTAATATTACACTATGTGTTAACTAACTAGAATTTAAATAATTCTTTTAGAGAAAATAAATAGTTTCAAAATGATTTTCTGTTTTTAGCCCATTCTCAGTGTAATCCCTCCAAATGAGTATCAGGATGTCTTAGATGCAGGAAGCAGTTGCCTTAAATTCCTTTTTAATATGGAAATATTTTTTGGTGTAAAGAATGTATCACATTAATAGGGTTAAACATGAAATATTCAAGGTCAGAGAAGAAAAAATAAGTTTACACTAATTAAAACTTTTTTATAGTTTACTTCTGAACATTATTTTTGAGGTCAGAGCTAAAAATTAGAAGACCCATTCAAAAGCTGTGTCAAACATGAAAGTGACTAGAACCTACATTTGAAAAAAAGAAAAGAAAAATACATATTTTCATTTAAGGACCAGGCAGAATGAGTTTAATTACAATGTAGTGAATTGTGTCAACACAAAGTGCTCATCCTTTTGTGTGTTTAGATGTAATCTATAGCTGTGCCTGGGCATGTCCAGAATAGGATGATGCAGGTCCAAAGATTGAGTTTGCATATAGGATCTGAAGTGTAACTATGTTGCAATCTTTGCAAAAATGCTAAAATGCTTCACACATGTCTCTTCAACGACTAATTTGTGATAATAGCACATATCTCTCCATATTATTAAATTACTTGATATTAACACAGCTCCAAATACAGAGCAGGCACTCAGCATATGTTCGACTGTCAGTCTACATTCAGTTACTGAAGCACACTCATGAATCCTTTTCTTTTTCTTTTTCTAAGACTGTGTGATTGGATCAAAAGCCTCAGTGTGTAGCCTCTATTTACCACTATATCTCAAAATTCAATGGGCACAGACAATGCAACTCTCTCCCAGGATTTTCTCCTGCTGGGCTTTCCTGGGTCCCAGGTCTTTCAGCTCTCTCTCTTTATGCTTTTTCTGGTGATGTACATTCTCACAGTGAGTGGTAACATGGCTATCTTGATGTTGGTGAGTACATCCCACCAGCTACATACACCTATGTACTTCTTTTTGAGCAACCTCTCTGTCTTGGAGATTTGGTACACCACAGCTGCAGTCCCCAAAGCCCTGGCCATCCTTCTGGGGAGAAGCCAAACCATCTCATTTGCTGGCTGCCTTTTGCAGATGTACCTTGTTTTCTCACTGGGCTGCACAGAGTACTTCCTCCTGGCAGCCATGGCTTATGACCGCTATCTGGCCATCTGCTATCCTCTACGCTATGGGGTCATCATGAGCAGCCTGCTCTCAGCACAGCTAGCCCTGGGATCCTGGCTGTGCGGTTTTCTGGCCATTGCAGTGCCCACAGCCCTCATCAGCACCCTGTCCTTCTGTGGTCCCCACACAATCAACCACTTCTTCTGTGACATTGCACCCTGGATCACCCTGGCTTGCACCAGCACACAGGCAGTGGAACTCGTGGCCTTTGTGATTGCTTTTGTGGTCATCCTGAGTTCATGCCTCATCACCCTGGTCTCCTACATCTACATCATCAGCACCATTCTCAGGATCCCTTCAGCCAGCGGCAGGAGCAAAGCCTTCTCCACATGTTCTTCACATCTCACTGTGGTGCTCATATGGTATGGGTCCACGATCTTTCTTCATATCCGCCTTTCCATCAAAGAGGCCTTGGATCTTACAAAAGCTGTGCATGTCCTGAACACTGTGGTGACTCCAGTTCTAAACCCATTCATCTATACTCTCCGTAATAAGGAAGTAAGAGAAATGCTGCTGAAGAAGTGGAAGGGAAAGTAAACTTTCCTTAATAAAACAGAGCTCTGTTAATTATCTCCTATCTCTCCATTTAAGAAATTGGAGGGAAAAGAAAATGTTCCTTGATACAGGAGAAAAAAGAAACTGAAGGAGAAGAAAAAAACTGCATATACTTGCTCTACTTTTTTATATATGATTGGAAATGGAGTTCTTGGTATAAGTAAACCGGACACTTTAAGGGGGAAAATAAATATGTGCATTGAGTTAGATTTGTCCTTGACTTTTTTATTCATTTTTTAAATTTAAATTCAATTAGCCAACATATAGTACATCATTAGTTTTTGTTGTAATGTTCAATGATTCATTAGCTGCACATAACACCCAGATTTTTGAAAAAGATGGCAGAGGAGTAGGGGACCCTATTCCAACTGGTCCCCAGAATTGAGCAGAATATCTACCAAACCAATTTGAACATCCATGAAATCAGCCTGAGATGTAAGAAGATATATCTAGATCTCTACAAACAGAATATCACAGGTGGTTTGTTTCAAGGTATGAAGCAGGGAGCCATGATTCCATGGGCAGACATTGGAAGATAAATGGAAGGGGGTGGGAGTCTAGCCATCGGGGTACTACACTGTGGGTGAGCGATAGCCTCCCATTCTGGAGACTGGTCACAGACTAGCAGACAGGTAGTGGCGGGAAAAGGACCTTAGGGCAGTCCCCTGAATGGAAACGCAGAGCAGCAGGACCCCCATTGCAAACTGGGGCAGCTGGAGGTTTTAGAAGCACAAAGGGCAGAGACATGCCCCAACATGGAGGCAAGGACTAGGAGTTCTGATAAGGAGCGTGCAACCCAGGACACAGCAGTTTATAGCAGCACAGACAGAAACGGAGATATTGTGGCCTGGAGAGCTCACTGAAGAACAGTCTGCAATCTGTCTGCTCTGAGGCAGAGGGTTGGAAATGGTCTCTTCTGCTCTGACTTTCAGAAGAGACACAGAAAGCCACCAGAGAATAAACGGCCCCCCAAACCGGTTTTCATTGAGCCCATCCCTCACCACAAGGGGAGGGCATCTCTGCTCAAACAGGGTTGCCTGAGTAACAGTGCAGCAGGTCCCTCCCCCAGAAGACAGGCTGGGAAAACAAGAGGCCAGCAACCCTAAGGTCCCTAGAAAACAGGTGCATCATGCTTGGGTCCTGGTCAATATTTTGGACTCTATACATTCCCTCAACCACCCATCAACAGAATGACTAGGAGGAGAAAACCCCAAAATACGAAAGAATCAGAGATTATGACTTATGCTGCAGATTTACAAATGGATTTAGATATAACCAAGATGTTGGAGATGAAATTCAGGCTAGCAATTGTGAAGACAAGAGGTAGAATGGAGAAATCAATTAATGGCAACATAGAGTCTCTAAGGGCAGAAATGAAAGCTGAATTGGCAGAACTTAAAAATTCTACCAATGAGATCCAATCTAATCTACATAATCTAATGGCTTGGGTACACGAGGCAGAAGAATGAATTAGTGACCTAGAAGACCTAATAATAGAGAAAAAGGGCAAAGAGGAGGCCGGGGAAAACAACTCACAGTACATGAAAATAGAATCAGAGAAATAAGTGACAACAAGAAACGTTCCCATATCAGAATTATTGGAATCCCTGAGGGTGTGAAGAGAGAGAGAGGACTAGAAGATATATTTGAGCAAATCGTAGATGAGAACTTCCCTAATCTGGGGAATGAAACAAACATTCGTGTCCTAGAGGCAGAGAAGACCCCTACCAAGATCAAGGAAAATGGGCCAACACCCTGACATGTAATAGATAAACTCGCAAATCTTAGAACCAAGGAAACCATCATAAGGGCAGTTGGGGGAAGAGATTCCTTACTTACAGAGGGAGGAACATTAGAATAATATCAGACCTATCCACAGAGGCTTGGCAATCCAGAAAGGCCTGGCAAGATATATTCAGGGTACTAAATGAGAAGAACATACAACCAAGAATACTTTATCCTGCAAGGCTATCATTTAGAATGGATGGAGAGATGCAGAGCTTCCAAGACCGGCAGAAACTGAAAGAATATGTGACCACTAGGCCAGCCGTGCAAGAAATATTAAGAGGGGTTCTATAAAAGGAGAAAGGCCCCAAGAGTGATATACAACAGAAATATACAGGGACAGTCTATAAAAACATGGTCTTCACAGGCAACATGATGACAATTAATTCATGCCTTTTAATAATCACTATCAACATGAATGGCCTAAATGCACCAATAAAGTGGCACAGGGTTGCAGATTGGATAAAAAGACAGGACCCATCCATATGCTGTCTATAAGAGACTCATTTTGAACCTAAAGATACATCCAGAATGAATGTGAAGGGATGGAGATCCATCTTCCATGCCAACGGACCTCAAAAGAAAGCTGGGGTAGCAATTCTTATATCAGACAAATTAGATTTTAAACTAAAGTCTGTAGTTAGAGACACAAAAGGACACTATATCATTCTTAAAGGATCTATCCAACAAGATCAAATAATTGTAAATATCTACTCCCACAATATGGGAACAGCCCTCTACATAAGCCAACTGTTAACCAAAATAAAGTCATATAAATAAAAATACATTAATTGTAGGACTCTTCAATACTCCACTGTCAGCAATAGACAGATCATCTAAGCAGAAAATCCACAAAGATACAAGAGCTTTGAATGACACACTGGACCAAATGGACCTCATAGATATATACAGAACATTCCACCCTAAAACAACAGAATACTCATTTTCTAGAGTGCACATGGAACTCTCTCCAGAATAGACCATATACTGGGTCACAAATCAGGTCTCAACCGATACCAAAGATAGAGATTATTCCCTGCATATTCTCAGACCATAATGCATTAAAACTGGAACTCAATCACAAGAAAAAAAATGGCAGAAATTCAAACACTTGGAAGCTAAAGACCACTCTGCTCATGAATGTTTGGGTCAACTAGGAAATCAAAGAAGATCTTAAACAATTCATGGAAATCAATGAGAATGAAAACACATAGGTCCAAAGCCTATGGGATACTCCAAAGGTAGTCCTAAGGGGGAAATACATAGCCATCCAAGCCTCACTCAAAAAAATAGAAAAATCTGAATTCACCAACTAACTCTACACCTGAAAGAACTAGAGAAAAAGCAACAAAGGATGCCTAAGCCATGCATTAGAAGAGAAATAATTAAGATTAGAGCAGAGATCAATAAATTAGAAACCAGAAACACAGTAGATCAGATCAATGAAACTAGAAGTTGGTTATTGGAAAAATTAATAAGATACATAAACCATTGGCCAGACTTATCCAAAAAAAAAAAAAAAAGAGAAAGGACCCAAGTTAATGAAATTATGAATAAAAGGGGAGAGATAACCAGTAACACCAAGGAAATAGAAACAATTTTTAGAAATTATTATCAGCAGGGCGCCTGGGTGGCTCAGTTGGTTAAGCGACTGCCTTCGGCTCGGGTTATAATCCTGGAGTACTGGGATTGAGTCCCTCATTGGGCTCCCTGCTTGGTGGGGAGTCTGCTTCTCCCTCTGACCCTCCCCCATCTCATGCTCTCTCTATTTCATTCTCTCTCTCAAATAAACAAATTTTAAAAATCTAAAAAAAAAAAAAGAAATTATTATCAACAAGTATATGCCAATAACCTGAGCAACCTGGATGAAATAGATTCCTTCCTGGAAATGTATGAACTCCAAAGACTGAAACAGGAAGAAATGGATAACCTGAATAGGACAATAACCAGTAACGAGATTGAAGCAGTGATCAAAAACCTCCCAAAAAACAAGAGTCCAGGGCCTAGTGGATTCCCTGGGGAATTCTACCAAATATTCAAAGAAGAAATAATACCTATTCTCCTGAAGCTGTTTCAAAAAATAGAAAGAGAAGGAAAACGTCCAAACTCATTCTATGAGGCCAGCATTACCTTAATCCCCAAGCTCAGACAAATATCCCTGATGAATATGGATTGCAAAATCCTCAACAAAATCCTAGCTAATAGGATCCAACTATACATTAGAAGGATCATTCACCACGACCAAGTGGGATTTATCCCCGATGCAAGGGTGTTTCAACATTCCCAAATCAATCACTGTGATAGAACACATTAATAAGAAGAGAGAGAAGAGCCATATGGTCTTCTCAATTGATGCAGAAATAGCATTTGACAAAATACAGCATCCTTTCCTGGTTAAAGTCTTCAGAGTGTACGGATAGAGGGAACATTCCTCAAGTTCATAAAATCCATCTATGAAAAACCCACAGTGAAAATCATCCTCAATGGGGAAAAGCTGAGAGCCTTTCCCTTAAGATCAGGAACATGTCAAGGATGCCCACTCTCGCCACTATTGTTCAACATAGTACTAGAAGTCCTAGCAACAGCAGTCAGACAACAAAAAGAAATAAAACATACTCAAATTAGCAAAGAAGTCAAACTCTCACTTTTCATAGATGACATGACACTTTCTGTGGAAATCCCAAAAGGCTCCACCCCCAAATTACTAAAACTCATACAGCAATTCAGTAATGTGGCAGGATAAAAAATCAATGCACAGAAATCAGTTGCTTTCTTATACACTAACAACACAATTGTAGAAAGAGAAATTAGAGAAATAATTCCATTTACAATAGCACCCAAAACCATAAGATACCTTGGAATAAACCTAACCAAAGAGGTAAAAGATCTATACTCTAGGAACTACAGAACACTCATGAAAGAAATTGAAGAAGACACAAAAAGATGGAAAAATATTCCATGCTCATGGATCGGAAGAATAAACATTGTTAAAATGTCTATGCTACCCAGAGCAATCTATACCTTCAATGCCATCCTGATCAAAATTCCAATGACATTTTCCAAAGTGGTGGAAGAAATAATCCTAAAATTTGTATGGAATCAGAAAAGACCCCGAATCACAAAGGAAATGTTGAAAAAGAAAAACAAAGTTGGGGGCATCACATTGCCCGATTTCAAGCTATATTACAAAGCAGTGATCACCAAGACAGCATGGTACTGGCACAAAAAGGACATATAGACCAGTGGAACAGAATAGAGAGCCCAGATATGGACCCTCAACTCTATGGTCAAATATTCTTCAACAAAGCAGGAAAAATATGCAATGGAAAAAAGACAGTGTCCTCAATAAATGGTGCTGGGAAAATTGGACAGCCACATGCAGAAGAATGAAACTCGACCATTCTCTACACCATACACAAAGATAAACTCAAAAGGGATGAAAGACCTCAATGTGAGACAGGAAACCATCAAAATCCTAGAGGAGAACATAGCAGTAACCACTTTGACATTGGCCACAGCAACTTCTTTCAAGATATATCTCCAAAGACAAGGGAAACAAAAGCAAACATGAACTTTTGAGAATTCATCAAGATAAAAAGCTTTTTCACAGCAAAGCAAACAGTCAACAAAACAAAGAGGCAACCCACAGAATGGGAGAAGATATTTGCAAATGACACTACAGATAAAGGGTTGGTATCCAAGATCTAGAAAGAACTTCTCAAACTCAACATCCAGAAAACAAATAATCAAGTCAAAAAATTGGCAGACTATATGAACACACCCTTCTCTGAAGAAGACATACCAATGGTTAACAGACACATGGAAAAATATTCATCATCATTAGCCAATAGGGAAATCCAAATCAAAACCACATTGAGATACCATCTGAAACCAGTTAGAATAGCAAAGATTGACAAGGCAAGAAACAACAAATGTTGGAGAGGTGGTGGAGAAAGGGGAACCCTCTTACACTGTTGGTGGGAATGCAAGTTGGTACAGCCACTTTGGAAAACAGTGTGGAAATGCCTCAAAAAATTAAAAATAAAGCTACCCTATGACCAAGCAATTTCACTACTGGGTATTTACCCCAAAGACACAGATGTAGTGAAAAGAAGGGATCATATGCACCCCAATATTCTTAGCAACAATGTCCACAATAGCCAAACTGTGGAAAGAGCTGAGATGCCTTCAACAGATGAATGGATAAAGAAGATGTGGTCCATATATACTATGGAATATTACTCAGCCATCAGAAAGGATGAATACCCTACTTTTACATCAACATGGATGGGACTGGAGGAGATTATACTAAGTAAAATAATTCAAACAGAGAAAGTGAATTATCATATGGTTTCACTTATTTGTGGAACATAAGGAATAGCATGGAGGACATTAGGAGAAAGAAGGGAAAAATGAAAGGGGAAATAGGAGGGAGAGATGTATCATGAGAGACTATGGACTCTGAGAAAAACTGAGGGTGTTAGATGGGAGGGGGTTTAGGGGGGTGGGTTAGCCCAGTGATGGTTATTAAGGAGGGCATGTACTGCATGGAGCACTGGTTGTTATATGAAAACAATGAATCGTGGATCACTACACCAAAAACTAATGATGTATTGTATGGTGACTAACATAATAAAATTATATTAAATAAACACCTGGTGCTTATCGCATCCCATGTCTTCCTTAATACCCATCACCCAGTTACCCCATCCCCCAACTCCCTCCCATCTGTGACCGTCAGTTTTTTTCCCCGTGGTCCATAGTTTCTCATGGTTTGTCTCCCTCTCTGATTTAACCCCTTCAGATTTCCCTCCCTTCACCTATGGTCCTCTGTGGTATTCCTTATGTTACACATATGAGTCAAACCATATGATAATTGTCTTTCTCTGCTTGACTTATTTCACTTAGCATAATCCCCTCCAGTTCCATCCATGTCAATGCAAATGATAGGTATTCATCCTTTCTGATGGCTGAGTAATATTCCATAGTGTATATGAAACACATCTTCTTTATCCATTCATCTGTTGAAGGGCATCTCAGCTCCTTCCACCATTTGGCTGTTGTGGACATTGCTGCGATGAACACTGGGGTGGCATATGCCCCTTCTTTTCACTATATCTGTATCTTTCAAGTAAATACCCAGGAGGGCAATTGCTAGGTAATACGATATCTTTATTTTTAATATTTTGAGGTACCTCCATACTGTTTTCCAGAGTGGCTGCACCAGCTTGCATTCCAACCAAAAGAAGGTTCCTGTTTCTCCACATCCTTGACAACATTTGCTGTTTCCTGTCTTGTTAATTTTTGCCTTCTGGTGTAAGGTGGTATCTCATTGTGGTTTTGATTTGTATTTCCCTGATGGCAAGGTTGTTGAGCATTTTTTCATGTGTCTGTTGGCCATTTATATGTCTTATTTGAAGAAGTGTCTGTTCATGTCTTCCATCCATTTTTGGAATGGATTATTTGTTTTTTTGGTGTTGAGTTTGATGTCATTGACTTTCATTTATAAAACTAGGTGCTCATGAGAAAGGTGTATTATTAAACAAAATTTAAATTCTTGTCCCTTTTAAATTTTACCATGATCATATAAGTAAAAACTTTTGAGAACTGTATTTGTGAAATATGAAGTATGAGAAATAGGGAAACTTTGAATGAATAAAAAGATAACTGAAATTAGTGTGTGAAATTATTTCAACATACTATTTTCTGGATAAAATACAGTAAAATGGGTACATATAAAATGATAACTATCATGTGCCACATTTGTAAACAAGGATAGTGAACAAAGCAATCTAAAAAAAACAGGTTATGAAAAGTGAAAATTAGATAAAGGACTACAGGAGGGTTTGAAAAAAAAAAAGCAATAGAAGTCCCTTACATAATGTTTTGACCCTACAAAAGAAAAAAACATACTAATTTTGATTGTTAGCTTGTCACCAAGTTTAGAATATCCAGTGGCTTCAGAGGAAAAACAACTACTAGAAAAAATAATTGTGATAGTTACTTGATTTCCCCCGATCCTATTTCTCAGGGAGTAAGATACTTTTCAACCATCAACCCATCAAAGGTTCATTTCCCTCTTATCCCATTTTCCATGGCTGTGTGTTAGAAGCTGCAAAGTGGGGCTTGGCAGCCTGAGTCAGTCTGGCGATAAAATCCGTCCCATTCTGCATTGGCTTACACACCTAAAAATATGTGCTTCTCAAAGGAGAAAAGCCTGTGGAACTGAGTAGAAGCTACCCATTAGATTCTGTTTATTTGTGTTATTTGAAATCTCTATTGGATTCCCACTCAAAAGTGAAGTGAGAAGAGGACAGAATAAGAAGGATATATATTTGAATGGGATAGGAGAAAATATTTCATTTTGAGAGTCATAATATAAATTTTCAAAAATTGTATCTATTTTGAAAGTTTACCACTTAAAGTACCATAATGAAATGATGTACATGTAATCTGATTTACTTTATTTACTGTGAGCATGTGTTTCAAATACATAAAATTTCTCAGCTTTAAAAATTAAAAAAAACACAAAAGATTTTTTGTTGTTGTTAATGATGAATATTGTAGTACCTTGCTTGTTTGTGGTGATGATATCATGTGTATATGGACATGTACAAAATAATCAATTTGTATATTTTAAATGTGCCTACTTTTTGTTGTATTAATTATACCTCAATAGAGCTCAAAAAAATTCCTAATCAAACTTTTTGGGGATTTCTAAGAATCAATATTTTTAACAAGAATCAGATTGGTACTTTCTGAGTACCAATACCAATCCTGCTTCAGTGGGGGAACCCCCCAACTCTCAAAAAACAAAAACAAAAACAAAAACAAAAACAAAAGCAGTTGCTGCTATCAATCTCAGTGAAAATTATCTTTAATATTTTGCCCTAGTTCTGCTGCACACCTCACTGTACCCAAACTAAGGAAATAATCTTCAGTTTTTAAAGTCAATGAGCGAATGAGTCAGTTTGATATGATATTGTATCAAAGATATAATGATAAGTGAAGGAAATCAGGGAGGATAAGCAAAATACATTAACTCAGCTTTTTCCTCTTATGATGATTAAAAAACACTATTTAGGCATTATTTGCACGATATATTATCAAGTGAATATGCTTAATAGCTGGCTAGTTTAGTTTGTTGTTTTTTTTAAGCAGCGATTTTTTTCCCCAAGTTTAAACTCCAGCCAGGTAACATACAGTGCAGTATTAGTTTTAGGCGTAGGATTTGATTCATCACTTACATACAACAGCCAGTGCTCACCACAAGTACCCTCTTTAATTCCCCTCACCTCTCCAATCATGCATCCGCCCACCTCGCTTGCAGTAGTCATCAGTTTGTTCTCTATAGTTAAGAGTCTGTTTCTTGGTTGGCCTCTCTCTTTATTTTTTTTAATCCCCTCTATGCTCATTTATTTTGTTTCTTAAATTCCTCATATGAGTGAAATCATATAGTATTTGTCTTTCTTGGACTAACTTATTTTGCTTAGCATAATACTCTCTAGTTCTATCCATGTCAATGTAAATGGCAAGATTTAATTATTTTTGATGGCTGAGTAGTATTCCATTGTAGAAAAATATATAATTTAATTAAATATATATGTATATAGTATATAATTAAGTATAAATATATAATTATATATGAATATATAATTTAATTAAATATATATGTATATAGTGTATAATTATGTACTAGATATGTATATATACATTATATACATTTATAACAAATATATATTATTTAATTAAATATAAATGTATATATGTGTGTAATTATATAATTATACTTTACTGAGACCTGCAGAACATTTTTCACATAACAGTGTGACACTGGCAAAAAAAAAAAAAAAAAAAGGAAACTAGATCAATAAAACAGAATAGAAAGAGCAGAAATAAAGCCATGCTTATATGGTCAATTAATCTATGTCAAAGGAGGCAAGAATAAACAATGGGCAAAAGACAGTGTCTTCAGTAAATGGTGCTGGGAATACCAGACATCTAAATGAAAAGAAAAAAACCCATAAAACTGGTCTACCTTCATAAGTAGTGCTACAATAAACATAGTGGTGCATGTATCTTTCCAAATTAATGTTTTTGTTTTCTTTGGGTAGACACCTAGTTGCGAAAATACTGGGTTGTATGGCAATTCTATTTTTATTCTTTTTGAGTGACCTCCATAATATTTACCACAATGGCTGCACCAAATTTGCACTCCCATGTTATAAAGAAGACCATAAATTATTTATCTCTTATCTATCTATCTATCATCTATCTATCTATCATCTATCTATCTATCTATCTATCTATCTATCTATCTATCTATCATCTATCTATCATCTATCTATCATCTATCTATCTATCTATCTATCATCTATCTATCTATCTATCTATCTATCTATCTATCTATCTATCTATCATCTGTCTATCATCTATAGACCTATCATCTATCTATCTATATTTATGGAGTGGGATAGAGAATGGAATACTACTTAGTTATAGAAAAGAATGAGATTTTGCCATTTGTGCCAACATGGACCTGCATGGTATTATGCTAAGTGAAATATGTCAGACAAAGACAAATATGATATGATTTCACTTATATGCAGAATTTTTTTAAATATTTTATTTATTTATTTGACAGAGAGAGAGACAGTGAGTGAGGGAACACAAGAAGGGGGAGTGGGAGAGGGAGAAGCAGGCTTCCTGCTGAGCAGGGAGCCTGATGCGGGGCTCAATCCCAGGACCCTGGGATCATGACCAGAGCCAAAGGCAGGTGCTTAATGAATGAGCCACCCAGGTGCCCCTATATGTAGAATTTAAAGACAAAACAAATGAACAAACAAAAAGCAGAAACAGACCCCTAAATACAGATAATAAACTGATGGTTTCCAGTGAGGAGGGGCAGATGAAGAAAATAGGTAAGGGGCATGGGAAATACAAGCTTCCTGTTATGGAATAGATAAATCATGGGGATAAAAGGTATAGCATATGGAACACAGTCAATGCTTTTGTAATATTGTGTGGTGACAGATGGTTGCTAAAGATGTGCTGAGCATAGCATAACGTATAGATTTGTGGAATCAATATGTTTTAGTTAATATAATATCGTGTGTCAACTGTACTTCAGTAAAAGAAATGAGAATAGTGTCTCTGTCTCCTAGTCTCTGTGGGCAGACAGAATCTTAACTTTGTTAACTGCCAGCTTACAAACAGAGCTACCTAGTCACGGTTACACTGACCAACCCTATGTACCTTTTCACTGCTCTGACTCTCCTGAGCCCCAACACACTCACCTCCTTCATTCTCTTCTTAAAACTCCACAATCACCTCTACAAAAACCAGAATAGAGACCAGCATTACCCCTATTGGCAATAGTTCTGAATAAAATCTTGCTTCCATAGCTCTAACAAATGTCCAGTTGTGTTTATCTTTGACATTATCTATTTATTTACATCATCTTTACCTACTTTAATCAGTATTTTGTAATTTTCAGCCTACATATTCTGTATACCTGTAAGTATATACCTGATTGTTTCATGTCCTTTAGAATGATGTAAAATGGTACAGTGTTTTCAGTTTTAGCATATGTAGGTTCATTGTTAATACATAGAAATAAGATGTCTCTTTGCACTCATGTTAATTCTGAGTTTTTGTTTTGTGTTTTTGTTTTTTGTAGATTCCCTGCAGTTTTTTGCATGAGCAATAATGCAAGAAGGAAAACTTGTACTACTTCTTTTGTTCACTGTATCTTTTTACTTCTTTCAGTTATTGCTAGAAAAATGCAGTATTTTGTTGAATAAGAATGTGGAAGTGGGCATCCTTGACTGGGTCCCTACTAAGGGGAGAAGCTTTGAGTCTTTATTACTTGTGATACCAGCTGTACATTCTCTGTAGATGTTCTTGAAGTGAAGGTAATCCCTCTTTCTTATTAATTGCTAAAATTTTGATCATGATTGGGAGCTGAATTTTATCACTTTTTTTAATCTTTTGCTCATTACCGAGGTAGATTATATGATTGACTTCCAAATATTGAACCAGCATTCAATACCTAGCACAAATCCCATTGTTCATGATGTATACATGTTTTTACACATTTTTTCTTTGGTTCATTAATATTTTATTAAATATTATGTCTGAATTTATAAGAGTTACTTATTTTTTTTCTAATGAGCTCACTGATATGAGGAATTCTTTTTTTTTATTCTTATGTTAATCCCCATACATTACATCATTAGTTTTAGATGAACTGTCCCATGATTCATTGTTTGTGCATAACACCCAGGGCTCCATGCAGAATGTGCCCTCCTCAATACACACCACAAGGCTAAACCATCCTCCCACCCACCTCCCCTCTAGAAACCTGTTTGTTTTTCAGAGTCCATCGTCTCTCATGGTTCGTCTACCCCTCCGATTTCCCCCGCTTCATTCTTCCACTCCCGCTACCCTCTTCTTTTTTTTTTCTTAACATATACTGCATTATTTATTCAGAGGTACACATCTGTGATTCAACAGTCTTGCACAATTTACAGCGCATACCAGAGCACATACCCTCCCAGTGTCTATCACCCAGTCACCCTATCCCTCCTACCTCACCCCCCACTCCAGCAACCCTCAGTTTGTTTCCTGAGATTAAGAATTCCTCATATCAGTGAGGTTATATGATACATATCTTTCTCTGATAGACTTATTTCGCTCATCATAATACCCTCCAGTTCCATCCACGTCGTTGCAAATGGCAAGATCTCATTCCCTTTGATGGCTGCATAATATTCCATTGTATATATATACACATCTTCTTTATCCATTCATCTGTCGATGGACATCTTGGCTCTTTCCACAGTTTGGCTATTGTGGACACTGCGGCTATAAATATCGGGGTGCACGTACCCCTTCGAATCCCTACTTTTGTATCTTTGGGGTAAATACCCAGTAGTGCAATTGCTGGATCATATGGTAGCTCTATTTTCAACTTTCTGAGGAACCTCCATACAGTTTTCCAGAGTGGCTGCACCAGCTTGCATTCCCATCAACAGTGTAGGAGGGTTCCCCTTTCTCCGCATACCCGCCAACATCTGTCGTTTCCTGACTTGTTAATTTTAGCCATTCTGACTGGTGTGAGGTGGTATCTCATTGAGGTTTTGATTTGGATTTCCCTGATGCCGAGCGATATTGAGCACTTTTTCATCTATCTGTTGGCCATTTGGATGTCTTCTTTGCAGAAATGTCTGTTCATGTCTTCTGCCCATTTCTTGATTGGATTCTTTGTTGTTTGGGTGTTGAGTTTGATAAGTTCTTTATAGATTTTGGATACTAGCCCTTTATCTGATATGTCATTTGCAAATATCTTCTCCCATTCTGTTGGTTGTCTTTTGGTTTTGTTGACTGTTTCCTTTGCTTTGCAAAAGCTTTTTATCTTGATGAAGTCCCAAGAGTTCATTTTTGCCCTTGCTTCCCTTGCCGTTGGCGATGTATCTAGGAAGAAGTTTCTTCAGCTAAGGTCAAAGAGGTTGCTGCCTGTGTTCTCCTTTAGGATTTTGATGGACTTCTGTCTCACACTGAGGTCTTTCAACCATTTGGAGTCTCTATTTTTGTGTGTGGTGTAAGGAAAAGGTCCAGTTTCATTCTTCTGCATGTGGCTGTCCAATTTTCCCAACACCATTTGTTGAAGAGACTGTCTTTGTTCCATTGGACATTCTTTCCTGCTTTGTCAAAGATGAGTTGACCATAGCGTTGAGGGTCCATTTCTAGGCTCTCTATTCTGTTCCATTGATCTATGTGTCTGTTTTTGTGCCAGTACCATACTGTGTTGATGATGACAGCTTTGTAGTAGAGCTGGAAGTCCAGAATTGTGATGCCGCCGGCATTTCTTTTCTTTTTCAACATTCCTCTGGCTATGCGGGATCTTTTCTGGTTCCATAAAATTTTAGGATTATTTGTTCCATTTCTTTGAAAAAAGTGGATGGTATTTTGAAGGGGATTGCATTGAATGTGTAGATTGCTCTAGGTAGCATTGACATCTTCACAATATTTGTTCTTCCAACCCATGAGCATGGAACATTTTTCCAAATCTTTGTGTCATCCTCAATTTCTTTCATGAGTATTTTATAGTTTTCTGAGTACAGATCCTTTGTCTCTTTGGATAGATTTATTCCTAGGTATCTTATGGTTTTGGGTGCAGTTGTAAATGGGATCGACTCCTTAATTTCTCTTTCTTCTGTCTTGTTGTTGGTGTATAGGAATGCCACTGACTTCTGTGCATTGATTTTATATCTTGCCACTTGACTGAATTCCTGTATGAGTTCTAGCAGTTTGGGGGTGGAGTCTGTTGGGTTTTCCACATAAAGTATCATATCATCTGCAAAGAGTGAGAGTTTGACTTCTTCTTTGCTGATTTGGATGCCTTTTATTTCTTTTTGTTGTCTGATTGCTGTGGCTAGGACTTCCAATACTATGTTGAATAGCAGTGGTGAGAGTGGACATCCCTGCCGTGTTCCTGACCTTAGGGGGAAAGCTCTCAGTTTTTCCCCATTGAGAATGATATTCGCTGTGGGTCTTTCATAGATGGCTTTTATGATATTGAGGTATGTAACCTCTATGCCTATACTCTGAAGAACGTTGATCAAGAAACGATGCTGTACATTGTCAAATGCTTTTTCTGCATCTATTGAGAGGATCATATGATTCTTGTTCTTTCTTTTGTTAATGTATTGTTCACATTGATTTGCGGATTTGAACCAACGTTGCAGCCCAGGGATAAATTCCACTTGGTCGTAGTGAAGAATCGTTTTAATGTAGTGTTGGATCCTATTGGCTAGTATTTTGGTGAGAATTTTTGCATCCATGTTCATCAAGGATATTGGTCTGTCATTCTCCTTTTTGATGGGGTCTTTGTCTGGTTTTGGGATCAAGGTAATGCTGGCCTTATAAAATGAGTTTGGAAGATTTCCTTCCATTACTATTTTTTGGAACAGTTTCAGAAGAATAGGTATTAATTCTTCTTGAAATGTTTGGTAGAATTCCCCTGGGAAGCCATCTGGCCCTGGGCTTGTGTTTTTTGGGAGATTTTTGATGACTGCTTCCATTTCCTTCGTGGTGATAGGTCTGTTCAGGTTTTCTATTTCATCCTGGTTCAGTTTTGGTAGTTGATACATCTCTAGGAATGCATCCACATATTCCAGATTATCCAATTTGCTGGCATAGAGTTGCTCATAATATGTTCTTAGAATTGTTTGTATTTCTTTGGTGTTGGTTGGGATCTCTCCTCTTTCATTCATGATTTTGTTGATTTGGGTCATTTCTCTTCTCTTTTTGATAAGTCTGGCCAGGGGTTTATCAATCTTGTTAATTCTTTCAAAGAACCAGCTCCTAGTTTCGTTGGTCTGTTCTACTGTTCTTTTGGTTTCTATTTCATTGAATTCTGCTCTGATCTTTATAATTTCTCTTCTCCTGCTGGGTTTAGGCTTTATTTGCTGTTTTTTCTCCAGCTCCTTTAGGTGTAGGGTTAGGTTGTGTACTTGAGACCTTTGTTGTTTCTTGAGAAAGGCTTGGATTGCTATATACTTTCCTCGTAGGACTGCCTTTGCTGCATCCCAAAGATTTTGAACAGTTGTGTTTTCACGTTCATTGGTTTCCATGTATTTTTTTAATTCGTCTTTAATTTCCTGGTTGACCCATTCTTCTTCAGTAGGATGCTCTTTAGCCTCCATGTATTTGAGTTCTTTCTGACTTTCCTCTTGTGATTGAGTTCTAGTTTCAAAGCATTGTGGTCTTAAAATAGGCAGGGGTCATTCCCAAACTTTTGGTACCAGTTGAGACCTGATTTATGACCTAGAATGTGATCAATTCTGGAGAATGTTCCATGGGCACTAGAGAAGAATGTGCATTCCGTTGCTTTGGGGTGGAATGTTATGAATATGTCTGTGAAGTCCATTTGGTCCAGTGTGTCATTTAAAGTCTTTATTTCCTTGTTGATGTTTTGCTTAAACGATCTGTCCATTTCAGTGAGGGGGGTGTTAAAGTCCCCCACTATTATTGTATTGTTGTTGATGTGTTTCTTTGCTTTTGTTATTAATTGCCTTATATAATTGGCTGCTCCCATGTTAGGGGCATACATATTTCCAATTGTTAGATCTTCTTGTTGGATAGGTCGTTTAAGTAGGATATAATGTCCTTCCTCATCTCTTAATACAGTCTTTGTTTTAAAATCTAATTTATCTGATATAAGGATTGCCACGCCAGCTTTCTTTTGGTGTCCATTAGCATGGTAAATGGTTTTCCACTCCCTCACTTTCAATCTGGGGGTGTCTTTGGTTCTAAAATGATTCTCTTGCAGACAACATATCGACAGGTCTTGTTTTTTAATCCAGTCTGATAGCCTGTGTCTTTTGATTGGGGCATTTAGCCGATTTACATTAGGGTATCTATTGAAAGATAGGGATTTAGTGCCATTGTATTGCCTGTAAGGTGACAGTTACCGTATATTGTCTGTGTTCCTTTCTGGTCTATGTTGCTTTTAGGCTCTTTCTTTGCTTAGAGGACCCCTTTAAATATTCTTGTAGGGCTGATTTTGTGTTTACAAATTCCTTTAGTTTTTGTTTGTCATGGAAGCTTTTTATCTCTCCTTCAATTTTCAATGAGAGCCTAGCTGGAAATAGGATTCTTGGTTGCATATTTTTCTCATTTTGTGCTCTGAATATATCCTGTCAGTCCTTTCTGGCCTGCTAGGTCTCTGTGGATAGGTCTGTAGCCAGTCTAATGTTTCTACCCTTGTATGTTACATATCTCTTCTCCCGAGCTGCTTTCAGGATTTTCTCTTTGTCTATGAGACTCGTAAGTTTTACTTTTAGATGTCGGGGTATTGACCTATTTTTATTGATTTTGAGAGGGATTCTCTGTGCTTCCTGGATTTTGATGTCTGTTTCCTTCCCCAAATTAGGGAAGTTCTCTGCTATAATTTGCTCCATTATACCTTCTGCCCCTCTCTCTCTTTCTTCTTCTTCTGGGATCGCATTTATTCTAATGTTGTTTTGTCTTATGGTATCGCTTATCTCTCGATTTCTGCCCTCGTGATCCAGTAGTTGTTTATCTCTCTTTTTCTCAGCTTATTTTCCATCATTTCATCTTCTATATTACTGATTCTCTCTTCTGCCTCATTTATTCTAGCAGTTAGCGCCCCCATTTTTTATTGCACCTCATTAATAGCCTTTTTGATTTCTACTTGGTTATATTTTAGTTCTTTTACTTCTCCAGATAGGTTTTCTCTAATAACTTCCATATTTTTTTCAAGCCCAGCTAGTATCTTTAAAGTGATGATTCTGAACTCTAGATCTGACATTGTACTAATGTCCATATTGAGTAGATGCCTGGCAGTTGGTACTGCCTCTTGTTCTTTTTGTTGAGGTGTTTTTTTCCGTCTTGTCATTTTGTGCAGTGGAGAACAGATTAATGAGAGAACAAAATGCTAGCAGAGTAACAATGTCCCCAGAAAATATACTCTAAACAAATCAGAAAAGACCTGAAGCAGTGGGAAAAGAAAGGGAAAGAGATAAAAAAGAAAAAGAAAAAAAAGAAAAAGAAAAAGATAAAGATAATACAAAAACAAACAAAACAAAACAACAACAACAACAAAAAAAACAGAATGTGATCAAATATGATCAGGCTGGTATATAGATCAGTGCCACACTAGATTTGGGGTGTATTTTGGTCTTTTAGAAGAACGTGCCTCCCAAAATTTTAAAGAAAGAAAAACTTATATATGTACAAAAATAAGGGTTGATATGATGAAGGGATGGAATATGACTGTAAAGATGGAAATTATAAAAAAATTTATAAAAGGAATTGATAAGAAGTTGTTTGAAAAAAGAAAGAAGAGGATTTAAGAAAAGAAAAAAGAAAAAAAAAGGCAGAGGATGTGATCAGGCAGGGGAATAGAAAACACCATACACTAGAGATTTAGGGTATATTTTAATCTGTTAGAAGAAACTATCTCAAAATTTTAAAGAGAGAACATCTTATATATATAAGCCAAAAATACGGGTAACTACTATGAAGGGATAGAATATGACTCTAAAAATGAAAAATAAAAATGTTTTTTTAAAAAAAAGGGATTGAGAAGGTGTTGGTTGAAAAGGGAAAAAGAAAAATTCAAAAAGAAAAAAAAGAAAAAAAGACAGTTAAAAAAAATTAACTTTGAAAAAGTAAAGAAACATGGTAAAAAAGCCATGAATTCTATGTGCAGTATTCCCCTAGCGCTGGAGTTCTGCCATTCTCATTGATTGGTAAACTTGGTCTTGGCTGGCTGTTCTCGCTGATCTTCTGGGTAGGGGCCTGTTTCCGTGGTTTCCAAATGTCTCTGCCGGAGGCGGAATTGCCCCGCCCTTGCCCCCTCCCGGCTAAGTAATCTGCTCAGGTTTGTTCTCCAGGGCTTTTGTTCCCTACGAGCTTTCCTACAGCTTTGGAGGCGGAGAGTGAAAATGGCGGCCTCCCAATCTCCACCCCGGAGGAGCCGAAAGCTCGGGGCCCCGCTCCTCAGTGAGCCCCCAGAGAAAAGCTGTCAGTCACTCCCATCTCCCCGGTCTCCGGCCGCACTCCGTGCTCACCCGGCCTGTGACCGCGCGTTTCTATCTCCGGCACCCGACCCCGGGTGGAGTCTCCAAACCCACAGATCCCTGCGGTGCACTCCCACACAGCTCCTCCCGGGGGAGGAAGGTGAGTCTCCCCGGATCTGCCGCTTGTTGGGTCCCTGCTGGAGGAGCAGTGGCCCAACTGTGCTGCGGATCACGGTTAATGGCAGCCCCGAGCTGAGAGCCCGCGCCTGGGCTCTGCCTCTGCAGCCGGCTTCCGTGCTCCGTTACCTGGGAGCTCTGCCACACTCAGGCACCCCCGGTCTTTCTGTGACCCCCAGGGTCCTGAGACCACACTGTCCCGGAGGGTTCCACCCCCCGCTTAGCCACCAGAGTGACGTCCCTCAGCGGAGCAGACTCTTAAAAGTTCCGATTTTGTGCTCCGCGGCTCTATCACTTGCCAGAAGCGGCGGACAGAGGTCCCTCCCCCGCCATCTATCCTCCCGAAGATCGCCTCGGATTCACTTCTCCGCACGTCCTACCTTCCAGTAAGTGGTCGCTTTTCCTATGAGAGAGTTGTTGCTATTCTTTTCTTCGATCTCCTCTTGAGTTTGTAGGTGTTTAGAATGGTTTGATCCCTATCCAGCTGAATTCCTGAGAGGAGACGAAATCCAGGTCTCCTACTCCTCCGCCATCTTGCTCCGCCCCCCAAGAGTTATTTTTCATAAGAAATTTTGTAGGTTTATTTTTTAGGCTCTCTGCATTTTTGATGCTCTTAATACTTAATATTTTATTTTCTTGAAAAAGATTGTGTAAAATCTGTATTAATTCTTATTTAAATTTTTGATAGAATTATTTGGTGAGCCTACATTTTTTTTTGACAGGAGGCTTTTAATTATGAATAAATATCTTCAATGGTTTTGTTACTATTTGTATTATCTATTGCATCTCCATTGAATATTGTTAGTTAAAAAAAAAAAAAAGACAAGCCAAGAATAAAGTCACTTCTGCTAAGCCTACATCGGCAAACCAAGACAACGTTTGCAGTTTCAAACTTTCCAGGAATGTCATCTTAACCAGTCAATCTGGATATACATCCTCAGCACTAGTGAGGTAATCTGCCTGATAAACTCCTACCTTCCCCTAAAGGAAGGAGAACTTGCCTAAAACAATCCACTCTTTGCTATTAACTTCCTTATCTCTCCCCCTTCTGCCTAATAAAGTCTTACATTTTGTACACACCTTAGAGCTCCTTTGTATTTGTTAGGTGGGATGCTGCTCAATTAATGACTCAGTGAATAAACTCAATAAGATCCTCACAATATTCTCAGTTGAATTTTGTTTTTCAACAGATTTGGCAGTAACTATAGAATTGGGGAGGATACTTAATATAGCTATGGGGACACTGAGAAACAAGGGGTGCTCTCCATGAACCTTGTGAGTTCTCTGTCTTTTTCCACCATTTCCAAGACCCTTGAGTAAGTTCCTGCCATTTCTTAATTCTACTGACTTTGTTTCAAGCTCTTGATCTAATTGACAGTCCACAATTCCCCATTTTTTGGGGAATCCCATCCCTTGGATCAATCTCCAGATTTTATGTTGGAAACTGCTGCTGGTTTAGTGTGCTGTCCTCATTTATTTGGAACGCCGGTCTGTAGTCCCCATTTGTTGAGGTCTACTGGCTTAGTCTTATCCCCAGTTCCCAGTTCCAAACTTGGAATTGTTGGTGGTGTAAACAAGGCTTTCTCTTATCCAGTCCACAATAACATCTCTTAGGCTACTGCTGGCTGTTCATGTGCATATGGGCTATTTCTAATGGGAATCTCAGAAGTCAAAAACGTACAGAGATTGGTAGGCATGGGGCGAACACTTGAAAGCTGTAAGAATGCTACCACCTAGATCTAAGACTCCCATTTTAAGATAACTTGGTCATGAAATAAGTTAGATTGAAACCGTGTCATCCTCCACTCTTTAAAAATATTCCATGCAATGTATCTTCACAATTCCCAACACAATGGCACATTCCTTTTATGTATTAGTTTTCTTCTAAGATACCCAAAGTCTTAGCCAAAAAAAGTGGTATCTGCAAATGCTGAAGAATTGAGCATGCCATTTTCTGGTACATTTGCTTATTTTATGTTTAAATGCTATAGTCCTAGAAGCTGTTGCCATTTTGTAAATATATACAAAATGGTTTTAGTTTAGCTTTTGTTTTAAATATGTTTTTATTTATTTTTATTTTTTATTTTTTTAAAGATTTTATTTATTTATTAGAGAGCGAGCAAGAGAGAAACAGTATGAGAGGGTAGAGGGTCACAGGGAGAAGCAGGCTCCCCGCTCAGCTGGGAGCCCAATGTGGGACTCGAACCCAGGACCCCAGGATCATGACCTGAGCCAAAGGCAGTCGCTTAGCCTACTGAGCCACCCAGGCACCCTAAATATGTTTTTATAATTTACCATCTTAAAAGGCTAGAAATTTAGTGTTGCCCAAATCATACCACAGATGTGGATTTAAAGAAAAAAAATATTTAAAAAATGACAACATTTTTCTAAAGCAATCTAGAATAGCAATGGTCATCGTGAGAAACATCTCAAATAGTCAAGATTGCTCATTTAGGAAGTGTACTTGAAAGCAAAGCTTCACAAATCAAAGAAATGGAATACCTATTTCAATTGGTATGCCAAATCTTCTCAAAGTCTTCAATATTCACTAAATATTCACTAAATAGCTTCACTAAAAAAAAGTGTTAAAAAGACTAATGAAAAGGTAAAGACACAAAAGGTACTTAAAAAAAAGACAGTGAGACTGATGTGACTCCTATTTCTTTTCTCAATTCTCTTTTACCTGAGTACTCACAGTCTAATTTTCTATCTGGAATTCCTTTCAACTCTGAAGAGAATATTAAACAGTTATTTTTAAAAATAAAGCCACTCAAGAAAGAACCCAAGACGGTTACTGTGTAGGAGTTCCCTAGGCTCCTTTTGTTGCACTAACACAACTAAATAGCTATCAAATCATCCTAAAGACCCCAGAAATTAGACTGATGACTGACAGAACACTCCACAACTAAAAGAAGGGAAGAGGCCACATGAAAGAAGGTAGGAGTGCAGAGACATGGTTTAGAAGAGAAATGAATCATTGATGCTGAGGAGGAAAGGGAGCCCTTGTCATGGAGAAGGGTGAGAGAGAAAGAGAAAAGCACACAGGGGAATACACAAAGAGAACATTTCCACAAAATGCATTGCTTGGAAATTGGCATGGTGTGAATTTCAGAAGTTCTTGGAACCAACAGGGCTTAAAGCCTGAAGTTATAAAGGTCAGCTGGCTTGGCTGGGATACAGCCCTAGGGCACTGCCTTACTCTCAGAGAGAATGCAGAAAAAAACCCAGGGGCTTGGAAACACCATCCTGAAGAATGTCTGGGACAACAGGGGGATGATTATTCACTATTCTAGGATCACTTCACTGAGAGGCAACATTCACAGAGACATCTCTTCAGGGACAAAACAGCTGGCTGGTGCCATTTCCCTCCACCTAACATCAGCATAAGCACAGTCACCTGTGGGAAACACCACAGCACCCACTCTGGCAGCCTAACCCGCTTATGCCAAGACACACACCTATGCTCTGGCAGGATGGCCCTTCTCAGTCAAACTTGTGTCAGTCCCAGTGCTCTGGGCCCCTTCCCCCACAGACAAGAAATAACCCAACCCTACACCATGTGTATCAACCAGAGAGTTCTGCAGGGCTTCAGATCTAGTGGAAGTAGTATTACATCTCATTTAACAAGCAGACCAGAGCACAACTAGTTAAAACTTTCCACATTCTGGCCAGGGACCAAACACTGCACTCTTCAGGCAAGGAGATCATCTACAGACAACTGGTCAGAAGGATAGAGCAGCTGAAATGCAACAGCAGAGTGCACACAGCACATGCCAGAGACAGTCCCTGAAGCACCAGGGCCTTGATACTATATGATCTCTTCTTCATAAAGCCATTAATCTCAGAAGCAGGGAAAATAACTGGCAAAAGAGATATAAGGAACATGCCTGATGAAGAATTTATTTTATTTTTTATTATGTTATGTTAATCCCCATACATTACATTATTAGTTTTTGATGTAGTGATCCATGATTCATTGTTTCCATATAACACCCAGTGCTCCATTCGGTGCATGCCCTCCTTAATACACAAAACTAGACTAAACCATCCCCCCACCCACCTCCCCTCTAGAACCCTCAGTTTGTTTCTCAGAGTCCATAGTCTCTCATGCTTCCTCTCCTCCTCCGATCCCCCCCCTTCATTTTTCCCCTACTGCTATCTTCTTCTTCTTTTTTTTAACATATAATTTATTATTTGTTTCAGAGGTACAGGTCTATGATTCAACAGTCTTACACAATTCACAGTGCTCACCATAGCATATACCCTCCCCAGTGTCTATCACCCAGCCACCCCATTCCTCCCACCCCCCACCACTGCAGCAACCCTCAGTTTCCTGAGATTAAGAATTCCTCATATCAGTGCGGTCATATGATACATGTCTTTCTCTGTTTGACTTATTTCGGTCATCATAATACCCTCCAGTTCCATCCACGTTGTTGCAAATGGCAAGATTTCATTCCTTTTGATGGCTGCATAATATTCCATTGTATATATATATATACCACCTCTTCTTTATCAATTCATCTGTTGATGGACAGCTTGGCTCTTTCCGAAGTTTGGCTATTGTGGACATTGCTGCTATAAACATTGGGGTGCATGTACCCCTTCAGATCCCTCCATTTGTATCTTTGGAGTAAATACCCAGTAGTGCAATTGCTGGATCATATGGTAACTCTATTTTCAACTTTTTGAGGAATTCCCATACTGCTTTCCAGAGTGGCTACACCAGCTTGCATTCCCACCAACACTGTAGGAGGGTTCCCCTTTCTCCGCATCCACGACAACATCTGTCCTTTCCTGACTTGTTAATTTTAGCCATTCTGACTGGTGTGAGGTGGTATCTCATTGAGGTTTTGATTTGGATTTCCCTGATGCCGAGTGATATTGAGCACTTTTTCATGTGTCTGTTGGCCATTTGGATCTCTTCTTTGCAGAAATGTCTGTTCATGTCTTCTGCCCATTTCTTGATTGGATTCTTTGTTGTTTGGGTGTTGAGTTTGATAAGTTCTTTATAGATTTTGGATACTAGCCCTTTATCTGATATGTCATTTGCAAATATCTTTTCCCATTCTGTCGGCTGTCTTTTGGTTTTTGTTGACTGTTTCTTTTGCTCTGCAAAAGCTTTTTATCTTGATGAAGTCCCAATAGTTCATTTTTGCCCTTGCTTCCCTTGCCTTTGGCGATGTTTTGAGGAAGAAGTTGCTGTGTCTGAGGTCGAAGAGGTTGCTGCCTGTGTTCTCCCTTAGGATTTTGATGGATTCCTGGCTCACATTTAGGTCTTTCAACCATTCAGAGTCTGTGTGGTGTAAGGAAATGGTCCAGTTTCATTCTTCTACATGTGGCTGTCCAATTTTCCCAGCACCATTTATTGAAGAGATTGTCTTTTTCCATTGGACATTCTTTTCTGCTTTGAAGAAGATTAGGTGAACATAGAGTTGAGGATCCATTTCTGGGCTCTTTATTCTGTTCCATTGATCTATGTGTCTGTTTTTGTGCCAGTACCATACTGTCTTGATGATGACAGCTTTGTAATAGAGCTGGAAGTCCAGAATTGTGATGCCGCCAGCTTTGCTTTTCTTTTTCAACATTCCTCTGGCTATTTGGGGTCTTTTCTGCTTTCATACAAATTTTAGGATTATTTGTTCCATTTCTTTGAAAAAAGTGGATGGTATTTTAATAGGGATTGCACTGAATGTGTAGATTGCTCTAGGTAGCATTCACATCTTCATAATAGGATCGGCTTCTAATTTCTCTTTCTTCTGTCTTGTTGTTGGTGTATAAGAATGCCACTGATTTCAGTGCATTGATTTTATATCCTGCCACTTTACTGAATTCCTGTATGAGTTCTAGCAGTTTTGGGGTGGAGTCTTTTGGGTTTTCCACATAAAGTATCATATCATCTGCAAACAGTGAGAGTTTGACTTCTTTGCCAATTTGGATGCCTTTTATTTCTTTTTGTTGTCTGATTGCTGTGCCTGGGAATTCTAATACTATGTTGAATAGCAGTGGTGATAGTGGACATCCCTACCATGTTCTTGACCTTAGGGGGAAAGTTCTCAGTTTTTCGCCTTTGAGAATGGTATTCGCTGTAGGTTTTTCATAGATGGCTTTTATGATATTGAGGTATGTACCCCCATCCCTATACTTTGAAGAGTTTTGATCAAGAAAGGATGCTGTACTATGTCAAATGCTTTTTCTGTATCTATTGAGAGGATCATATGGTTCTTCTTCTTTCTTTTATTAATGTATTGTATCACGTTGATTGATTTGCGGATGTTGAACTAACCTTACAACCCAGGAATAAATCCCACTTGGTCGTGGTGAATAATCCTTTTAATGTACTGTTGGATCCTATCGGCTAGTATTTTGGTGAGAATTTTTGCATCCATATTTATCAAGGATAATTGGTCTGTAATTCTCCTTTTTGATGGGGTCTTTGTCTGGTTTTGGGGTCAAGGTAATGCTGGCTTCATAAAACGAGTTTGGAAGTTTTCCTTCCATTTCTATTTTTTGGAACAGTTTCAGAAGAATAGGTATTAATTCTTCTTGAAATGTTTGGTAGAATTCCCCTGGGAAGCCATCTGGCCCTGGGCTTGTGTTTTTTGGGAGATTTTTGATGACTGCTTCCATTTCCTTAGTGGTTATAGGTCTCTTCAGGTTTTCTATTTCTTCTTGCTTCAGTTTTGGTAGATGATAAATCTCTAGGAAATCATTCATTTCTTCTAGATTTCCTAATTTGCTGTCATATAGTTGCTCATAATATGTACTTATAATTGTTTGTATTTCTTTGGTGTTGGTTGTGATCTCTCCTCTTTCATTCATGAATTATTTATTTGGGTCATTTCTCTCTCTCTCTCTTTTTTTTTTTTTTTTTGATATGTCAGGCCAGGGGTTTATCAATCTCGTTAATTCTTTCAAAGAACCAGCTCCTAGTTTCATTGAACTGTTCTACTGTTCCTTTGATTTCTATTTCATTGATTTCTGCTCTGGTCTTTATTATTTCTCTTCCCCTGCTGGGTTCAGGCTTTATTTGCTCTTCTCTCTCGAGCTCCTTTAGGTGTAGGGTTAGGTTGTGTACTTGAGACCTTTCTTGTTTCATGAGAAGGCTTGGATTCCTATATACTTTCCTCTTAGGACTGCCTTTGCTGCATCCCAAAGATTTTGAACAGTTGTGTTTTCATTTTCATTGGTTTCCATGAAATTTTTTAAAATTCTTCTCTAATCTCCTTGATTGACCCATTCATTCTTTAGTAGGATGCTCTTTAGTCTGCATGTATTTGAGTTCTTTCCGACTTTCCCCTTGTGATTGAGTTCTAGTTTCAAAGCAGTGTGGTCTGAAAATAGGCAGGGAATGATCCCAATCTTTTGGTACTGGTTGAGACCTGATTGGTGACCTAGGATGTGATCGATTCTCAAGCAGGTTCCATGGGCATGAGAGAAGAATGTATATTCCATTGATTTGGGATGGAATGTTCTGAATATATCTGTGGAGTCTATTTGGTCCAGTGTGTCATTTAAAGTCTTTATTTCTTTGCTGATCTTTTGCTTAGATGATCTGTCCATTTCAGTGAGGGGGGCGTTAAAGTTCCCCACTATTATTCTATTATTGTCAATGTGTTTCTTTCCTTTTGTTATTAATTGCCGTATATAATTGGCTGCTCCCATGTTAGGGGCATAGATATTTACACTTGTTAGATCTTCTTGTTGGATAGACCCTTTAAGTAGGATATAATGTCCTTCCTCATCTCTTATTACAGTCTTTGGTATAAAATCTAATTTATCTGATATAAGGATTGCCACCCCAGCTTTCTTTTGGTGTCCATTAGCATGGTAAATGGTTTTCCACACCCTCACTTTCAATCTGGGGGTGTCTTTGGGTCTAAAATCAGTCTCTTAAGGACAGCATACCACTGGGTCTTGATATTTTATCCAATCTGATATGCTGTGTCTTTTGATTGGGGCATTTAGCCCATTTACATTCAGGGTAACTATTGAAAGATAGGAATTTAGTGCCATTGTATTGCCTGTAAGGTGACAGTTAGTGTATATTGTTTGGGTTCCTTTCTGGTCTATGTAGCTTTTAGGCTCTCTCTTTGCTTAGAGGACCCCTTTCAAGATTTCCTGTAGGGCTGGTTTTGTGTTTGCAAATTCCTTTAGTTTTTGTTTGTCCTGGAAGCTTTTTATCTCTCCTTCAATTTTCAGTGACAGCCTAGCTGGATATAGTATTCTTGGCTGCATATTTTTCTCATTTAGTGCTCTGATTATATCCTGGCAGTCCTTTCTGGCCTGCCAGGTCTCTGTGGATAGGTCTGTTGCCAATCTAATGTTTCTACCCTTGTAGGTTACATATCTTTTCTCCCGAGCTGCTTTCAGGATTTTCTCTTTGTCTATGAGACTTGTAAGTTTTACTATTAGATGTCAGGGTGTGGAACTATTTTTATTGATTTTGAGAAGGGTTCTCTGTGCTTCCTGGATTTTCATGCCTGTTTCATTCCCCAAATTTGGAAAGTTTTCTTGTATAATTTGCTCCAATATAACTTCTTCCCCTCCCTCTCTTTCTTCTTCTGGGATCCCAATTATTCTAATGTTCTTTCATCTTATGGTATCGCTTAGCTCTGGAATTCTGCCCTTGTGATCCAGTACTTGTTTATCTCTCTTTTTCTCAGCTTCTTTATTTTCCAGCATTTGGTCTTCTATATCACTGATTCTCTCTTCTGCCTCATTTATCCTAGCAGTTAGAGCTCCATTTTTGATTGCACCTCATTAATAGTCTTTTTGATTTCAACTTGGTTAGATTTTAGTTCTTTTTCTTCTCCAGAAAGGGTTTCTCTAATATCTTCCATGCTTTTTCAAGCCCAGCTAGTATCTTTAAAATCATCTTTCTGAACTCTAGTTCCAACGTCTTACTCATGTCCATATTAATTCAGTCCCTGACAGTCAGTATTGCCTCTTGTTCTTTTTGTTGAGGTGATTTTTTCCGTCTTGTCATTTTGTCCAGAGGTGAATAGATGAATGAGAGAAGAAAATCCTTACAGGAGAATAACAACCCCAGGCAAATATACACTAAACAAATCAGAGGAGACCTGAAACCAGAGGAAAAGAAAAAGAAAGAGAGAGGGGAAAAAAAAAAGATAAAGATAAAAGCAAACAAACAAACAGAATATGATCAAATATGATCAGGCTGGTGCATAGATCAGTGCCACACACTAGATTTTGTGTGTATTGTGGTCTGTTAGAACAAAGTGCCTCCCAAAATTTTAAAGAAAGAAAAACATATATGTACAAAATTAAGGGTAAATACGATGAAGGGATGGAATATGATTATAAAGATGAAAATTATAAAAGATTTTATAAAGGAATTGATAAGAAGTTGGTTAAAAAAAGAAAGAGGATTAAAAAAAAAGGTGATTAAGCAGGAGACTAGAACAAATACATACACTAGAGATTTAGGGTATATTTTGGCCTGTTAGAAGAAACTGTATCCCAAAATTTTAAAGAGAGAACTATATATATAGTATACAGCAAATATATACCATATATACCTATATATATATATAGGTATATATATATACCAAAAATAAGGTTAAGTACTATGAATGAATAAAATATGACTCTAAAAATGAAAAATAAAAAAAAGATTTTTAAATAAAGTGATTGATAAGTTGTTGGTTGAAAAACGGAAAAAGAAAAATTCAAAAGAAAAAGAAAGTTAAAAATAATTAACTTTGAAAGACTAAAGAACCATGGTAAAAAAGCCATGAATTCTAGGTGCAGTATTCCCTTAGTGCTAGAGTTCTGTCATTCTCATTGATCGGTAAACTTGCATTTACCAATCTTGGCTGGTTGTTCTTGCTGATCTTCTGGGGGAGGGGCCTGTTGCCGTGGTTCCCAAATGTCTTTGCTGGAGGCGGAATTGCCCTGCCCTTGCTGGGTCCAGGCTAAGTAATCTGCTCGGGTTTGCTTTCGGGAGCTTTTATTCTCTGCAAGCTTTCCGTACAGCTTTGGAGGATGAGAATAAAAATGGCGGCCTCCCAATCTCCACCCCAAAGGAGTCGAGATCTTGGGGCCAGACTCCTCAGTGAGCCCCCAGAGTAATGCATTCAATCACTCCCCACTCTGGCCACACTCTGCTCACCTAGCCTGTGCCCCAGCATTTCTATCTCTGGCACACAACCCCATGTGGAGTCTTCAAACCCAGCAGAGTCCTCTGGTGTGCTCCCAGGCCACTCGTCCAGGGCATAAAGGGGAGTCTCCCCAGATCTGCTGCTTGTTGGGTCCCTGCTGGAGGACCAGTGGCCTGACTGTGCTGCGGATCACAATTTATGGCAACCCCAAGCTGAGAGCCCACTCCTCAGCTCCGTCTCTCCAGCTGGCTTCACTGCTCCCATACATGGGAGCTCTGCCACACTCAGGCACCCCTGGTCTTTCTGTGATTCCGAGATTCCTGAGACCACACAGTCCTAGCGAGTGTTCCACCCCCCACTTAGCCACTGGAGTGACGTCTGTAAGAGAGCCGACTTCTAAAAGTTCCGAATTTGTGCTCTGCTGCTCTGTCACTTGCCAGGAGAGGATGACAGAGGCCCCCTCCCCCGTTATCTGTCTTCCCAAATATCACCTCAGAGTCACTTCTTCGCACATCCTACCTTCCAGAATGTGGTCGCTTTTCTGTTCAGAGAGTTGCTGCTATTCTTTTCTTCAATCTCCTGTTGAATTCGTAGGTGTTCAAAATGGTTTGATCCCTATCTAGCTGAATTCCTGGGACCAGATGAAAATTTAGGTCTCCTACTCCTCCTCCATCTTGCTCCTTCCCCCCGATGAAGAATTTAAAGAAACAATCATAAGCATACTCGCTGGGCTTAAGAAGAGAATGGAAGACATCCAGGAGGCCCTTTACAAAAGAGAAAAAAAGTTAACAAAATTCAGTCAGAAATGAAAAATGCAATAACTGAAATTGGATACAGCCATGGTCCAATGAATACAAAGCTGGAAGAATCAAAGGAATGAATAAGTGACATAGAAGAAAAAATAATGGAAAATAATTAAGCTTAAAAAAAGAGAAAGAAGAATTATAGAAAAGGAGAATAAACTTAGGGAACTCAGTGATTCCATCAAACATAATAACATTCATATCATAGGAGTCCCAGAAGAAAAGAGAGAACAGAGGGAAGAAAATTTATTTGAGAAAAAAAAATACCTGAAAATTTCCTTAATGTGAGGAAGGAAAGAGACATCTAGACACAGGAAGCATGGAGAACTCCCATCAAAATCACCAAATGCAGGGGCAAGATGGCAGAGGAGTAGGAGACCTGGATTTTGTCTCCTCTCAGGAATTCAGCTGGATGGATATCAAACTATTCTGAACACCTACAAACTCAACAGGAGATCGAAGAAAAGAAGAGCAAGAACTCTCTCATCAGAAAAGCGACCACTTTCTGGAAGGTAGGACGTGCAGAGAAGTGAATCCGTGGCAATATTCGGGAGGATAGATGGCAGGGGAGGGGCATTCATCCGCCGCTTCTGGCAAGTGATAGAACTACGGAGCACAAAATTGGAACTTTTAAAAGTCTGCTCCGCCGAAGGACGTCACTCTGGTGGCTAAGCAGGGGGTGGAATCCTCCGGGACAGTGTGGTCTCAGGACCCTCGGGGTCACAGAGGGACCGGGGATGCCTGAGTGTGGCAGAGCTCCCAGGTAACGGAGCAGGGAAGCCGGCTGCAGAGGCGGAGCCCAGGCGCGGGCTCTCAGCTCGGGGTTGACATAAACCGTATTCCGCGGCACAGTCGGGCCACTGCTCCTCCAGCAGGGACCCAACAAGCGGCAGATCCAGGGAGACTCACCTTCCTTCCCCGGGAGGAGCCGTGCGGGAGTGCACCGCAGGGATCTACTGGGTTTGGAGACTCCACCCGGGGTCGGGTGCCAGAGATAGAAACGCGCAGTCACAGGCCGGGTGAGCACGGAGTGCGGCTGGAGACCGGGGAGACGGGAGTGACGGGCGGCTTTTCTCTGGGGGCGCACTGAGAAGCAGGGCCCCGAGTTCTCGGCTCCTCTGGGGAGGAGATTGGGAAGCCGCCATTTTCACTCTCCGCCTCCAAAGCTGTATGGAAAGCTCGCAGGGAACAGAAGCCCCGGAGAGCAAACCCGAGCAGATTACTTAGCCGGGAGGGGGCAAGGGCGGGGCAATTCCGCCTCCGGCAGAGATATTTGGAAACCACGGCAACAGGCCCCTACCCAGAAGATCAGTGAGAACAGCCAGCCAAGACCAAGTTTACCGATCAATGAGAACAGCAGAACTCCAGCGCTAGGGGAATACTGCACATAGAATTCATTGCTTTTTTAGCATGATTCTTTAGTCTTTCAAAGTTAATTTTTTTTAACTGTCTTTTTTTCTCTTTTTTTCTTTTTGAATTTTTCTTTTTCCCTTTTTCAACCAACATCTTATCAATCACTTTTTTTTAAAAAAAATTTATTTTTCATTTTTAGAGTCGTATTCTATCCCTTCATAGTAGTTACCCGTATTTTTGGCATATATATATGTAAGTTGTACTCTCTTTAAAATTTTGAGATAGTTTCTTCTAACAGATTAAAATATACCATAAATCTCTAGTGTATGGTCTTTTCTATTCCCCTGCCTGATCACATCCTCTGCCTTTATTTTTCTTTTTTCTTTTTTTAAATCCTCTTCTTTCTTTTTTCAAACAACTTCTTATCAATTCCTTTTATAAATTTTTTTTATAATTTCCATCTTTACAGTCATATTCCATCCCTTCATCATATCAACCCTTATTTTTGTACATATATAAGTTTTTCTTTCTTTAAAATTTTGAGAGGCACTTTCTTCTAAAAGACCAAAATACACCCCAAATCTAGTGTGTTGCACTGATCTATATACCAGCCTGATCATATTTGATCACATTCTGGTTTTTTGTTGTTGTTGTTGTTGTTTTGTTTTGTTTGTTTTTGTTTGTTTTTATCTTTATCTTTTTATTTTTCTTTTTTCTCTCTTTCCATTTCTATTTCCACTGCTTCAGGTCTTTTCTGATTTGTTTAGAGTATATTTTCTGGGGACATTCTTACTCTGCTAGCATTTTGTTCTCTCATAATCTATTCTCCTCTGCAGAAAATGACAAGATGGAAAAAATCACCTCAACAAAAAGAACAAGAGGTAGTACCGACTGCCAGGGACCTACTCAATACTGATATTAGTACGATGTCAGATCTAGAGTTCACAATCATCACTTAAAGGTACTAGCTGGGATTGAAAAAACTATGGAAGTCATTAGAGAAACCCTTTCTGAAGAAGTAAAAGAACTAAAATCTAACCAAGTCGAAATCAAAAAGGCTATTAATGAGGTGCAATAAAAAATGGGGGCACTAACTGCTAGAATAAATGAGGCAGAAGAGAGAATTAGTGATATAGAAGACCAAATGCTGGAAAATAAAGAAGCTGAGAAAAAGAGAGATAAACAACTACTGGATCATGAGGGCAGAATTCGAGAGATAAGTGATACCATAAGACGAAACAACATTAGAATAATTGGGATCCCAGAAGAAGAAGAAAGAGAGAGAGGGGCAGAAGGTATAATGGAGCAAATTATAGCAGAGAACTTCCCTAATTTGGGGAAGGAAACAGGCATGAAAATCCAGGAAGCACAGAGAACCCCTCTCAAAATCAATAAAAATAGTTCAACACCCCGACATCTAATAGTAAAACTGATGAGTCTCATACACAAAGAGAAAATCCTGAAAGCAGCTCGGGAGAAAAGATATGTAACCTACAAGGGTAGAAACATTAGATTGGCAACAGACCTATCCACAGAGACCTGGCAGGCCAGAAAGGACTGCCAGGATATAATCAGAGCACTAAATGAGAAAAATATGCAGCCAAGAATACTATATCCAGCTAGGCTGTCACTGAAAATTGAAGGAGAGATAAAAAGCTTCCAGGACAAACAAAAACTAAAGGAATTTGCAAACACAAAACCAGCCCTACAGGAAATCTTGAAAGGGGTCCTCTAAGCAAAGAGAGAGCCTAAAAGCAACATAGACCAGAAAGGAACACAGACAATATACGGTAACAGTCACCTTACAGGCAATACAATGGCACTAAATTCCTATCTTGCAATAGTTACCCTGAATGTAAATGCGCTAAATGCCACAATCAAAAGACACAGGCTATCAGACTGGATTAAAAAACAAGACCCATCGAAATGCTGTCTTCAAGAGACTCATTTTAGACCCAAAGACACCCCCAGATTGAAAGTGAGGGGGTGGAAAACCATTTACCATGCTGATGGACACCAAGAGAAAGCTGGGGTGGCAATCCTTATATCAGAGAAATTAGATTTTAAACCAAAGACTGTAATAAGAGATGAGGAAGGTCATTATATCCTACTGAAAGGATCTATCCAACAAGAAGATCTAACAAGTGTAAATATCTATGCCCCTAACATGGGAGCAGCCAATTATATACGGCAATTAATAACAAAAGCAAAGAAACACATCAACAACAATACAATAATAGTGGGGGACTTTAACACCCCCCTCACTGAAATGGACAGATCATCTAAGCAAAAGATCAACAAGGAAATAAAGACTTTAAATGACACACTGGACCAAATGGACTTCACAGACATATTCAGAACATTCCATCCCAAAGCAACGGAATACACATTCTTCTCTAGTGCCCATGGAACATTCTCCAGAATAGATCACATCCTAGGTCATAAATCAGGTCTCAACCGGTACCAAAAGTTTGGGATCATTCCCAGCCTATTTTCAGACCACAATGCTTTGAAACTAGAACTCAATCACAAGAGGAAAGTCGGAAAGAACTCAAATACATGGAGCATCCTACTAAAAAATGAATGGGTCAACCAGGAATTTAAAGAATTATTAAAAAAATACATGGAAACCAATGAAAATGAAAACGCAACTATTCAAAATCTTTGGGATGCAGCAAAGGCAGTCCTAAGAGGAAAGTATATAGCAATACAAGCCTTTCTCAAGAAACAAGAAAGGTCTCAAGTACACAACCTAACCCTACACCTAAAGGAGCTCGAGAGAGATCAGCAAATAAAGCCTAAACCCAGCAGGAGAAGAGAAATCATAAAGATCAGAGCAGAATTCAATGAAATAGAAACTAAACGAACAGTAGAACAGATCAACGAAACTAGGAGCTGGTTCTTTGAAAGAATTAACAAGATTGATAAACCCCTGGCCAGACTTATCAAAAAGAAAAGAGAAATGACCCAAATCAACAAAATCATGAATGAAAGAGGAGAGATCACAAGCAACACCAAAAAATACAAACAATTCTAAGAACATATCATGAGCAACTCTATGCCAGCAAATTCGATAACCTGGAAGAAATGGATGCATTCCTAGAGATGTATCAACTACCAAAACTGAAGCAGGAAGAAATAGAAAACCTGAACAGACCTATAACCACTAAGGAAATGGAAGCAGTCATCAAAAATCTCCCAAAAAACAATAGCCCAGGGCAGATGGCTTCCCAGCAAAGTTCTACCAAACACTTCAAGAAGAATTAATACCTATTCTTCTGAAACTGTTCCAAAAAAATAGAAATGGAAGGAAAACTTCCAAACTCATTTTATGAGGCTACCATTACCGTGATCCCAAACCAGACAAAGACCGCATCAAAAGGAGGATAACAGACCAATATCCCTGATGAACATGGATGCAAATATTCTCACCAAAATACTAGCCAATATGATCCAACAGTACATTAAAAGGATTATTCACCATGACCAAGTGGGATTTATCCCTGGGCTTCAAGGTTGGTTCAACATCCGCAAATCAATCAATGTGATAAAATACATTAACAAAAGAAAGAACAAGAACCATATCATCCTCTCAATAGATGCAGAAAAAGCTTTTGAGAAAGTACAGCATCCTTTCTTGATCAAAACTCTTCAGAGTATAGGCATAGAGGGTACATACCTCAGTATCATAAAAGCCATCTTTGAAAAACCTACAGCGAATATCATTCTCAATGGGGAAAAACTGAGAGCTTTCCCACTAAGGTCAGGAACACGGCAGGGATGTCCACTCTCACCACTGCTATTCAACATAGTATTGGAAGTCCTAGCCACAGCAATCAGACAAAAAGAAATTAAAAGCATCCAAATCGGCAAAGAAGTAGTCAAACTCTCACTCTTTGCAGATGATATGATACTTTATGTGGAAAACCCAACAAACTCCACCCCAAAACTGCTAGAACTCAAACAGGAATTCAGTCAAGTGGCAGGATATAAAATCAATGCACAGAAGTCAGTGGCATTTCTATACACCAAAAACAAGACAGAAGAAAGAGAAATTAAGGAGTCAATCCTTTTTACAATTGTACCCAAAACCATAAGATACCTAGGAATAAATCTAACCAAAGAGACAAAGGATCTGTACTCAGAAAACTATAAAATACTCATGAAAGAAATTGAGGAAGACACAAAGAAATGGAAAAACGTTCCATGCTCATGGATTGGAAGAACAAATATTGTGAAGATGTCAATGCTACCTAGAGCAGTCTACACATTCAATGCAATCCCCATCAAAATACCATCCACTTTTTTCAAAGAAATGGAACAAATGATCCTAAAATTTGTATGGAACCAGAAAAGGCCCCACATAGCCAGAGGAATATTGAAAAAGAAAAGCAAAGCTGGTGGCATCACAATTCCGGACTTCAAGCTCTATTACAAAGCTGTCATCATCAAGACAACATGGTACGGGCACAAAAACAGACACATAGATCAATGGAACAGAATAGAGAGCCCAGAAATGGACCCTCAACTCTATGGTCAACTCATCTTTGACAAAGCAGGAAAGAATGTCCAATGGAACAAAGACAGTCTCTTCAACAAATGGTGTTGGGAAAATTGGATAGCCACATGCAGAAGAATGAAACTGGACCATTTCCTTACACCACACACAAAAATAGACTCCAAATGGTTGAAAGACCTCAATGTGAGACAGGAGTCTATTAAAATCCTAAAGGAGAAGATAGGCAGCAACCACTTTGACTTCAGCCGAAGCAACTTCTTCCTAGAAACATTGCCAATGGCAAGGGAAGCAAGGGCAAAAATGAACTATTGGGACTTCATCAAGATCAAAAGCTTTTGCAAAGCAAAGGAAACAGTCAACAAAACCAAACGACAACTGACAGAATGGGAAAAGATATTTGCAAATGATATATCAGATAAAGGGCTAGTATCTAAAATATATAAAGAACTCATCAAACTCAACACCCAAAGAACAAGGAATCCAGTCAAGAAATGGGCAGAAGTCATGAACAGACATTTTTCCAAAGAAGACATCCAAATGGCCAAGAGACACATGAAAAAGTGTTCATTATCGCTTGGCATCAGGGAAATCCAAATCGAAACCTCAATGAGATACCACCTCACACCAGTCAGAATGGCTAAAATTAACAAGTCAGGAAACGACAGATGTTGGCGGGGATGCAGAGAAAGGGGAACCCTCCTACACTGTTGGTGGGAATGCAAGCCGGCGCAGCCACTCTGGAAAACAGTATGGAGGTTCCTCAAGAAGTTGAAAATAGAGCTACCCTATGATCCAGCAATTGCACTACTGGGTATTTACCCCAAAGATACAAAAGTAGGGATCCGAAAGGGTACGTGCACCCCAATGTTTATAGCAGCAATGTCTACAATAGCGAAACTGTGGGAAGAGCCAAGATGTCCATCGACAGATGACTGGATAAAGAAGATGTGGTATATATATACAATGGAATATTATGCCGCCATCAAAAGGAATGAGATCTTGCCATTTGCAATGACGTGGATGGAACTGGAGTGTATTATGTTGAGTGAAATAAGTCAAACAGAGAAAGACATGTATCATATGATCTCACTGATATGAGGAATGCTTAATTGCAGGAAAAAAACTGAGGGTTGCTGGAGCTGGGGGTGGGGTCGGAGGGATGGGGTCACTGGGTGATAGACACTGGGGAGGGTATGTACTATGATGAGCGCTGCGAATTGTGTGAGACTGTTGAATCACAGATGTGTACCTCTGAATAAATAATGCAATATATGTTAAGAAAAATAAAAAAGAAGAAGGTAGCGGGAGGGGAAGAATGAAGCGGGGGAAATCGGAGGGGTAGACGAACCATGAGAGACGATGGACTCTGAAAAACAAACTGAGGGTTCTAGAGGGGAGGGGGATGGGAGGATGGGTTAGCCTGGTGGTGGGTATTGAGGAGGGCACATTCTGCATGGAGCACTGGGTGTTATGCACAAACAATGAATCATGGAACACTTCATCTAAAACTAATGATGTAATGTATGGGGATTAACATAAGAATAAAAAAAAATTAAAAAAAAATCAACAAATGCAGGGACACCTGTGTGAGTCAGTCAGTTAATCATCTGCCTTTGACTCAGGTCATGATCCCAGTGTCCTGGGATCCAGTCCTACATCAGGCTCCCTGTTAAGTAGGAGCTCCTTCTCTCTCAAATAAATAAATAAAATCTTTAAAAAATATCAACAAAAGCAGACCAACTCCAAGACATTTTGTAATTAAATGTGCAAAATACAGTGATAAACAAAATATCTGAAAAGCAACAAGACAAAGATCTTAACTTACAAGGGAAGGTGTATAAGGTTACTTGCAGATCTCTCAACAGAATTTGGCAAGCCAGAAGAGAGTGGCATGGTATAGTCAACATGCTGAATGGAAAAGATATTCAGGCAAGAATACACTATCCAGCAAAGCTATCATTCACAATGGAAGGAGAGATAAAGTATTTCCAAGACAAACAAAAACAAATGGAGCTTGTGACCACTAAAGTAGCCTTGCAAGAAATATTAAAGGGGACTCTTTTTTAAAAAGATTTTATTTATTTACCTGAGAGAGAGAGAAAGAGAGAATGGGGAGGGAGGGCAGAGGGGGAGGAAGAAGTAGACTCCCAACCGAGCAGGGAATCTGATGCAGGGCTCAATCCCAGGATCTTGAGATCATGATCCAAGCCAAAGGCAGATGCTCAACTGACTGAGCCACCCAGGTGCCCCTATTAAAGGGAATTCTTTGAGTGCAAAATAGAGACCAAAAGTGACAAAAACAACAAAGGAACAGAGAAAATTTCCAGAAATGATGTGAAAACAAGTAATAAAATGGCACTAAATATATATCTATCAACAATTATTCTGAATGTAAATGAACTCAATACACCAATCAAAATAATATGGTTTCAGAATGTATTTTTTAAAAAGACCATGTATATGCTGCCTATAACCAATACATTTCAGACCTAAAGATGACTGCACATTGAAAGTGAGAGGATAAAACATTTATAATAAAAATTGATGTCAAAAGAAAGATGGACTAGCAATACTTATATCAGAAAACTAGACTTTAAAACAAAGACTGTAACAAGAGATGAAGAAGGTCACTATCTCATAAAAAAGGGGACAATCCAACAAGAAGTTGTAACAATTTTAAGAGTTTATGCACCCAACATGGAAGTGCTTAAAAATATAAAACAATAGGGCGCCTGGGTGGCTCAGTTGGTTAAGCGACTGCCTTCGGCTCAGGTCATGATCCTGGAGTCCTGGGATCGAGACCCGCATCAGGCTCCTTGCTCAGTGAGGAGTCTGCTTCTCCCTCTGACCCTCCCCCCCTCATGTTCTCTCTCTCTCTCATTTTCTCTCTCAAATAAATAAATAAAATCTTTTAAAAAATTAAAAAATATACATATAACAATAACAACATAAAGGAACTAATCGATAATGATACAATAATAGTAGGGGACATTAATACCCCACTTAGATCAATGTTTACAGATCATGTAAACAGAAAATCAACAAGGAAACAATGGGTTTTAATGACACACTGGACCAGATGGACTTAACAGATATATTCAGAACGTTCAATCCTAAAACAGAAAAAGACACATTCTTTTCAAGTGCACATGGGACATTTTCCAGAATAAATCACATATTAGGTCACAAATCAGGCTTCAACAGGCCTGAAAAATTAAGATCATATCATGCATCTTTTCTGACAACAACACTATGAAACTTGAAATCATTTTCAAAACAAAATTTGGAAAGACAACATGGAGGTTAAACAGTATATACTAAACAATAAATGAGTCAAACAAGAAATCAAAGAATAAATAAAAAATGCATGAAAACCAAGGAAAATGAAAACACAATGGTCCAAAACCTTTGGGATGTAGCAGAAGTGGTCCTAAGAGGTAACAATATAGTAATACAAGCCTACCTCAAGAAGCAAGAAAAATCTCAAATAAGTAACCAAACCTTACACTAAAAGGAGCTAGAAAAAGAACAAGTAAAGCCTAAAGTCAGCAGAAAGGGGAACACATATAGATTAGAGCAAAAATATATGATATAGATTTTTTTTAAAAGATTTTTTTTTTTAAGATTTTATTTTTATTATTTATTTGACAGAGAGACACAGTGAGAGAGGGAACACAAGCAGGGGGAGCTGGAGCGGGAGAAGCAGGCTCCCTGATGAGCAGAGAAGCCCATGTGGGGCTCGATCCCAGGACCCTGGGATCACGACCTGAGCCCAAGGCAGACGCTTAATGACTGAGCCACCCAGGCGCCCCTATGATATAGATTTTTAAAAAGAGCAGATAAAGGAAACCAGAGCTGATTCATTGAAAAAAAAAAATGATAAACCTTTAGCAAGACATATCAAAAAGAAAAGAGAAAGGACCCAAATAAATAAAAGCACAAATGAGAAAGGACAAAGGACAACCCACACCACAGAAATATAAACAACTATATAGAATATTATGAAAAATTATATGCCAATAAATTGGACAACCTGGAAAAAATGGATAAATTCCTCAAAACATATAAATTACCAAAACTAAAACAGGAGGAAATAGAAACCTTGAACAGGGCAATAACCAGCAAAGAAAGAAATTAAATGAATCAGTAATAAAAAAAAAAAATCTTTCAAGAAACAGAAGTCCATGGCCAGATGGCTTCAAAATTGAATTCTACCAAACATTTATTTTTTTTAATTTTTTTTTAAAGATTTTATTTATTTGACAGAGAGAGAGATAATGAGAAAGGGAACACAAGCAGGAGGAGTGGGAGAGGGAGAAGCAGGCTTCCCACGGAGCGGGGAGCCCGATGTGGGACTCGATCCCAGGACCCTGGGATCATGACCTGAGCTGAAGGCAGTCGCTTAACGACTGAGCCACCCAGGCGCCCCCTCTACCAAACATTTAAAGAAGAGTTAATATCCACTCCTCTAAAAATATTCCAAAACATAGAAAAAGAATTGAAACTTCTAAATTCATTCTATGAGATCAGTATTAACCTGATTAAAAAAAAAAAAACAAAAACAGATAAGGACACCATTAAAAAAGAAAATTACAGGCCAATATCCCTGATGAACATGGATGCAAGAATTTTCAATAAAATACTAACAAACCAAATCCAACAGTACATTAAGAGAATCATTCTCCACTATAACGTGGATTTATTCCTAGGCTGTAGGGTTGTTTCAGTATTCACAAATCAAACAACCTGATACACCCCATCAATAAAAGAAAGGAAAAAAAACATATGATCATTTCAATACATGCAGAAAAAGAGGATTTTAGAAAGTACAACACCCATTCATGATGAAAACCCTCAACAAAGCAAGGTTGAAGGAATATACCTCAATGTAATAAAAAAAATATATGAAAAATCCACAGGCAATATCATCCTCAATGGGGAAAAACTGAAAGCTTTTCCTCTATGGTCAGGAACAAGACAAGATGTCCAATTTCACCACTGTTATTTAACATAGTACTGGAAATCCTAACCATGGTAATCAGAGAACAAAAAGAAATAAAACTCATCCAAATCAGCAAAGAAGATGCCAAACTTTCATTATGTGGTATATATATACAAGGGAATGCTACCCAGCCATAAAAAATATTGAAATCTTTCCATTTGGGAAGATGTGGTTGGAGCTAGAGAGTATTATGTTAAGTGAAATAAGTTAGTCAAAGAAATACAAATACCATATGATCTCACTCATATCTGGAATTTAAGAAATAAAACAAATGAGGAGAGGGAAAAAAAGAGAGAGAGAGGCAAACCAAGGAATAGTCTCTTAAGTACAGATAAAAAGCTGATGATTACCAGAGGGGTGTGGGGGGGGTATGGGTCAAATACGAGATAGGGATTAAGGAGTGTACCTGTTGAGATGAGCACAGGCTGTTGTATGGAACTAATGAATCATTATTTGTACACCTGAAACTAATATTACACCATATGTTAGCTAACTGGAATTTAAATAAAAACTTTAAAAAAACAAAATAAAATAAAGCATATCACAGGAGAGTTGGGGGGATGTATGAAACAGAATGAGGGGATTAAGAGTACACTTATGATAAGCTTTGTGTAATGATGTGTAGACTTTTTCAATCACTATTTTGTACAATTAAAACTAATATTACATTGTATATGAATTTATTGGAATTAAAATAAAAAGCTTAATAAAATAAATAAAACAAAAAATAAATACTACAATAAAATAAATATAATTGAAATAAAATAAAATAATAAAATAAAATACAATAAAAAAAGCCACTTAAGTGTGTAGGAAAACTTCCTCAGGTAATTTTCACTCCTTGATGAAGGATCAAATTTGGTCCATATTTAAAGAATGTGCTTAAGTTAGGGAGGATCCCCAAAAGTTTTCTGAAAAATTGGGGATCATTATCAGGGCCTATAATCCTGGGCTGTTAGGCCCTTATCAGCTGGTGCAAATGCTTGTAGGGCCCAGTGAAGACAGATAAAGGGATGTGGGAAGCAGAATTGTGAGGATAGTGTTGGAAATCCAATATGGAACTTTCATAAAACAGAAAAAGCTTGCAAAATGGCAACTGATTTTGTAAAAGCCTTTCCTGGAATCTTCCTTGCTTGAATTGATTTATGTATTATTTGAATATGCAAACAAAAGAAGAGAAGTCTGGCAGACTTTAAAGCCCATCTGAAAGTTCTCTTTCTATGGCATTCTGGGTTCCATGCAATAATTGAGGTTACCCAAACAGCCCTGGCTGCCCTGTTTGTAAGTGTATTATGTCCTGAGATTAGTGGATTGAGAAAAAGAAAAAATAATAGGATCGAAGGCCACAAGACCGACTGAACTTACAGCCATAGCTGAGCACTTGGAAAAAACTTTCAAATAGACCACAAACAAAAATCCATAAAGCTATTGACTTTAGAGCTACAACAGTTCCAAGACCAGGATCTAAATTAATACCTGGACTTCCCACATCATATCCCTCTTTGGGTCTTTCATCAGAATGCTGGCCCAGGAGTGGATGCCTCATTTGTAATCAACTACAACACTGAAAAAAAGATTGTCCTCCTAGATTTTATGCAACTTCTTTCACATCAACTTGTGTCCCCAAATCTATCTCCTTAGGAAGGACCCAAAATAGGTCATTCCAGAATTAACAGGAGTTCAAGGTGTCCCCCAGTAAATTGCTACTAGATTTTCACTTAAATAGCATGGGGAAATTACAATTAAGATCATTGGGAAAAGTTGCCAAATTCTGGTAGATAACAAAGCTATTCTCTCTACTTTGAACTCCACAAATATAGCACAACAAACCCCTTGGAGTAAAGATGTTTTTGTAGAGGGGTGTATAATACAATTCAGAGAAAGTTTCTATTTCAACCAGCACAAAGAATTCTGGGACATTACACAGAAAAAAAAAATATTTTTTTGCTATGTAACAGAGGTCTAGTAAATCTTTTAGGTAAAAATCTCTTCAATTTAAAGGACAAATATATTTTGCCTCCAATGGAGACCTCATCTTAAAATTTCCTGATGAAAATAAACCTAATCTCTTATACTCCTTATGATCTGCTCTTTATATAGAAGAGGAATGATGACAACAAGAGTCCCCTAATTTAATTAAGGTGCCCCCAAATCTGTGCCTTATACCTAATACTGGCTTTGGGAGAATAAAAAAAAAAATACAGAGCCTATAAATACCCATAGAGACACAACTAAACCTCTTCCTCAATTGCCTCCATATCCATTAAAGTCTGAAGCCACACAAGACCTTATATCAATGGTAGGCGACCTAATTGTCCAGGGACTGATCATTCCCTGTACAGATCCAGTAACATACTGATTTTACTGGTTCAAAAACTTAATGGCAAGAATGATTATTTTTCATGGACTATTTTTCAGAGCTTTTAACAAGATAATTATTCCCCTTCCCAGTTGTTCCAAATTCAAACACCCTTTTGACACACGTTCCACTAGAAATAAAATGGATCATTGCTGTAACCTGTGTTCAGCTTCCTCACGCATCTCTGTAGATCCCAATAGCCAATATGTGCTTGTATTTACTTGGGACAAACCAACAATATACCTGGAGAGTCATGCCTCAAGGGTTCACTGAAGGCTTTTCTTATTCCTGCAAAGTACTGGTCCACCAAGATATAACCACCCTCAAGTTTCCTGGAAAATCAACCCTTTTACAATATTTAGAAACTATCTTGCTGCATTCAGTTACTAAAGAGACATCCATTAATGATTCCATTCATTTGATGAACACTTAGGTGAAAAAGGACATAAAGTCCCTAAGGAACAATTACAATTATGTCTAGATACTGTTATCACTTAGGGTATAATTTAAGCACTGAAGGAGTTCACTTATCTCCACAGATAATTAAGGGAATCCAAGGATTTGCTAGACCCCCAACTAAATGAATGTTTTGTGGATTCTTAGGCCTGGCTGATTGTTGCAGACTATGGACTATTAGACTATTTCCTAATTTTTCTCAATTGGCTTCCCCACTCTATGTACTTACTAATATTTCAGTCTCTGGATACCTTCCTTGGGAAGATAAACATAAGCAGACCTTCTAAGACTAAAACAAACACTGCAAGAACTGTCTGCCCTAAGATTAGCTAACTATTCTACCTATCTCCTTATTTGTGCATGAAAGAGATAATCAAGCCCTGGGAGTATTCATGAAAGAATATGGCAATAAATATATGCTTTTTGCTTATTATAGCACACAATTTTATTCAGTTGTTTGTCCCTATCCCAAATGGTTTAAGGCTATAGCTTCAGATGCAAAGTTTACAGAAGCTTTGTCAGATTCAACCCTAGGAATAGACATTTATTTACAAACTCCACATGCTGTCCGAAGTCTTCTTAAATCTGAACTGACTGAACATTTCTCTGAAAGCAGACCAACCTCCTATGAGATCCTCAGCTTTTATGACCAAATCTACATCTTAAACACTGCAATATTCTTTTTGAAAATATTTTATTTATTTGAGAGAGAGAGATCACAGAGGGAGAGTGAGGGAGAAGCAGACTCTCCACTGAGTAGAGAGTCCAACAGGTGTCTTGATCCCAGGACCCTGAGATCATAACCTGAGTCAGATGCTTAACCAACTGAGCTACCCAGGTGCCACAAACACTGCAATATTCTTAAGCCTGCTATTTTACTACCCCTATGAGGGTGAGTCCCATAACTGTGAGATAATATTTCATTTCATGACACCGTGTTTTGATTTATACCCTTTTGACTAATTCTGATCTAATTTTTTTTATTGAAGTGTCATGCTGTAAAGATAGAAAACAAAATTCCCAAGCTGAATATGACTACCCAATATTAACTACTTAAGAGGGGAAATGTCCTACATTATTGTGCTAAGTCAGCCCAAGAAGCAGAACTCCATGACCTTACCAGAGCATGCCAGTTATCAGAAGGACAGATTGTTAATTATTATTGACAGCTCATATGCATTTGGAGTTGTCCATGATATGGGGATATTGCAGGAACAAAAGGGCTTTCTTACATCTACTGGGAACCAAAAAGTTTGATTGATGAATGGATAAAGAAAATGTGATATCATACTTCTTGGGGCACTGGGTGTTATAAGAAAACAATGAATCGTGGATCACTACATCAAAAACTAATGATGTATTGTATGGTGATTAACATAACATAATAAAACAAAATAAAATTTAAAAAAATTAGACAGAAGATGTGGTATGTATACACAATTGAATATCACTCAACCATCAAAAATAATGGAATCTTCCCATTTGTAACAATGTGGATGGAAGTAGAGGGTATTATGTTAAGCGAAATAAGTCAGTCAGAGAAAGACAAATACCGTATGATTTCATTCCTATGTGGGATTTAAGAAACAAACAGAAGTACATAGGGGAAGGGAAGGAAAAATTAAAAAAGTAAAAATAAAAAGATAAAAGCAAAGAGGGAGGCAAACTGTAAGAAACTCTTAACCATAGGGAACAAATTGAGGGTTGCTAGAGGAGAGGTGGGTAGGGACATGGGTAACTGGATGTTGGCCATTAAGGAAGGCACCTGATGAAATGAGCACTGGGTATAACATGCAATTGATGAATCACTAAATTTTACACCTCAAACTCATACTATACTGTATATTAACTAACTTGAAAAATAAAATCTTTTTAAAGGAGGAAAATTAATAAGAAGTAAATGCCCTCCTTACTACTATTCTCTTACCTTTTGAAAGTGTGATTATAAAAACTGAGACTTGGGCGCCTGGGTGGCTCAGTTGGTTAAGCAACTGCCTTCGGCTCAGGTCATGATCCTGGAGTCCCGGGATCGAGTCCTGCATCGGGCTCCCTGCTCAGCAGGGAGTCTGCTTCTCCCTCTCCTGCTCCCCCCTCTTGTGCTCTCTCTCTCTCTCAAATAAATAGATAAAATCTTAAAAAAAATAAATAAAAACTGAGACTCATACTAGAAAGACTGAACCTGAGTATCAGGGAATCCTGGCTGACCCTCACAATAGTTTTATTCAAAATCTGTAAATGTTGTGGCTCATATTGATAAAGTCCATTTTGCTTCTATCAAAAATGATCCCTTGGTGCCAAATGTTTGCCATCCAGATATACTTGCAAAATGACAATAGGTTCATCTTGAATCAGAGAAATTACAAAGAGCAAACAATGGTTTTAAATCCAACAGATAGGACTATGGGAAATGCAATATGGCCAGTTGGTCCTTCCCACATTTCTGGCAAACCCCATCTTCTACTTTTTGCATTCCTTCACTCAACATGGTGCATATAAATTGACTCAAATTATCAATAAACATTGGTGGGGACACTTCTATAAAATTGTGAAAGCAGTTTACAACTAATGTCTATTTTGTCAGGTCCATAATTTTGAAAAAAACTACTTTTATTCACAGAGACCTCAATCCTCTACCCTCTGAAAACTTTGAACACCTGTAGTTGGATTCATTCAACTGCCACTTACTATGTGTTATCTATATGTTCTTGTTATTTTATTTATTTTCTTCACAGGGGCTGAAGATCTCTTCAGTGGCAAGCTTATGCCCTCAAAGTGGCAAAGAGGTTGTGAGAAAGTGTGTTACCCTCTTGGGGTATACTCTCCAAGATCTCTATTGATCAAGGCACCCACTTCACTGAATGAATTGTACTAGCCTTAAAGAAAGTTTTGCAAACACCCTTGAATTTTCACTGTTTCTATCACCCTCAATCATCAGGCAAGTACATGAGAACAAATGGTATTCTCAAATTTAAGATATCTAAACTTGCTGAAACTACTGGACTCCCTTGGCCTAAGGCATTGTCTTTGATCTTGCTGACTGTTCACAGTATCCCTTTGGGAAAACATAAACTCAGTTCATATGTGATAGTTACCAGTAGACCAAAGTCTATTTGTATAAAAGTTTCTGCTGTCCCCTTGTCAACTCATGCTAATAAAACCAGCTACTGTATGTCCTTAGTGTCTTATGCTAAAACCTATTATCAACAGGTTATAAAAGGTTTTACAGATTCTAATTCAAAAGATCCTATGAGTCATAGCCCAGAGCTTGGTGACTGGGTATACTGTAAATGTCATCAGTGGAAGACAGCCCTTGAAATCCTGTTGGAAGTGGTCTTACCAAAGGCCCCTGACCCATGACACTGCTGCTAAACTAGAAGGCATTGTGCCTTGTGTCCACATTTCTTACCTAATAAAAGGCTCCACCTGACATATGGTCCTGTGCAAATGCTAGAGATTTCTGGACAAACTAAGGAAGAAAAGTAATTGATATTGAGGTAAACTGTCCAACCAATATACAAAATTTCATAAAAACTAAAATGGTGACTTTCTCTTCTCTTCTCTTCTCTCTCTTCTCTTCTCTCTCTCTCGCTCTCTTTTTTTTTTTTTTTTACTTTACTCTGACCCTGGCTTAGAAAAATCATGTGATTATCTATATATCTCAAGCTATTGTTAAAAGGGCAACATTTCAGACTGCTGGATTTGTCATCAAAAACTCTGAATGGTCCATTCTGCTAAAGACTCCTTGGTCCTCCTTGTGACTAGTTTTTCTTGTATTCCCAATGTCATCATAAACTACAATCAGCTCCACTAAGAAGTCACAAAGTCCAACTTTTAGGACCAGAACATCTAGTGCCTTGCTTTAATCTTTTCCAAATTATAACTGTATATGCCCAAATAGACACAAATACCTAGATAAATCATAGTAGATTTGCACTCTCAACTTATAATTATCTAAATTGTATCTGTCCATAATCATGAAAGAAATCCCACTAACAATACCCATATTTGTGAAGAATTTAGAGCACATTTTTATATCAGCCTATTTAGTTTTCAAGAACAATGAAAACCTAAATGACCCATTTGTTGAACAAGAAAATGCAACAATTCCTGCAAATGAACCCACTAACAGTGTCACCTTAGCAGAAATGGTTTGTGCCTCATGAGTACTTATCATTGTCTGCGGTATTTGTCATTCTACTTGGTCTTATAAATGCCTACATGTTTGGCACATGATGGAGCAATGCCCCTTACATTATCTAATTGTGCTCTCACTTAGACACTGTCTAAACTGAGACACCTTGCCAGTCAACTCCCCTGAATTTCATTGTCAGCAAGGAGTCTGCTTCTCCCTCTGCCCCTCACCCCTCCCGTGCTCTCGCTCTCTCAAATAAATAAATAAAATATTAAAAAAAAGAAAAGACCTACCAGAAGACATTTATAATTCGGGATTTGCTTCTTTGGGCAGATTCCCTACTTTACTGGCTGGGAGTGAGTACAAATGAGACTGTGGTCAGGAACTTTTCCCTAACTCTTCAAAATACTAAGAAATCTGCTAAAGCAATTGCTGCTGACAAAAAATACTTAGTTGTTCTTGATAATAGGGTAGTCCTTGCCTATCTTAAATTTGATAGGTGTCTGTACAATGGTCAACACCACCTCCTATACCTGGATTAACATTTCTGGGGAAGTTGAAACTATACAAGATTACTGAACAAGTTACATAAGATTATTGAATAAGCTACTTGTTTAGGAAATTGACTCTTTCAATAGGGTCTTTCTTTGACTTATTTGATTTTGATTTCTTTGGGTCTTCAGGATCATGGCTCTGATATACACTATAGATACTGGAAATTAAATATGCTCATTATAATGATAGTAGTTCTTCTGTTGTGCTCTATTCCCTCAAAAGCTTTAAGTGCATGCCCATAGCCACTAACCACCAAAAATTAATCTCTCTAAGACTGGGATGATAGCAAAAGAGCAAAGAGAATGACTTAAAAAATAGGAACCTGGAGGCACCTGAGTGGCTCAGTCAGTTAAGCATCTGCCTCCAGCTCAGATCATGATCTGGGGTCCTAGAATCCAGTCATGTGTCCAGCTCTCTGCTCAGTGGGGAGTCTGCTTCTCCCTCTCCCTCTGGCCCTCCCCCTGCCCACCCCACTCATGTGTGTGTGCAAGTGTGCTCTCTCTCTAATAAATAAATAAAATCTTTAAAAAATGTAAGAACCTAAAGTCATGACTTGTGACTACCACAGAGGTTTATTAAAAATGTTATGACCTGTGAATATCACATAGAAGATCAATAAAAACTGCCAGGACTTCAGAGCAGTAGCTGGGAGTGGCACTAAATGCTTTAAATTTTGATCAAATCTCTCAGTTAAGCTTAGAATCTGATTAAGGGGGGGAGGATTATTGAAAGGAAACCACAGTCCAAAATAGAGTCACTTGTGCTAAGTGACTCTGGGTTGTAGGATAGCTACATAAGTCTATGTCACCAAACCAAGACTTAACACCTAACCTAATTGCAGTTCACAACGTGCCACCCCAAAATATGCCAATTTGGCATAAAAATTATTTTGAGATAAAGCCAACTGAGAACAAGTGAATGTAGGAAAAACTTTTTACCTCGCCTCAAGTGCCTAAAATAAAGCATAGAAGTATCCGTTTGTAAAAGAAAATTAAAAGAAACTTTCCATTAGTAAGGTCATCTATTACCAGGAAAAGATGTACTCCCAGAGACTTTTCTTTTCCACCAGAGAAACTTATCTGCATGATGAGGCAACTTGTATTTACTATGCATTCTTCCCCTCATCTTTTTATATCTTAATGATCCATCATGTGATCAAAGTCAGTATCAACAAAGAATATTAGTATTGCTAATATATATCTTTCATATGATGTGATTAAAAGGGGCATTCTACCTTTGTGATTTTCTTGTCAACACATAATCCTAGTTTAATTATTAAAAAAAAAAAACTTCAGGCAAATCTGAATCGTGGAACTTCTAACAAAATATTTGACCTCAAAACTCTAATTGTCATCAAAAACAGGGAAAATTTTCAACTTTATAGAGCTATCCTACAACCCAGAAATTTCAATACTAGGTATTTATCCAAAGGATGCAAACATAGTGATTTGAAGGGGCACATGCACCCCAATGTTTATAGCAGCAATGTCCACAATAGCCAAACTATGGAAAGAGCCCAGATGTCCATCAACAGATGATTGGATAAAGAAGATGTGTATATGTACATACAATGGAATATTACTCAGCCATAAAAAAAATGAAATCATCATTTGCTACAACGTGCATGGAACAAGAGTGTATTATGCTAAGCAAAATAAGTCAGTCAGAGAAAGACAAATATCATATGATTTCACTCATATGTGGAATTTAAGAAACAAAACAGATAAACATTGCGGAAGGGAAGGAAAAATAAAATAAGATGAAATCAGAGAGGGAGACAAACTATAAGAGACTCTTAACTATTGGAAACAAACAGGGTTGCTGGAAGGGAGGTTGGTTGGGGGGATGGGGTGATTGGGTGATGGTCTTTAAGGAGGCACTTGATGTAATGAGCACTGGGTGTTATATGCAACTGACGAATCACTAAATTCTACTTCTGGAACTAATAATACACTATATGTTCATTAATTGTTTTGAAAAAATAATAAACATCCAGCAAAATGAAAATTTAAAAAATAAAATGGGAAAATTCAATAAGTGTTTTACAGCAGGAGGAGCCCAAAGCAATACAATTAATAAATGTAATGTGGTATTTTGGAAAAGACAAAGGACATTAGGTTAAAACTAAGGAAATATGAATAAAGTATAGACTTTAGTTACTAATAATATGTATGAATATTAATCAATTTTTAAAAATGTACCATATTAATATTAAATATGGGACACCTAGGTGGCTCAGTCAGTTACGTGTCTGCTTTGGCTCAGGTCATGATGTCAAAAACCTGGGATCAAACCCCACATTGGGCTCCCTGCTCAGCTGGGAGTCTGTTTCTCCCTCTCCCTCTGCCTCTTCCCCCCATTCATTCATTTTCTCTCTCAAATAAATAAATAAAATCTTTAAAAATGTTATTAATAGGGGAAATAGTATAAACTACATATCTTCCCATTTTTTCTGTAAATAGATAATTTTTCTGTACAATAATTTCAAGTAAAAAATGGAAGTATCCCAATGTTGCAATGATTTTATAGCTCATTGGATTCATCTTTCTAAAAATTAGGTTATGTCATAAAATATATTAAACCCATATTTTACTGTGTACCCTGGTGCTTGTCCTACTAATATATTTACTAATCTGTTTTGAGGTATTTAAATTCCATTCAGCTTTGTATTTTAGAAATGAATATAAATAACTCAATGATGAGGTCTCCCAAGACTTATCTTTTAATAAGGACTTCCTGAATATTCTTACACTTGAGTATTTGGGCATTTTAGTAGTAAAATAATGCAATGTGTTTTTGCTATTTGGTCATTAAAATAAGTTATTATAAAACCTGTACATCAGAGAATTAATTTTTTCCAGGAACCAAAATGCCATTAAAAATGGTTTTCTTTTTTGAGAGTGGGAGGTGTTAGGGTCCAAATAAAAGCACTTGAAAACAAATAAAAGGGAACTATATCCATAATTTTGTACAGAGGCTTCCAGAGAACCGTGATACCTTTCCTTGGGAAGACTGCAAGAATATAGTTATGAAATTACTGTCTGCATAAGCATATTACGATGATAAATACATTTTCCCAGCTTTATTGAGGTATGGTTGATGAAGTTTGTATGTATTTAAGGTGTACAATATGATGTTTTGATATATGTATACATTATGATATGTTTACCATAATCAAGCTAATTAGCGTATCCATCACCTCATGTAGTTAACTGTGTGTGTTTGTGTGTGTGTGTGTGTGTGTGTGTGTGTGGTGAGGACAAGTGAAATCTACTCTCTTACCAAATATTAAGTTTACATCACAGTATTAGTTAACTATACTTACCATGCTCTATATTATTTTATCAGTATGTACTCATGTTATACCTGAATATTTCTTTTTTTTTAAGATTTTATGTACTTATTTGGCAGAGAGAGACACAGCGAGAGAGGGAAGTGGGGGGAGTGGGAGAGGGAGAAGCAGGCTTCCTGCCGAGCACGGAGCCCAACGTGGGGCTCGATCCCAGGACCCTGGGACCATGACCTGAGCCGACGGCAGACACATAACGACTGAGCCACCCAGGTGCCCCAGTTTCAGTTTTTTAAATAATGATTTTATTTGTTTAAACCCTACTGTAGATCACAACAAATCATTCTGTGATGGAGGAGTTGATGTCTGAGAAAGTAGCTTAGTGGCTTCCTGAACACAAGATAAAGAAAGCTGAGAAGCAGCCTAGTTATTCTGGAGAAGACTCCAAACACTTAAGAATTGGTAGTATTTCTGAAAATGGGAATGAGGATAAAGATAAAAACATAAGGACCAAAAAAAGAATGAAAAAAGGAGTAAAATTATCTCTGCAGAAAATATAATCTTACCTGTAGAATATTCTGAATACTCAAACAAGCAAAAAACTATTAAAACAAGTATATATAGTAAAGTTGCAGGATACAAAGTTGATATATACAAAAATAAATCGCATTTCTGTATTAACAATGAACTATCCAAAAAATTAAATAAAAATTATTTTTCAATAGCATCAAATTAATAAAACACTTAGCAGTAAGCTTACCTAGGATTAGAACTGTACACTGATAACTATAAAACATTAATGAAAGAATTTGAAAGTGACTCAAATAAATGGAAAGATAGCCTCTATTTATGGATTTAAAAACCTTACATTAGTAATAGACCTTAAATGTCTATTATACCCCACATGATCTAGGGTTTTAAAACAATGCTTTTGGTGATTTGAATGGCATTTTCAAAGAAATAGAATAAATAATCTTGACACTTGGTGTGGAAAACAAAATACTCTGAATAGCTAAAGAAAACTTTAGCTAGAACAAAACTTGAGGTATTACACAACCTCAACTATATCACAAAGTTATACTAATCCAAACAGTATAGTACTCCTATAAAATAACAACATAAAGGCTAATGGAATAGAGTAGGGCACCCGGGAATAAACCCAAGCCTAATTTTCTTTTTTAAGTGATTTTTATTTATTTATTTGAGAGTGAGGGTGAGAAAGAGCATGAGAGGGGAGAGGGTCAGAGGGAGAAGAGGGCTCCCCGATGAGCTGGGAGCCCAATGTGGGACCTGATCCCAAGACTCTGGGATCATGACCTGAGCCAAAGGCAGTCGCTTAACCAACTGAGTCACCCAGGTGCCCTGAAAGTTTTGTATTTTTTTTTCTTAATGCAGATATTACACACTATAAATTTTCTTTTATGAACTTATTTTGCTCCATCCCATAAGTTTTGGTATGTTGTGTTTCCATTTTATCTTTTTCAACGTATTTTTAAATTTCTGTTTCAACGTTTTCTCTGACTTATTGCTTGTTCAAGTGCATGCTTTCTAACCTCCACATATTTGGGAATTTCCATTTTTTCTTCTGTTATTGACTTCTAGTTTCATACCACTGGACAAGAAAAGTTGTTTGATATAAATTTAATCTTGTTGAAATTGTTAAGACTTTTTTTTTTTTTTTTTTTTTTTTTTTTACCTAATGCATGATGCATTCTAGAGAATGATGTAGATGTGCCTGAGAATACTATGTATTCTATTCCTGTTCCATGGAGCACTCTGTATATGTCTTCTAGGTCTATTTGGTCTAAAGTGTAGTTTAAACATCAGACAAAACAGTCCTTATTGATTTTCTGTGTGGATATCTACCCATTGTTGAATATGGGGCATTCCATTGACCTTCCCTATTATTACTGTTACTGCTTTTCCCTTCACATCTTTTACTATTTGCTTTATATATATCAGTGCCCCAATGCTGGGTGCATATACATTTACAACCTTTATAGCCTTTTGATGAACTGACCATTTTATCATTATATAGTGACCTTCTTTGTGTCTCGTTACAGTTTTTGACTGAAAGTCCATTTTACATGATATGGTATAATTACCCTTGCTATGCATATTGTGTCTCATTGTCTCAGAAAGCCAGGGTCCACAAGGTCAAAAACTGTGGGATTCTTTGCAGTGATAGCTTCAGGCATCTGTGGTGCCCAAACGTGCTACTGAAGTCCTCACAGCACCTCCAGTTTCAGCTTGGAGGGACAGGTTCTAACCCAGTGGCGCCCAGGACCTGCAGTACGCACATGCTCATGTACAAGGGAGACTGCAGTCATGCATGGGTGGCAGGAGTTATCTGTGGGTGTCCACATGGCAGTGGGGGTCAAGACTTGGAGAGGGGAAGTTTGGGAAGCTGGAGTTTGCAAAAGGGAAAGCCTGTGGGACTCTCGGGAGCAAAAGGTGCAAGGGAGTCTTTAGTGGCTGTACCAGCTGTTGATTCCCTCAGCAGGGAAAGCAGGCCACTGGGATTTGTGAACTGATCCTAGCGATAAAAGCTGTAGGGCTTCTGTGGGTCCTTGAGGATTGTTGAAGTCCTCAGCACAGAAGGCTGCTTGGGTTTTCTGCAAAGCAGGCTATGGGGAACTACAGTGGCTCATGCAGTGTGGCTGATACCAATAGCCCCTTCTTCTTTGTTCCTAGCCATCTTCAGATTATCTCAGCTCTAACAGTCTCCCCAGCAACCTCCATGGGAGACGCCAAAGTAGATTCCTTGTGCAGTGCTCCAGAAGACTGGTGAAGCTAGGTGCTCACCTTTATCTTCCTTTCCAGGCACTGTCTAGCTAGAATGTTCCCTCTTGGCACTGAGCAGTCTTGAAGACGAAATAACTCAGCCAAAATGAAACTGTCCTTCCTCTCCTTTTTATACAGCTGTTCTCAGGGGTTTTGTTGCTGCAGATTCCCAAGTGGACTCCTGAGTTTTCACAGAGATATTTTATTCATAGATAATATTTTTTTGGAAGGGGGAGAGTGGAGTTTGGGATCTACTCCACTATCTTGCTGGCATCACCCCCTATAAACACATTACTATTTTTTAAGAATTCCCTTCACACATAAAGATGTTAATTTCTCAGGTTCAGTTGTTTAATTTTGAAGAATTGTCTTTTACTTAGGTTATAATGCATACTCCTTCATACTCCAAGTGAGCATAAGGATAAATTCATAAAGTATAGGCTGAGAATAGAAACTGAAACATGGGGCGCCTGGGTGGCTCAGGTGGTTAAGCGACTGCCTTCGGCTCAGGTCATGACCCTGGAGTCCCGGGATCGAGTCCCGCATCGGGCTCCCTGCTCGGCGGGGAGTCTGCTTCTCCCTCTGACCCTCCTCCCTCTCATGCTCTCTGTCTCTCATTCTCTCTCTCTCAAATAAATAAATAAAATCTTTAAAAAAATAAAAAAATAAAAAGAAAGAAAGATACCATGATTGGGTCGCCTGGGTGGCTCAGTTGGTTAAGCGACTGCCTTCGGCTCAGGTCATGATCCTGGAGTCCCGGGATCGAGTCCCGCATCGGGCTCCCTGCTCGGCGGGGGGTCTGCTTCTCCCTCTGCCCTCTTCCCTCTCATGCTGTCTCTCATTCTCTCTCTCTCAAAGAAAGAAAGAAAGAAAGAAAGAAAGAAAGAAAGAAAGAAAGAAAGAAAGAAAGAAAGAAAGAAACTGAAACATGACTCACAGTTGCGATTCAAGATTAAATAATGCACTCCATAGAGAAGTGAAATATATGACTTCAAATTCACCAAAACACAAAGTTCTAGTGCAATGAAACAGAAGTAATATTAAATGTCTTAGTAAAAGCTATTGCTTTTTATATAAAAGAGTAGAGATATAAATAAAAATCATGGTTTATAACTGAAGAGATATTGTGTTCAGCTCCATGCAAAAATCTACTTCCATACAAAAATGCCATATGATGTCTCATTTTTTTCATTTTTTATAAAATTTGTATAACATTCTATTACAAGATTTAAAGTACAGCTGGCTTTAGGAAGTATGTTTGGTGGTAAAATTTATTATATGAAATAACATAGACTTCAACTAAAGCATGCATGGTAATAATTTTTATTGAAGTATAATTAACACACAATATTAGTCTCAGATGTACAATTTTTAAAAAGATTTTACTTATTTATTTGACAGAGAGAGACACAGCAAAAGAGGGAACACGAGCAGGGGGAGTGGGAGAGGGAGAAACAGGCTTCCTGTGGAGCAGGGAGCCTGATGTGGGGCTCAATCCCAGGACCCTTGGACCATGACCTGAGCCAAAGGCAGATGCTTAATGACTGAGCCACCCAGGTGCCCCTCAGATGTAAAATTTAATGATTCAACAATTCTATACATTCCTCAGGGCTCACTATGATAGTGTAGTCACCATCTGTCACCAAATAACACTATTGTCATCTTATTGACTACATTTCCTGTGCTGCACTATTTCCTTGACTTACTTATTTTGTTATTGGAAGTTTGTACCTCTTAATCCCCCTTTTTCTATTTCAGCCATCTCCCTACCCCACCTCCTCCCCAGCAATCACCAGTCTGTTCTCTGTATTTAAGAGTCAGTTTGTCTTTTTTTTCCTTTTATTTGTTCAATCTTTGAATTCTTAAACTCCACATGTGAGTGAAATCGTATGATATTTGTATTTCTTTGACTGCCTTATTTCACCGAGTATAATACCCTCTAGGTCCATCCATATTGTTACAAATGACAACATCGTGTACTTTTTTTATGGCTCCAAGGTGTTGTATACCACTTCTTCTATATCCATTTATCTATCAGTGAACACTTGGGTCATTTTCCATATCTTGGCTATTGCAAATAATTCTGCAATAAACATAAGGGTATATGTATCTTTTAGAATTGGGGTTTTTATTTTGTTGGGGTCAATGTGCAGTAGTGGAATTACTTGATCATATGGTATTTCTATTTAATTTTTTAAGAACCCTCCACATTCTAGTTTCCTCAGTAGTTACACCAACTTGCATTGCCACCAACCATGCATGAGGGTTCCTTTTTCCACCATATCCATTTCAACACTTGTTATTTTTTCTGTCTTATTTTTAGCCATTTTGACAAGTATGAGGTGATATCTCACAGTGGTTTTGATTTTTATTTCCCTGATGATTAGTGATGTTAAGGATCTTTTCATGTGTCTGTCCTTCATGTGTATGTATTCTTTGAAAAAAATATATCTTCAGGCCCTCTGCCCATTTTTCATTTGGATTAGTTTTGGGGGAAGTTGTGGTGCATGAGTTCTTTACATATTTTAGATATTAACCCCTTATTGGATATGTTATTTGCAAATATCTTCTCCCACTCACAAGGTTGCCTTTTCATTTTATTGTTTTTCTTCATGGTGCAAAAGAGTCATGTTTTTTTTTTTTTTTAATGTAGTCCCAATGGTATAATTTTGCATTTATTTCCCTTGCCTGATGAAACATGCTAGAAAAATATTTGTACAACTGGTGTCAAAAAAGTTACTGCCAGTGTTCTCTTCTGAGTTTTATGGTTTTGGGTTTCACATTTAGGTCTTTAGTCTATTTTGAGTTTGTGTATGGTGTAACACAGTGGTCATATATAACCTACAGCTAACATCATATTCAATGGTGAAAAATTTAAAGCTCTTCCCCTAAGATCAGGAATAAGTCAGGATATCCAGTCTCACCAAGTTTCTTCAACAGAGTACTGGGAGACCCAGCTACAATGATCAGACAAGAAAAGGAAATAAAAAGCACCCAAATTGGTAATGAAGAAGTAAAACTTTCACTCTTTTCAGGTGATATGATAATATATACAGAAAACCCTTAGGGCTCAAAAAAAAAAAAAACCTACTGCAACTGATAAATAAATTCAGTAAATTCATAGGATACAAAATTGACATACAAAATACACTACATTTCTATATGCTAATAATGACTGGCAGAAAGATAAATTAAGAAAATATTCCTATTCACAATTGCACCAAAAGAATAAAATATCTAGGAAGAACCTCCACTAAGGAGGTGAAAGACCTGTATTATGAAAAGAATCAAATGTTGAAAAAAGAAATTGAAGATTACACAAACAAGTGGAAAGATATTCCATGCACATGATTGTTAGGGCCAATATTGTTTAACTGTCCATACTACACAAGGAAATCTTGTGAGATATATATATATATATATATATATATATATATATATGTATATATATATAATTTTGTTATGTTCGCATTTATTTTTTTTTATTTTTTAATTTTATTATGTTATGTTAGTCACCATACATTACATCATTAGTTTTTGATGTAGTGTTCCATGATTCATTGTTTGCGTATAACACCCAGTGCTAACATACAGTATAATATTAGTTTCATGTATACAATTTAGTGATTCAGCACATACAACATCTGGTGCTTATCACAACAGGTGCACTCCTTAATTCCCATTATCTATTTAATCCATTTCCTCGCCCTTGTCCCTTCTGGTAACCAGCCGTTTGTTCTCTAGATTTAAGAGTCTGTTTCTTGGTTTGCCTATTTTTCCCCTATGATCATTTGATTTGTTTCTTAAATTCCACATATGAGTGAAATCATATGGTATTTGTCTTTCTCTGACTTATTTTGCATAACATAATATTCTCTAGTTCCATCCACATCATTGCAAATGGCAAGATTTCATTCTTCGTTATACCTGAGTAACATTCCATTGTGTGTGTGTGTGTGTATATATATATATACACACATTTCTTCTTTATGCGTTCATCAGTCAATGGACACTTGGGCTGTTCTGAGGCTGCTACATTGAAGCACGTGCTTCCCTTTGTTAGTATTTTTGTGTTCTTTGGATAAATACTAGTAGTGCTATTGCTGGATTGTGAGGGTAGTTCTATTGTTTACTTTTTTAGGAAACTCCATAATGTTTTCCACCACCAGTTTGCACACCCACCAAGAGTGCAAGAAAGTTTCCCTTTCTTCACATCCTTGACAACACTTGTTGGTTCTTGTGTTGTTGATTTTAACTATTCTGATAGGTGTGAGGTGATATCTCATTGTAGTTTTGATTTGCATTTCCTTGATGATCAGTGATGTCGAGCATCTTTTCATGTGTCTGCTGGCCATCTGGTTTTCTTCTTTGGAATAATGCCTATTCATGACACCTGCCCATTTTTTAATTAGATTATATTTTGGGGTGTTGAGTATTATATGTTCTTTATGTATTTTGGTTACTGATCCTTTATTTGATATGTCATTTGCAATCATCTTCTTCCATTCCATAGGTTGCCTTTTAATTTTGTGGATTGTTTCCTTTACTGTGCGGAAGATTTTTATTTAGATGTAGTCCCAATAGTTTGCTTTGCTTTTGTCTCCCGTGCCTCAGGAGACATAGCTAGTGAGAAGTTGCTACAGCCAATGTTGAAGAGGTTACTGCCTTTGTTCTCCTCTAGGATTTTGATGTTTTCATGACTCATATTTAGGTCTTTAAATCATTTTAATTTTATTTTTGTGTATGGTATAAAAAGAAGTAGTACAGTTTCTTTTCTTTTTTTCTTTCTCTCTTTTTTTAAAAATAGAAATAGCATGAGGGGGGGAGGGGCAGTGGAGAGGTAGAGTGAGAGAAAAACAGAATCTTAAGCAGGCTCCATGCTGAGCATGGAGCCCAATGTGGGGCTTGATCTTACAACCCGCAGATCATGACCTGAACCAAAATCAAGACTCAGGTGCTTAACCAACTGAGCCACCCAGGCCCCCCAGTTTCTTTTGCATGTTATTGTCCAGTTTTCCCAACACCATTTGCTGAAGAGACTGTCTTTTCCTATTGGATATTCTTTCCTGTTTTGTCAAAGATTAATTAACCATATTGTTATGGGTTAATGTCTGTGTTTTCTATTCTGTTCCATTGATCTATGTGTCTATTTTTTTCTGCCAGCACTATCCTGTCTTGATGACCACAGCTTTGTAATATGACTTGAAGTCCAGCATTGTGATGCTTCTAGCTTTGCTTTTCTTTTTCAAGGTTGCTTTTGCTATGTGGGGTCTTTTGTGGTTCCATACAAATTTTAGGATAGTTTGTTCTAGCTCTGTGAACAATGTTGTTGGTATTTTGATAGGGATTGCATTAAATGTATAGAAACAATCTTCAGATTTAAAGTAATCTCTATCAAAATGCCAACAGCATTTTTTTTTACAGAACTAGAACAAATTATCCTAAAATTTGTATGGAACCACAAAAAAATCCTTAATAACAAAGAAATCTTGAGAAAGAACAAAATTGGAGGTATCACACTCCCAGAATTCAAGATATATTTCAATCGTTTGTTAATCAAAATAGGATAGTACTGACAGAAAAATAGACACATTAATCAATGAACACAATGGAGAGCACATAAATCTCTGTTATTAATATATGACAGAGTGGGCAAGAATATACAATGGAAAAAAGAGTCTCTTCAACAAATGGTGATGGGAAAACTGGACAGTTACATGCAAAAGAGTAAAACTGGACCACTTTCTTATAGTGTATGCAAATATAAATTCAAACCTATACGTGAGACCTGAAACCATAAAAATCCTAGAAAAGAACACTCAATAATTTATTTGATATCAGCCTTACAAACATTTTTCTAGATATGTCTCCTCAGGCAAAAGGGAAGTAAAAGCAAAAAAGAACTATTAGGACTTCACCAAGATGAAAACCTGCACAGTGAAGGAAACCATCAACAAAACAACAAAGCAACCTACTGAATAGGAGAAGATATTTGTAAATGATATCTCCAATAAAGAATTAATATCCAAAATATATGAAGAACTTAAACAACTCAACTCTACACACACAAAAATAATAATTATTATAATTATGATAATAATAAAATTTAAATGGGCAAAGGACCTGAATAGACTTTTTTTAAATAAGACATCGAGATGGCCAACAAACACATTAAAAAATGCTCAACATCACAAATAATCAGGAAAATGCAAGTTGAAACCAAAATGAGATTACACTTTATACCTGTCATAAAATGGCTAAAATGAAAAACAGAAGAAATAACAAGTGTTGGTGAAAATATGGAAGAAAGGAACCGCATGCATTTTTGGTGTGAATACAAATTGATTCAGGCACTGTGGAAAACAGAACGGAGTTTCCTTAAATAGTTAAAAATAAAAAATAAGGGGGGCGGAGCAAGATGGCGGGGGAGTAGGAGACCTGGATTTCGTCTACTCTCAGGAATTCAGCTGGATAGGGATCAAACCATTCTGAACACCTACAAACTCAACAGGAGATCGAAGAAAAGAAGAGCAAAAACTCTCTCATCAGAAAAGCAACCACTTACTGGAGGTAGGACGTGCGGAGAAGTGAATCCGAGGCGATATTCGGGAGGATAGATGGCGGGGGAGGGACCTCCGTCCGCTGCTTCTGGCAAGTGATAGAGCCGCAGAGCACAAAATTGGAACTTTTAGAAGTCAGCTCTGCTGAGGGACGTCACTCTGGTGGCTAAGCGGGGGGTGGAACCCTCCGGGACAGTGGGGTCTCAGGACCCTCGGGGTCACAGAAAGACCCGGGGTGCCTGAGTGTGGCAGAGCTCCCAGGTAACGGAGCAGGGAAACCAGCTGCAGAGGCGGAGCCCAGGCGCGGGCTCTCAGCTCGGGGCTGCCATAAACCGTGATCCGCAGCACAGTCGGGCCACTGCTCCTCCAGCAGGGACCCAACAAGCGGCAGATCCGGGGAGACTCACCTTCCTTCCCCGGGAGGAGCCACACGGGAGTGCACCGCAGGGATCTGCTGGGTTTGGAGACTCCACCCGGGGTCAGGTGCCAGAGATTGAAATACGCGGTCACAGGCTGGGTGAGCACGGAGTGTGGGCGGACCAGGGAGACGGGAGTGACTGAAGGCTTTTCTCTGGTGGCTCTCTGAGAAGTGGGGCCCCAAGTTCTCGGCTCCTCCGGGGCAGAGATTGGGAGGCCGCCATTTTCACTCTCCGCCTCCAAAGCTGTACGGAAAGCTCGCAGGGAACAAAAGCCCCGGAGAGCAAACCTGAACAGACTACTTAGCTGGGAGGGGGCAAGGGCGGAGCAATTCCGCCTCTGGCAAAGACATTTGGAAACCACAGCAACAGGCCCCTACCCAGAAGATCAGCGAGAACAGCCAGCCAAGACCAAGTTTACCGATCAATGAGAACAGCAGAACTCCAGCACTAGGGGAATACTGCACATAGAATTCATGGCTTTTTTAGCATGATTCTTTAGTCTTTCAAAGTTAATTTTTTTTAAATGTCTTTTTTTCTTTTTTTTTTTTAATTTTTCTTTTTCCCTGTCTCAACCAACATCTTATCAATCCCTTTTTTTAAAAAAAACATTTTTATTTTTCATTTTTAGAGTCATATTCATATTCATAGTAGTTACCCGTATTTTTGGCATACATATATAAGTTGTTCTCTCTTTAAAATTTTGAGATAGTTTCTTCTAACAGATCAAAATATACCCTAAATCTCTAGTATATGGTGTTTTCTATTCCCCTGCCTGATCACATTCTCTCCTTTTTTTTTCTTTTTTCTTTTTTTAAATCCTCTTCTTTCTTTTTTCAAACAACTTCTTATCAATTACTTTTATAAAATTTTTTATAATTTCCATCTTTACAGTCATATTCCATCCCTTCATCATATCAACCCTTATTTTTGTACATATATAAGTTTTTCTTTCTTTAAAATTTTGGGAGGCACATTTTTTTAAAAAACCAAAATACACCCCAAATCTAGTGTGTGGCACTGATCTATATACCAGCCTGATCATATTTGATCATATTCTGGTTTTTTGTTGTTGTTGTTGTTTTGTTTTGTTTGTTTTTGTTTTTATCTTTATCTTTATCTTTTTCTTTTTTCTCTCTTTCCCTTTCTTTTCCCACTGCTTCAGGTCTTTGCTGATTTGTTTAGAGTATATTTTCTGGGGACATTGTTACTCTGCTAGCATTTTGTTCTCTAATTAATCTATTCTCCTCTGCACAAAATGACAAGACAGAAAAAATCACCTCAACAAAAAGAACAAGAGGTAGTACCAACTGCCAGGGACATACTCAATATGGACATTAGTACAATGTCGGATCTAGAGTTCAGAATCATCACTTTAAAGGTACTAGCTGGGCTTGAAAAATATGGAAGTTATTAGAGAAACCCTTTTTGGAGAAGTAAAAGACCTAAAATCCAACCAAGTAGAAATCAAAAAGGCTATTAATGAGGTGCAATCAAAAATGGGGGCACTAACTCCTAGAATAAATAAGGCAGAAGAGAGAATCAGTAATATAGAAGACGAAATAATGGAAAATAAAGAAGCTGAGAAAAAGAGAGATAAACAACTACTGGATCACGAGGGCAGAATTCGAGAGATAAGCGATACCATAAGACGAAACAACATTAGAATAACTGGGATCCCAGAAGAAGAAGAAAGAGGAAGAGGGGCAGAAGGTATAATGGAGCAAATTATAGCAGAGAACTTCCCTAATTTGGGGAAGGAAACAGGCATGAAAATCCAGGAAGCACAGAAAACCCCTCTCAAAATCAATAAAAATAGGTCAACACCCTGACATCTAATAGTAAAACTTACGAGTCTCATAGACAAAGAGAAAATCCTGAAAGCACCTCGGGAAAAGAGATCTGTGACCTACAATGGTAGAAACATTAGATTGGCAACAGACCTATCCACAGAGACCTGGCGGGCCAGAAAGGACTGGCAGGATATATTCAGAGCACTAAATGAGAAAAATATGCAGCCAAGAATACTATATCCAGCTAGGCTGTCATTGAAAATTGAAGGAGAGATAAAAAGCTTCCAGGACAGGGGCGCCTGGGTGGCTCAGTCGTTAAGGGTCTGCCTTCGGCTCAGGTCATGATCCCAGGATTCTGGGATCGAGCCCCGCATCGGGCTCCCTCCTCTGCAGGAAGCCTGCTTCTCCCTCTCCCACTCCCCCTGCTTGTGTTCCCTCTCTCGCTGTGTCTCTCTCTGTCAAATAAATAAATAAAATCTTTAAAAAAAAAAAAAAAAGCTTCCAGGACAAACAAAAACTAAAGGAATTTGCAAACACAAAGCCAGCCCTACAGGAAATCTTGAAAGGGGTCCTCTAAGCAAAGAGAGAGCCTAAGAGCAACATAGACCAGAAAGGAACACAGACAATATACGGTAACAGTCACCTTACAGGCAATACAATGGCACTAAATTCCTATCTTTCAAAAGTTACCCTGAATGTAAATGCGCTAAATGCCACAATCAAAAGACACAGGCTATCAGACTGGATTAAAAAACAAGACCCATCAATATGCTGTCTGCAAGAGACTCATTTTAGACCCAAAGACACCCCCAGATTGAAAGTGAGGGGGTGGAAAACCATTTACCATGCTAACGGACACCAAAAGAAAGCTGGGGTGGCAATCCTTATATCAGACAAATTAGATTTTAAATGAAAGACTGTAATAAGAGATGAGGAAGGACATTATATCTTACTTAAAGGATCTATCCAACAAGAAGATTTAACAATTGTAAATATCTATGCCCCTAACATGGGAGCAGCCAATTATATAAGGCAATTAATAACAAAAGCAAAGAAACACATTGACATCAATACAATAATAGTGGGGGACCTTAACGCCCCCCTCACTGAAATGGACAGATCATCTAAGCAAAAGTTCAGAAAGGAAATAAAGACTTTAAATGACACACTGGACCAAATGGACTTCACAGACATATTCAGACCATTCCACCCCAAAGCAACGGAATACACATTCTTCTTTAGTGCCCGTGGAACATTCCCCAGAATAGATCACATCCTAGGTCATAAATCAGGTCTCAACCGGTACCAAAAGATTGGGAATGATCCCTGGCTATTTTCAGACCACAATGCTTTGAAACTAGAACTCAATCACAAGAGGAAAGTCAGAAAGAACTCAAATACATGGAGGCGAAAGAGCATCCTAGTGAAGAATGAATGGGTCAACCAGGAAATTAAAGAAGAATTAAAAAAATACATGGAAACCAATGAAAATGAAAACACAACTATTCAAAATCTTTGGGATGCAGCAAAGGCAGTCCTAAGAGGAAAGTATATAGCAATCCAAGCCTTTCTCAAGAAACAAGAAAGGTCTCAAGTACACAACCTAACCCTACACCTAAAAGAGCTGGAGAAAGAACAGCAAAGAAAGCCTAAACCCAGGAGGAGAAGAGAAATCATAAAGATCAGAGCAGAAATCAATGAAATAGAAATTAAAAGAACAGTAGTACAGAACAACGAAACTAGGAGCTGGTTCTTTGAAAGAATTAACAAGATTGATAAACCCCTGGCCAGACTTATCAAAAAGATAAATGACCCATATCAACAAAATCATGAATGAAAGAGGAGAGATCACAACCAACACTAAAGAAATACAAACAATTCTAAGAACATATTATGAACAACTCTATGCCAGCAAATTAGATAACCTGGAAGAAATGGAGGCATTCCTAGAGATGTATCAACTACCAAAACTGAACTAGGATGAAATAGAAAACCTGAACAGACCTATAACCACTAAGGAAATGGAAGCAGTCATTAAAAATCTCCCAAAAAACAAAAGCCCAGGGCCAGATGGCTTCCCAGGGGAATTCTACCAAACATTTCAAGAAGAATTAATACCTATTCTTCTGAAACTGTTCCAGAAAATGGAAATGGAAGGAAAACTTCCAAACTCATTTTATGAGGCCAGCATTACCTTGATCCCCAAACCAGACAAAGACCCCATCAAAAAGGAGAATTACAAACCAATATCCCTGATGAACATAGATGCAAAAATTCTCACCAAAATACTAGCGAATAGGATCCAACAGTACATTAAAAGGATTATTCACCACGACCAAGTGGGATTTATCCCTGGGCTGCAAGGTTGGTTCAACATCCGTAAATCAATCAATGTGATACAATACGTTAACAAAAGAAAGAACAAGAATCATATGATCCTCTCAATAGATGCAGCAAAAGCATTTGACAAAGTACAGCATCCTTCCTTGATCAAAACTCTTCAGAGTATAGGCATAGAGGGTACATACCTCAATATCATAAAAGCCATCTATGAAAAACCTACAGCAAATATCATTCTCAATGGGGAAAAACTGAGAGCTTTCCCCCTAAGGTCAGGAATGCAGCAGGGATGTCCACTATCACCACTGCTATTCAACATAGTATTGGAAGTCCTAGCCACAGCAATCAGACAACAAAAAGAAATCAAAGGCATGCAAATTGGCAAAGAAGAAGTCAAACTCTCACTCTTTGCAGATGATATGATACTTTATGTGGAAACCCCAAAGACTCCACCCCAAAACTGCTAGAACTCATACAGGAATTCAGTCAAAGGGCAGGATATAAAATCAATGCACAGAAGTCAGTGGCATTCCTATACACCAACAACAAGACAGAAGAAAGAGAAATTAAGGAGTCAATCCCTTTTACAATTGCACCCAAAACCATAAGATACCTAGGAATAAATCTAACCAAAGAGGCAAAGGATCTGTACTCAGAAAACTATAAAATACTCATGAAAGAAATTGAGGAAGACACAAAGAAATGGAAAAACGTTTCATGCTCATGGATTGGAAGAACAAATATTGTGAAGATGTCAATGCTACCTAGAGCAGTCTACACATTTAATGCAATCCCTATCAAAATACCATCCACTTTTTTCAAAGAAATGGAACAAGTAATCCTAAAATTTGTATGGAACCAGAAAAGACCCCGCATAGCCAGAGGAATGTTGAAAAAGAAAAGCAAAGCCGGTGGCATCACAATTCCGGACTTCCAGCTCTATTACAAAGCTGTCATCATCAAGACAGTATGGTACTGGCACAAAAACAGACACATAGATCCATGGAACAGAATAGAGAGCCCAGAAATGGACCCTCAACTCTATGGTCAACTCATGTTTGACAAAGCAGGAAAGAATGTACAATGGAAAAAAGACAGTCTCTTCAACAAATGGTGTTGGGAAAATTGGATAGCCACATGCAGAAGAATGAAACTGGACCATTTCCTTACACCACACACAAAAATAGACTCCAAATGGTTGAAAGACCTCAATGTGAGACAGGAGTCCATCAAAATCCTAAAGGAGAACACAGGCACCAACCTCTTTGACCTCAGCCGAAGCAACTTCTTCCTAAAAACATCACCAAAGGCAAGGCAAGCAAGGGCAAAAATGAACTATTGGGACTTCATCAAGATAAAAAGCTTTTGCAAAGCAAAGGAAACAGTCAACAAAACCAAAAGACAACCGACAGAATGGGAGAAGATATTTGCAAATGACATATCAGATAAAGGGCTAGTATCCAAAATCTATAAAGAACTCAGCAAACTCAACACCCAAAGAACAACGAATCCAATCAAGAAATGCGCAGAAGACATGGCAGACATTTTTCCAGAGAAGACATCCAAATGGCCAACAGACACATGAAAAAGTGCTCAACATTGCTTGGCATCAGGGAAATCCAAATCAAAACCTCAATGAGATACCATCTCAAACCAGTCAGAATGGCTAAAATTAACAAGTCAGGAAATGACAGATGTTGGCGGGGATGCGGGGAAAGGGGAACCCTCCTACACTGTTGGTGGGAATGCAAGCTGGTGCAGCCACTCTGGAAAACTGTATGGAGGTTCCTCAAAAAGTTGAAAATAGAGCTACCCTATGATCCAGCAATTGCACTACTGGGTATTTACCCCAAAGATGCAAAAGTAGGGATCCAAAAGGGTACGTGCACCCCGATGTTTATAGCAGCAATGTGCACAATAGCCAAACTGTGGAAAGAGGGAATGTGCTCTGGAAAGCGCTGTGAATTGTGCAAGACTGTTGAATCTCAGATCTGTACCTCTGAAACAAATAATGCAATATATGTTAAAAAAAAAAAAAAAGAAGAAGAAGAAGGTAGGGGGAGGGGAAGAATGAAGAGGGGGAAATCCCAGGGGTAGACGAACCATGAGAGACGATGGACTCTGAAAAACAAACAGGGTTCTAGAGGGGAGGGGGGTGGGAGGATGGGTTGGCCTGGTGGTGGGTATTGAGGAGGGCACATTCTGCATGGAGCACTGGGTGTTATGCACAAACAATGAATCATGGAACACTTCATCTAAAACTAATGATGTAATGTATGGAGATTAACATAAGAAGAAAAATAAACTAAACTAAAATAAAATAAAAAAAAGAAAGAAAGAAAGAAAGAAAGAAAGAAAGAAAGAAAGAATAGAAATACTCCATGATCTAGTAATTCCACCTCTTGATAATTACCCACAGAAAACAAAAACACAAAAACAGTATAATAGGGTGATGGGTATTAAGAAGGGCATGTGATTTGATGAGCACTGGGTGTTAAAAGCAACTGATAAATTATTGAACACTACGTCTGAAACTAGAGATGTACTCTACCTTGGCTAATTGAATTTAAATTATACACACACACACACACACACACAAAGAGCGTAAATACACATTTCTCCAAAGATATTCAAATGTAAAAAAAAAAAAGAAACAACACATGAAAACATGTTGAGTTTAATTAGTTATTATACAAATGAATAATAAATCTTCACACCAGCTAGAATGCGTATAGTCAAAAAAATGGAAATTAAGTGCTGGCAAAGATGTGAAGAAATTGAGATCCTTGTACGTTGTTGGAGGAAATGTAAAATGGTGCAGTTGCTGTGGAAAACATCTTGGCAGTTTCTCAATAAAAGAAACAAATTTGCAATATGACCCAGACATTTAACTTCTGCAATATGAACTCTAAAAATAAAGAACAGGTTTTAGATTTTATTTATTTTTTTATTTATTTGACAGAGACACAGCAAGAGAGGGAACACAAGCAGGGGGAGAGGGAGAAGCAGGCTTCTTGCCAAGCAGGGAGCCGGATGCGGGACTCAATCCCAGAACCCCGGGATCATGACCCGAGCTGAAGGCAGACGCTTAACCGACCGAGCCACCCACGTGCAGCTAAAGAACAGGTTTTAAACTAAATTTTTACATAAACATTCACTTTTGCCAGAAGGTGGAAACACTAGTTTAGTGGCCTCCCCAACTGGAGATCTTCTAAATGGCTCTCTAATCTATGAATACTAGAAACACTTCAATAATCATATCTTCTAGATCTTTTCCAAAGTGTATTCTATAGAACACTTGCTTCCTGAGGTAATGGATTTTACACTTCAATAAGAATCTATGATTATAAGAGATTGGTAAATTCTTGGTAGAACCAATTTTGTATCTGTATAACTTCTTTATAAATTAATATTTTTGTAAATCTCCAAAGAAACATATGGAGTGTGACTCATTGTGTCATTATTTTGGCAAAATTTTTGGAATGCCTACCCACTTACGATATGAATACATAAATAAATAAAATAGACAAAAAAAGAGGGTGGAAACAGCCAAATCATTAATTGATAAATACCTAAGCAAAAGGTGGTGTCACCATACAATGGAATATAATTCATCATAAAAATCAGTGCAGTACTTATACATGCTACAACATATTTAAACCTTAAAGATACGAGACTGAGTGAAAGATAAAAGTTCACATAATTACATTTATATGAATATCTGGACTAGGTAAAGTCATAGAAACAGAGAGCAAGTTAATGGTTGCTAGATGAAAGTTGGAGGAAAAATAGAGGACAGATCTGTTAATGGATACACAGGTTTGTTTTGTTTTTTTATTATGTTATGTTAGTCAACAGAGAATACATCATTAGTTTTTGATGTGGTGATCCACGATCCATTGGGCAGTACATGCCCTCCTTAATACCCATCACCAGGCTGACCCATCCCCCAACCCCTCCCATCTAAAACCCTGTTTGTTTCTCAGAGTCCATAGTCTCTCATGGTTCATCTCTCCCTCCAATTCCCCCCCCCTTCATTTTCCCCTTCCTTCTTCTAATGTCCTCCATGTTATTCCTTATGTTCCACAAATAAGTGAAACCATATCATAATTGACTTTCTCTGTTCGACTTATTTCACTTAGCATAATCTCCTCCAGTCCCATCCGTGTTGATGTAAAAGTTGGGTATTCACCCTTTCTGATGGCTGAGTAATATTCCACTGTATATATGGACCACATCTTCTTTATCCATTCATTTGTTGAAGGGCATCTCAGCTCCTTCCACAGTTTGGCTATTGCGGACATTGCTGCTATAAACATCGGGGTGCATATGGCCCTTCTTTTCACTACATCTGTGTCTTTGGGGTAAATACCCAGAAGTGCAATTACTAGGTCACATGGTAGCTCTATTTTTAACTTTGTGAGGCACCTCCACACTGTTTTTCAAAGTGGCTGTACCAACTTGAAATTCCCACAAACAGTGTAAGAGGATTCCCCTTTCTCCACAACCTCTCCAACATTTGTTGTTTCTTGCCCCATCAATTTTTGCCATTCTAACTGGAGTAAGGTGGTATCTCAATGTGGTTTTGATTTGAATTTCCCTGATGGCTAATGATGATGAACATTTTTTCATGTGTCTGTTAGCCATTTGTATGTCTTCTTCAGAGAAGTGTCTGTTCATCTCTTCTGCCCACTTTTTGACTTGATTATTTGTTTTTTGGGTGTTGAGTTTGAGAAGTTCTTTATAGATCTTGGATACCAGCCCTTTATCTGTAGTGTCATTTGCAAATATCTTCTCCCATTCTGTGGGTTGTCTCCTTGTTTTGTTGACTGTTTCCTTTGCTGTGCAGAAGCTTTTTATCTTGATGAAGTCCCAAAAGTTCATTTTTGCATTTGGTTCCCTTGCCTTTGGAGATGTATCTTGAAAGAAGTTGCTGTGACCAATGTCAAAGAGGTTACTGCCTATGTTCTCCTCTAGGATTTTGATGGCTTCCTGTATCACATTGAGGTCTTTCATCCATTTTGAGTTTATCTCTGTGTATGGTGTTTAGAGAATGGTCAAGTTTCATTCTTCTGCATGTGGCTGTCCAATTTTCCAAGCACCATTTATTGAAGACACTGTCTTTTTTCCATTGCTTATTTTTTCCTGCTTTGTCGAAGATTATTTGACCATAGAGTTGAGGGTCCATATCTGGGCTCTCTATTCTGTTTCATAGTTATATATCTCTGTTTTTGTTCCAGTACCATGCTGTCTTGGTGATCACAGCCTTGTAATATAGCTTGAAAGTGGGCAACGTGATGCCCCCAGGTTTGTTTTTCCTTTTCAACATTTCCTTGGCGATTCGGGATCTTTTCTGGTTCCATACAAATTTTAGGATTGTTTGTTCCAGCACTTTGAAAAATGTCACTGGAATTTTGATTGGGATGACATTGAAGGTGTAGATTACTCTGGGCAGCATGGACATTTTAACAATGTTTATTCTTCTGATCCATGAGCATGGAATATTTTTCCATCTTTTTGTGTCTTCTTCAATTTCTTTCATGAGTGTTCTGTAGTTCCTAGAGTATCGATCTTTTACCTCTTTGGTTAGGTTTATTCTGAGGTATCTTATGGTTTTTGGTGCTATTGTAAATGGAATCGTTTCTCTAATTTCTCTTTCTACAATTGCGTTGTTAGTGTATAAGAAAGCAACTGATTTCTGTGCATTGATTTTGTATCCTGCCACATTACTGAATTGCTCTATGAGTTCTAGTAATTTGGGGGTGGAGTCTTTTGGATTTTCCACATAAAGTATCATGTCGTCTGCGAAAAGAGAGAGTTTGACTTCTTCTTTGCCAATTTGAATACCTTTCATTTCTTTTTGTTGTCTGATTGCTGTTGCTAGGACTTCTCGTACTATATTGAACAATAGTGGTGAGAGTGGGCATCCTTGACGTCTTCCTGATCTTAAGGGAAAGGCTCTCAGCTTTTCTCCATTGAGGATGATATTTGCTGTGGATTGTTCATAGATGGATTTTATGAACTTGAGGAATATTCCCTCTATCCCTATACTCTGGAGAGTTTTAATCAGGAAAGGATGTTGTATTTTGTCAAATGCTTTTTCTGCATCAATTGAGAGGACCATATGGTTCTTCTCCCTCCTCTTATTAATGTGTTCTATCACATTGATTGATTTGAGAATGTTGAACCACCCTTGCATCCCGGGGATAAATCCCACTTGGTCGTGGTGGATGATCCTTTTAATGTATTGTTGGATCCTATTAGCTAGGATTTTGTTGAGGATTTTAGAATCTATATTCATCAGGGATATCAGTCTGAAATTATTCTTTTTGATGGGGTCTTTGCCTGGTTCGGGGATTAAGGTAATGCTGGACTCATAGAATCAATTTGGAAAATTTCCTTCTATTTCTATTTTTCTGAAACAGCTTCAGGAGAATAGGTATTATTTCTTCTTTGAATTTTTGGTAGAATTCTCCAGGGAATCCATCAGGCCCTGGACTCTTGTTTTTTGGGAGGTTATGGATCACTACTTCAATCTCCTTACTGTTCATTGTCCTATTCAGGTTGTCCATTTCTTCCTGTTTCAGTCTTGGCAGCTTATAGGTTTTCAGGAAAGCATCCATTTCATCCAAATTGCTCAGTTTATTGGCATATAGTTGTTGATAATAATTTCTAATAATTGTTTCTATTTTCTTGGTGTTAATGGTGATCTCTCCCCTTTCATTCATAATTTTAATTTGGGTCCTTTCTCTTTTCTTTTGGTTAAGTCTAACCAGTGGTTTATCGATCTTATTAATTCTTTCAAAGAACAAACTTCTAGTTTCCTTGGTCTGATCTACAGCGTTTCTGGTTTCTAATTCATTGGTTTCTGTCTAAGCTTAATTATTTATTTTCTAATGTGTGACTTAGGCATAGTTTGTTGCTTTTTCTCTAGTTCTTTAAGGTGTAGAGTTAGTTGGTGAATTCGGGATTTTTCTATTTTTTTGAGTGAGGCTTGGATTGCTATGTATTTCCCCCTTAGGACCGACTTTGCAGTATCCCATAGGTTTTGGACCAATGTATTTTCGTTCTCATTGATTTCCATGAATTGTTTAAGTTCTTCTTTGATTTCCTGGTTGACCCAAACATTCTTGAGCAGAGTGATCTTTAGCTTCCAAGTGTTTGAATTTCTGCCAAATTTCTTCTTGTGATTGAGTTCCAGTTTTAAAGCATTGTGGTCTGAGAATATGCATGGAATAATCTGTCTTTTGGTATTGGTTGGGACCTGATTTGTGACCCAGTACATGGTCTATTCTGGAAAAAGTTCCATGTGTGCTCGAGAAGAATGAGTATTCTGTTGTTCTGGGGTGGAATGTTCTGTGTATATCTATGAGGTCCATCTGGTCCAGTGTATCATTCAAAGCTCTTGTTTCTTTGTTGATTGTCTGCTTAGATGATCTGTCTATTGCTGAGAGAGTAGTGTTGAGGTCTCCTACAAGTAATGTATAGTTATCAATATGACTCTATTTTGGTTAACAGTTGGCTTATGTAGCTGACTGCTCCCATGTTGGGGGCATAGATATTTACAATTGTTAGATCTTCTTGTTGGATAGAGCCTTTAAGAATGATATAGTTAGTGTCCTTCTGTGTCTCTAACTACAGACTTTAGTTTAAAATCTAATTTGTCTGGTATAAGAATTGCTACCCCAGCTTTCTTTTGAGGTCTGCTGGCATGGAAGAATGATCTCCATCCCTTCACTTTCAGTCTGGATGTATCTTTAGTTCCAAATGAGTCTCTTGTATGCAGCATATGGATGGGTCCTGTCTTTTTATCCAATCTGCAACCCTGTGCCATTTTATGGGAGCGTTTAGGCCATTCACATTGAGAGTGATTATTGAAAGATATGAATTGATTGTCATCATGTTGCCTGTGAAGATGTTGTTTTTATAGATTGTCCCTGTAAATTTCTGTTGTATATGACTCTTGGGGTCTTTCTCCTTTTATAGAACCCCCCTTAATATTTTTTGCAGGGCTGGCTTAGTGGTCATATATTCTTTCAGTTTCTGCCAGTTGTGGAAGCTCTGCATCTCTCCAACCATTCTAAATGACAGCCTTGCTGGATAAAGTATTCTTGGCTGCATATTCTTCTCATTTAGTACCCTGAATATGTCTTGCCAGGCTTTTTTGGCTTTCCAGGTCTCTGTGGATAGGTCTGACATTATTCTGATGTTCCTCCTTCTGTACGTAAGGAATCTCTTCCCCCTAACTGCCCTTAAGATGGTTTCCTTGGTTCTAAGATTTGCGAGTTTTAGTATTACATGCCGGGGTGTTGGCCTTTTTTCCTTGATCTTGGGAGGGGTCGTCTCTGCCTCTAGGACAAGAATGTTTGTTTCATTCCCCAGATTAGGGAATTTCTCAGCTCTGATTTGCTCAAATATATTTTTTAGTCCTCTCTCTCCACTCCCTCTGGGATTCCAATAATTCTGACATTGGAACGCTTCATGGTGTCACTTATTTCTCTGATTCTATTTTCATGGATCTGAGTTTTTCCCTGGCCTCCTCTTTTCCCTTTTTATCTATTAAATTGTCATCCAGGTCACTGATTTGTTCTTCTGCCTCACTTACCCTAGCTGTTAGATTATCTAGATTAGATTGGATCTCATTGATAATATTTTTAAGTTCTGCCAATTCAGCTTTCATTTCTGCCCTTAGTGACTCTATGTTGCCATTAATTGATTTCTCCATTCTACCTATTGTCTTCACAATTGCTAGCCTGAATTCCATCTCTGACATCTTGGTTATATCTACATCCATTTGTAATTCTGCCGCATAAGTCATAATCTCTGAGTCTTTCCTATTTTGGTGGTTCCTCTTCCTAGTCATTCTGTTGATGGGTGGTTGAGCGAATGTATAGAGTCTAAATTATTGACCAGAACCCAAGCAAGATGCACCTGTTTTCTAGGGACCTTAGGGTTGCTGGCCTCTTGTTTTCCCAGCCTGTCTTCTGGGGGAGGGGCCTGCCATGCTGTTACTCAGGCAACCCTGTTTGGGCAGAGTTGCCCTGCCCCTCTGTGGCAGGGGATGGGCCCAGTGGGAACCAATTTTTGGGGGGCTTTTGTTCTCTGGCGGCTTTCCCTGGCAGATTTCTGTGTCTCTTCTGAGAGTCAGAGCAGAAGAGACTATTTCCAACACTCTGCCTCAGAGCAGAGAGACTGCTGTCTATTCTTCAGTGAGCTCTCCAGGGCACACTGTCTCCATTTCTGTCCGTGCTGCTCTAAACTGTAGTCCTGGGTTATGCGCCCCTCCACAGCGCTCCCAGTCCTGCCTCCAGGTCGGGGCACGTCTCTGCCCTTGTACTTCTAAAACTGCCAGCCACTCCCAGTTCTAACTTGTGGCCCTGCTGCTCTGGTTTCCATCTAAATTCCCCTCCCTGCAGCTACCGGTCTGCGAGTCTGTGCCCAGTCCCCAGCCCGCGAGGCTGTCGCTCACCAGTGGTGTAGGATCCCCACAGCCAGGCTCCCTCCCACTGCTGTTTATCCTCTGATATCTGCCTGCAGAATCAGGGCTCCCTGCTCATACCTCGAAACCAACCACCTGCGATTTTCTGTTTGTAGAGAACCAAATCTATCTTTTTACGTCTCAGGCTGATTCCGTGGGTCCTCAGAATGGCTTGTAGATATCGAGCTCAATTCTAGCGACCAGTTGGAATAGGGTCCCCTACTTCTCCACCATCTTTTCCAAATCCCCTGGGTACACAGTTTTATGTTGAAATTAACAAAATGTTCTGGACCTACATAATGGTGATATTTGTACAACATTGTGAATGTATCTGATGTCACTAATAGTTTTATGTTTTTTTATGAGAACAACTTTATTTAGTGATCAATACTTTACCAATAATTACAATGATAACTCAATGTGCAAGCTTTTTTTTTTAGCAATTATTATAGAAATTTGTAAAAAAAATAATTTATATATGTATTTTATTTTAAGGAACTATGATGGGCTACTGAATACAAAATTTTCAAGAATGAAATATATCACTATATATTTCTGTTATAAAAGTGTGAAAAGAATATGGCATAATGCAAACTCTTTTTTTTAATCTTTTTAAAGATTATTGATTTATTTACTTGAGAGAGAGAGAGAGGTGGGGAGGCGGTGAGGAAGGAGTGCTACCACTGAGCAGGTAGCAGGACATGGGGCTCGATCCCAGGACCCCAGGATCACGACCTGAGTGGAAGGCAAATGCTTAACGACTGAGCCACCCAGGCGTGCCGCAAACTCTTTTCTTGACTAACAAATATATTTATTCATATAAGAAAATCTCCTAGTGCAGAAACAACCATGACTCCTCTAAAATACTTGTGGATATTTGGGTATTAGTATGTGCTAATCAAATGTTAACAAAATTGTTTAACTGCACATCCATTATAAGAAAAATCAATACTAATATCAAACTCTCATTTAGCATTTCCAATATGCTAAGCACAATTCTGAGCACTTAATGTGTACCAACTCACCAAGATCGCTAAACTCCATTTAGTTCACTGGAACTAAAATTCTGTAAGATTCACCAATTTAAACTCAATACTTGGGATAATTCTTGACTATAGGAAGTGCTGATCATGTAAGTAAATTTTTTAGAATTTTTGCAGATAAATATAGTTATGCTGCTAATTAATAATCTAATATATTACTAAAAATTAAATGTTTTCTACTTGAAGTTTGATGCTTACATTTGATTGTAAGCCTAGTATAAATTATTTTGTTTTTTGCTTGTTTTCCCCAGTTCTTTGAGATGTAATTTACATATAACTTATTTTACTTGGCATAATGCCCTCAAGTTTCTTCCATTGTCACAAATGGAAAGACTTTATTTTTTCCTAAGGCTGAGTAATATTTTGTTTTGTGTATGTATACATATATATAAACATACATACACCACATCTTTATCCATTAACTCATTGACAAACATGTAAATTGTATCTATATCTTGGATATTGTGAATAATGTGGCAATAAAGATGGTAATGTCAATTTCTTTTAGAATTCCTGTTTTAAGTTCCTTTGGACATATATCCAGAAGTGGGACTATTAGATAATATGGTAGTTCTATTTAACTTTTTGAGGAATCTCTATATTATTTTCTACAATGGGTGGCCAATTTACATTCCCAGCAACAGTGCACAGAGTTTGCTTTTCTCCATATCTCGACCGATACTTGTTATTTCTTGTCTTATTTATGATGGGCATTCTAACTGGTGTGAGGTGATTTCTCATTATGTTTTTTTTTTTTTAAATCAATTGGTTTCTTTTTTTAAAAGATTTTTTATTTTCATTTATTTGACAGAGAGAGAGACAGTGAGAGAGGGGACACAAGTAGGGCGAGTGGGAGAGGGAGAAGCAGGCCTCCTGCCAAGCAGGGAGCCCAATGCGGGGCTCAATCCCAGGACCCTGGGATCATGACCTGAGCCAAAAGCAGATGCTTAACGACTGAGCCACCCAGGCACCCCTCTCATTATGTTTTTTTTTTTTTAAGATTTTATTTATTTATTTGAGAGAGAGAGAATGAGAGACAGAGAGCATGAGAGGGAGGAGGGTCAGAGGGAGAAGCAGACTCCCCGCCGAGCAGGGAGCCCAATGCGGGACTCGATCCCGGGAATCCAGGATCATGACCTGAGCCGAAGGCAGTTGCCCAACCAACTGAGCCACCCAGGTGCCCTTTCATTATGTTTTTGATTGGCGTTTCCCTAATGATGAGTGATGTTGAGCATTTTTCATTTACCCATTGGCATTTGTATATCTTCTTTCCAAAAAAAAAAGAAAAATCTATTCAGTCTCATCACTCATTTTTTTAATTGGAATATTTTATTATTGAGTTATTGTAGTTCTTTTTATATTTTGGATACTAACACCAATCAGATGTATGGTTTGCAAATATTTTCCATCATTTAGTAGGTTGCCTTCATTTTGTGATTACTTTGTTGTACAAAGGCTTTTGACTTTAATGTAATCCCACTTACTTATTTTTACCTTTGTTGTTTTAGTTTTGCTGTATGCAATAAAATTATTGTCATGACCAATGAAAATAAGTTTTGTACTGTTTTCTACCGGGAGTTTTAGGGTTTTAAGTATTATGTTTAAGTCTTTAATTCATTTTGAGGGTTTTTTTGCACATTGCATAAGATAAAGATCAAATTTCTTTTTTTTTGCATGTGGTTATTCAGTTTTCACACCACCACTTATTGAAGAGACTATCCTCTCCTCATTGAGAATTGTTGATTCTCTTGTCAAATATTAGTTGACTACACATGTGTGTTTTGTTTTGTTCCATTTTTCTGCAATTTCTATTGTGTTCCATTGATCTACTACTCTATGTTTATATTAGTATCCTAATATTTTGATTACAACAGATTTTCAGTGTAGTTTGAAATCAGGGTGTATGATGCTTCTATCTTTATTCTTCTCTTAGAATTGCTTTGGTGATTCTGTGTCTTTTGTAGTTAAATAATTTTTTTTAGGATTTCTTTTTCTATTTTTTCAAAAATGTCATTGGAATTTGATTAAAAATGAATTTAAACTAAAAAAAGAAAAAAGAAGAATTGCACTGAACTTAGATGGTTTTGGATATTATTAATATTTTATTTTTTGAGATTTTATTTGTTTATCTGAGGAGGGAGGGCAGATGGAGAGGGAGAGAGAAAACCTCAAACAGAACGCCCAAGTGTGGGGCTGAATCCCACAACCCTGAGATCATGACCTGAGCTGAAACCAAGAGTTCGATGCTTAACTGACTGAGCTACCCAGAAACCCTCTGACTATTTTATCAATCAATATTAATTATCCAAATCCTAAATATGGCATATCTTTCCATTTGTTTATGACTTCTTCAATTTATTTCATTAAAGTCCTATAGTTTTCAGTGTACTGATCTTTCATTTCCTTGGTTAAATTACTTCCAAGTATATTATTGTCTTTATTATTGTGAATGGTATTGTTTTCTTTATTTCTTTTTCACATATTTTATTGCTAACATCTAGAAATGCACCCAATGTTACATATTGTGAAATTTTATTGAATTTATTGATTAGCTCCTTTCTTTGATGAAAATTTAGAATTTTCTATATATAAGATTTTATCACTTGCAAATAACAATTTTAATTTTTTCTTTACAATTTGGATGCCCTAAATTGTTCTAGGTAGGTCTTCCAGTACTATGTCAAATCAGAGGGATAATAGCAGGCACATTCATCTTATTTCTAATCTGAAAGGAAAAGCATTCAACATTTCTTGACTGAGCATGATTTTAGCTGTAGGCTTGTCATATATGTCCTTTACTATGTTGAATTATTTTTCCTTATATATCCAATTTGTTTGGAGATTTTATCATGAAAGAATTATGTACTTTGTTGAATGTCTTATTCTGACTAGATTGAAATGAATATATCATTCTTTTTAAAATATTTAATTTATTTATTTGATACAGAGAGACAGATAGTTGCAGAGATAGCGAGAAAGAGCAAAAGCAGGGAGAGAGGCAAAGGTAGAGGGAAAAGCAGGCTCCCCATGGAGCAGGGAACCAGATGTGGGGCTTGATCCCAGGACCCTGGGATCATGACCTGAGCTGAAGGCAGACACTTAATGACTGAACCACCCAGGCGCCCCTGATATAGTATTTTCAAATGAAGACAAAGAAAAGATATCAATAAAAAGATGGAAAATGATATACCATGTAAGACTAAGCAAAAGAGAGATGGCATACTTATTCTATAACAATACATAGGAAATAAAGCATTTTCTTTGTTAGATAAAGAAGACATTTTCATAACGACAGAGGGACACTGCAACCACAAATATATCATAAAACAAACTCCCTGTGCACACTCTAGTTTCATTGTAGACATATGACTTCACTTGACAGACTTAGAGAAAGAATATGACAATGTGTGGTATTTTAAATCAAAAGTCCAGGTAATAGAACTGATAGAGATGCCAGCAGGGAGAGAGATCAGGGAAAGCAAACTGGCAGAGACCCATCCTGCTTTCCTCCTCACAGTCTTACAGACTCCCCCTTCTCCCTCCTAATGGCAGAGCTAGATGGTACTCATGGGCACACAGCAATGTGTTTGAAGGGCCCTCTTAGTTCAGCATCCCAGAGCAGACTCTTGCACACTAAATTTTTAATTTTAGGTTATTCTGATCCATTGTCCAGTCACTCATTTGCACCTATAACTGTCACATATTATTTAAAGGTATTTATTCAAAGTGATAATCACTTTGAATCTGACAATCATTTTCATCATTATAAGAGGAAGGAGGCCATTTTACTTGCAAAGATATTACCAAAGCAAGTTAGGTCCACTGGTTCAGCAGCAAACATTCTTTAGAGTCTAAGTATTTAATTTCTACTTAGCCATGTGACTACTATTATTTATAATTGGTTCACATTCCTTCTTTTCTATTTGACAGTCTGATATACTTGGCTAATATTTAGGAACATCATGTTTATTTTAAACATAAAATAAGAACTTAGATCACTGCCTGGCAGTTTTAAAAGACCATGAAAAATGATCTAATATCACCTGTGTACTTTTTCTCTGAGATAAATAAATCGAGGAAGGAAGCCTATATGGTAAACATGAAATCTGGGTTTGAATTCCAATGGACATTTGAAACTATGAAGATATTTCTTTTTAAATTATGTTATGTTAGTCACCATACAGTACCTCATTAGTTTTTGATGTAGTGTTCCATGATTCATTGCTTGCGTATAAAACTATGAGGATATTTAGTAGAGAAACAGAGATGATGTTGTTTCCTTGTGAGTACATCACACATTGTTGCATTTGTGTATGGGAATTGACAAACACCAAAACGATGGGCAGAACAGATTTTCAAATAATGTGAATCAGTTCAGAAAGAAATTTCGCTGAGGAGTTTGTTATATTTATTAAAATCAAATGTCATCCCGTAGTTTATTTACAAACACCCTCTCCTTCACAGTGTAGAGGGCTAAATTAACTTTTATGACCTTTGTTTTGACCTTTGCTTTTGAATCTGTTTCCTGCCACTCCTTCCTATGTTCACTTTTTATTGGGAAAGAGGTTTTCATTGTCCAGGCAGATATAACTGCTTTTATAACAATGTCCATCCATTTGTGCTTTGAATATCTTTTTGTCTCTGTAAAACATTCCCAATATCTCTCATTACTGAAGATATCATCTCAGGATACAACTTGGACACCTGGACTCTACACAGGTCTGTGTTTATAGAGAAATGATGACACATTGTAATTAGTAATCAGTGCAGTTTTTTTTAATTGCTCCACTGAGATCCATATTAATCTAACCATGAGAAACTGATCTGAGATGCTGTCCCCTTTGGCCCCTTGTTTTTGAGTCAGGAAACGTTCTGATTGATCTTAAATATAATTAATAATACTTAGGCAAACATAAAAGAAGTCTGTTGACTGCAACTGAAAAGAACTATTATCTTTATTTTCATTTTGTCTAGTAATTGAACACAGGTCACCGTTGACCATGATGATACCCTGCAGAGAACTAAAGTAAGTATTTGTAGACATTCTAATTTTTATATTTACCGTGAAATTTTGTCCTAGGTAGAAATATGTCTGAACCAAGTAACTTCTTTGTTCTTTTTTAGGCACATTGCAAGAAAAAAAAAATCCATTCATGGATTATAATTCAGTCAAAAAGAGGGGATACTAATTTGATGATAAATGTATTTATATTGTTTGCCTGATTCTTAATTAATTTCTTTTACATCAAATATGCATGAGTTGAAGTTTAGAACAAAGTCACCTAAACTTAGGTTAGTATATGCTATTAGTGGTGTGGTAGGAATACTTAATATATCTGGGAAATCTTTTTTTTTTTTTTTAGAATATTTCATTTATCTAACATCAAGGTTTAATTAGCAAGGTTGTTTAAAATGGGTTTTCATGACTTCTCAATGTATCAAAATGGTCTATGCTGCTTTAAAAATGTCTCAGAAATAGCTTTATTTGATGTGTACATTCTGCCCATCATATGTAAGAATCTGTGATAGACTCTTATTTTACAACTGTATTGAAAATATGTACACTTATTTGATACCCAAATACTTTTACAGCAATTCTATTTCAGGGTATATATCTAAAAGAATTGGTAGCAAGATCTCAAAGAGATATTTGCACACCAGTATTCATACTAGCATTATTTACAATAGCCAAAAGGTAGAAGCAACTCAAGTGCACATCAATAGATAAATGAGTAAACACAATATGGTATTCCACGGTAGAATATTATTCAATCTTTAAAAAGAAGGATTTTCTTACACATGTTACAACATGGATGAACCTTGAGAACATTACACTAAATAAAATAACCCAGTTACAAAAAGACAAATACTGTATGATTCCACTTATAAGAGTTATCTAAGATAGTCAAACTCATAGAATCAGAAAGCATAATTGTGGTTGTCAGGGACTGTGGGTACAGAGAAAGAAGAAATTGAGTATAGAATTTCAGCATTATAAGATAAAATGTTCTGGAGATTGTAAACAAGATGAATATTATTAACACTAAGGAACTGTATACTTGAAAATGATTAAGATAGTAAAATTTAAGTTATTTATAGTTACCAAAATTATAGAATTTAATTTTTAAAAACATCTTTTACTGACATTTCTCTCTTAAATAAATGAGGGAACTAAAGTTATTTTGAATATTCCAGTTTGTATATATGGTATAGATGAGAGAGGGTAGAGCAAGAAATAGAAGAGAAATATAAAGTATTTCTACTTTCAAAATCTTTCTAATTGCAGAGATATAAATCAGATATAAAGTCATATATCAGAAACGAATAAATCACCATAAAATAGTATAATCATTACTAGAGACCTGAAGTAAGAGTGAGTAGAAGAGATTGGAGCTAAGCTGCAATAATCTTAGGGCTCTTCCTGAAGGAGTTAGGTAGGTAGCTTTGTTTGGAAGATCCCTTTGGGAAAATATTGACAAAGAAGCAGGCAATATAGCCTCCCAAGAGAATGTGCAGCAAATGGCAAAATGAGGTTTTAAACTCCTGCCTGCTGTCTGCAGGATCCACATATCACCAGATAAGCTGTTCTTTACTTTCCAGAAGACTTTGTTATGAAGTGATTCTCAATGCTTCATTTTGATATATCTCTTATAAGATCCTTTTAGTTCTGTTTTGTATTTTGGTTTTTGTTTATTTTTAAATTTTATTTTTTAAGTTCAATTTAAATAACATATAGTGTATTAATAGTTTCAGAGGTAGAATTTAGTGAGTTGCATATAACACCCAGTGCTCATCACATCACATGGCCTCCTTAATGCCCATCATCCAGTTATCCCATCCCCTCACCCCTGCCCCTCCAACAACCCTGTTTGTTTCCTAGAGTTGAGAATCTCTTATGGTTGGTCTCCCTCTCATTTTCATTTTATTTTTAATTCCTTTTCTTACCTTCATCTGTTTTGTTTCTTAAATTCCACATTTGAGTGAAATCATATAGTATTTGTCTTTCTCTGACTGACTTATTTTGCTTAACATAACACCCTCTAGTTCCATTCACAGCATTGCAAATGGCAAGACTGCATTCTTTTTATGGCTGAGTAATATTCCATTATCTATCTACCTAATCATGTCTTCTTTATCCAACCATCTGTTGATGGACATCTGGGCTCTTTCTATTGTTCGTAAGATCCTATGATAATTATTAACAGTTTTGAAGCACATGACTCATTACTATAGGAAAGCTTGGAATCCAGCTAATTTAATATTTATGGAAGACTTTGTTCAGTGGTCCCATTATTTCCCTCCTACTCCATGGAAAAACTTCCCAATTGGATTGTGGACTCTGTGATAGACTTAAACAATGAGAGTTAGGAGTTAAAAGTTGAATTTGTAAAATTACATTTTCCCAAACTTAGAAAATAAAATGCTTTTGAAGAGAATGCGTGGCTGAGATTCTCATAAATAGACATTGCCCTGGCTTCAGGTGTTCCAGGGTGACCAGCTGTCCCAGTTTTCTTGAGACGGAGTTTCCCAAGATGTGAGACTTTCAGTGACAAAACAGGGGCTCTCCCAGGCTAACCAAGGTAGTTTATTACCCTGCTGAGGGTAGAGCTGCAATTTGTACCCCGTCATTTGCACACTCCCCTAACTCCCACCACCTTTTATATTTTTACATATTTACATATTTTTACATATTTCCCATCACACTGATCTTTGATTACTCCCTCTCTTTGATATTTTCAAAATTTTTAAAAATTGAAAAGTGGTCATTTTCATCTCTTTTTCACTACCTAAGCTGTGAAAATGAAGCATTCTCCTTGAACAAAGCTTGAATTAGAAGCACCTCTGACTTAAACTTCCGTATTGGAAAGTGGCCTAAAATGAAAAGACATTCGGGAATATGAAAGCATACAGTACATTGTACCACTCTAGTTCCATAGAACAGGGTGGCTGCCGTGGTGCAGATGAAGGCATTTGAAAACAGTGATCATGATGGTGATGTACTTGATAGCTTGAGAGAATATTTTGTGCTCTGAGATATGCATCAGCATAGCAATTATCTTATAAATTACAACATGAGTGAGTTTCTTCATGGGATTCCCTGGATCCAGATCTTCCTGTCACCAATGTCAGATTGTATAACAATGAGTAAGTTTGTTACTTGTACCAAATTTTACCGACTTTGTGAGATTTAAAACACTGACATTAACATTTTTAATTTTTTAACTAATCCTGTTCTCAGGATTAAATACAGTAGCAGAATAAATGACACATAAATAAAACATCAATATGAACTTCTGAAAAATGCTCTGAGCTCTAGAAGTCAGAAAACACAAAATGACCTCAATCTTTTCCCTCTAAGAAGGGGTTGGTGATATTCATTTGTCAGAGTGCCTGCATCCTGATTAACAATTAAAATTAATTTGTCTAAATTCTTTTATACATAGTTTTATTTATTATATAAATTTTATTTTATTCTGGTAACTAGTTATTACAAGCACATCCTTATGTATGATTTAATTAAATTGATTTTTTTAAAAAGATTTTATTTATTTGAGAGAGAGAGAGTGAGAGAGCATGAGAGGGGAGAGGGTCAGAGGACGAAGCAGACTCCCTGCCGAGCAGGAAGCCCAATGTGGGACTCAATCCAGGGACTCCAGGGTCATGACCTGAGCCGAAGGCAGTCACTTAAACAACTGAGCCACCCAGGTGCCCTAATTAAATTGATATTTTTCTACAAATCAATTGGTCCTCGTAAACAGTCTTAGCTCAAAATGGACAACATAGTACCTCCCTTTATTCTCTGTTGCCTTTAGAGCTATCTTTCTAAAAAGTGGGGAAAAACACATATAAGTTCCTGTCTCAGAAATTTCCAAATTCTCCTTTATGCTTACAGAACAACACAATAACTTACTATAATATAATAATCTGAACAAGTCCTATTTTGTTCACATGACACAGTTGTGTCCAGTTCCATCCATGTCATTGTAAATGGCAAGATCTCATTCCTTTTGAAGGCTGCATAATATTCCATACTGTCATTGTCTTCTAGTGAAACTATTTGCCATTTCTCAGACACATTTGTACTTCATACCTCCTTATTTTTGCTTGGAAATTATTTCCCCTCTTCTCTTTCCTTCCACATTCACTGAAAATTGCTTACATTTCCAGAATAATACTACATTCAATGTTTTGATTAGATTTTCCATAATCCTATCCAAGACCAAATTAAGTGTGCTAATTATTATGCAAAATTGTTGTATATCTAATAATTTTTCCATCATCCCAATGCATGTTGATTAATTGTTTTACCATTAACCCTGAGAAAATTGAGGACATATATTGAATTCCTTCTTGGTTTTAATTAAATATAATATAGCATAATGACTAGTATGAAGTGTGATCTTTAAATATTTATTGAATAGTCATTTTAATGATAATCAGATTTAATTGAATTATCTTTTATGCTGCTTAACACAATCTGCTTATTCTTTTATTATAATAATTATTCAATAATTCCAAATGTAGTATTGGAATTTTTCCTTCCATTAATCATTAAAAATCACCTCATAATTAATTTAAAAATTCCAGATGTTAAAACTATGATTTAAAAAATATAGGCTAGATTTGGATTTCAAATAATAATCATTATCACATTTAATTGGCAGATCAATGAGGGCTAAGTATTGGGCTAAGGCTTTGCATTCACTGTTTAACCCTCAGAACAACTCAAAGTTTACCACTGTTTTTATTCTCCATTTCACCAATGAAGATAGATGGAAACTCAGAATATGTACTTTAAAAATGCAATGTCGTGGAGAAAAAGTGCCAGAATCAAGCATTAATCTCTATGTAATAACCTATTTCTAACTAAATTTCACTGATTTTCGTACTTCCAAATTTAAATCAATAGAAAATCTGAGTTGGATTAAATATACTAACTAAAGCAATATAAATAAGTTGAGATGAGAGTAATAAAAAAGGACATGGGCAAAAGTCAATAAATTTTAAATTATAAAACCTGGAGAAATATATTTCCCTGCTGATCTGAGCAGGCACTTATTAATTAATTAATTAATTAATTATTTTATTGTTATGTTAATCCCCATACATTACATCATTAGTTTTAGATGTAGTATTCCATGATTCATTGTTTGTGCATAATACCCAGTGCTCCATGCAGAACGTGCCCTCCTCAATAACCATCACCAGGCTAACCCATCCTCCCACCCCCCTCTCCTCTAGAACCCTCAGCTCGTTTTTCAGAGTCCATTGTCTCTCATAGTTCGTCTACCCCTCTGATTTCCCCCCTTCATTCTTCCCCTCCTGCTATCTTCTTGTTCTTTTTTTTTTCCCTTAACATATATTGCATTATTTGTTTCAGAGGTACAGATCTGAGATTCAACAGTCTTGCACAATTCACAGCACTTACCAGAGCACATACCCTCCCCAGTGTCTATCACCCAGTCACCCCATCCCTCCAACCCCACCCCCCACTCAGGCAACCCTCAGTTTGTTTCCTGCAATTAAGAATTCCTCATCACTGAGGTCATATGATACATGTCTTTCTCTGTTTGACTTATTTCGCTCAACATAATACCCTCCAGTTCCATCCATGTCGTTGCAAATGGCAAGATCTCATTCCTTTTGAAGGCTGCATAATATTCCGTTGTATATATATATATCATATCTTCTTTATCCATTCATCTGTTGATGGACATCATGCCTCTTTCCACAGTTTAGCTATTCTGCACATTGCTGCTATAAACATCAGGGTGCACGTACCCTTTCGGATCCTTACTTTTACATCTTTGGGGTAAATACCCAGTAGTGCAATTGCTGGATCATACGGTAGCGCTATTTTCAACTTTTTGAGGAACCTCCATACAGTTTTCCAGAGTGGCTGCACCAGCTTGCATTCCCACCAACAGTGTAGGAGGGTTCCCCTTTCTCTGCATCCCCACCAACATCTGTCGTTTCCTGACTTGTTAATTTTAGTCATTCTGACTGGTGTGAGGTGGTATCTCATTGAGGTTTTGATATGGATTTCCCTGATGCCAAGCAATGTTGAGCACTTTTTCTTGTGTCTGTTGACTAATTGGATGTCCTCTTTGGAAAACTGTTCATGTCTTCTGCCCATTTCTTGATTGGATTCTTTGTTCTTTGGGTGTTGAGTTTGATGAGTTCTTTATAGATTTTGGATACTAGCCCTTTATCTGATACGTCATTTGCAAATATCTTCTCCCATTCTGTCGGTTGACTTTTGGTTTTCTTGACTGTTTCCTTGCTTTGCAAAAGCTTTTTATCTTGATGAAGTCCCAAGAGTTCATTTTTGCCCTTGCTTCCCTTGCCTTTGGCGATGTTTCTAGGAAGAAGTTGCTGTGGCTGAGGTTGAAGAAGTTGCTGCCTGTGTTCTCCTTCAGGATTTTGATGGACTCCTGTCTCACATTGAGGTCTTTCAACCATTTGGAGTCTATTTTTGTGTGTGGTGTAAGGAAAAGGTCCAGTTTCATTCTTCTGCATTTGGCTGTCCAATTTTCCCAACACCATTTGTTGAAGAGACTGTCTTTGTTCCATTGGACATTCTTTCCTGCTTTGTCAAAGATGAGTGGACCATAGAGTTGAGGGTCCATTCCTGGGCTCTCTATTCTGTTCCATTAATCTATGTGTCTGTTTTTGTGCCAGTACCATACTGTCTTGATGATGACAGCTTTGTAATAGAGTGGGAACTCCGGAATTGTGATGCCGCCGGCTTTGCTTTTCTTTTTCAACATTCCTCTGGCTATGCGGGGTCTTTTCTGGTTCCATACAAATTTTAGGATTACTTGTTCCATTTCTTTGAAAAAAGTTGGTGGTATTTTCATGGGGATTGCATTGAATGTGTAGATTGCTCTAGGTAGCATTGACATCTTCACAATATTTGTTCTTCCAATCCATGAGCATGGAACGTTTTTCCATTTCTTTGTGTCTTCCTCGATTTCTTTCATGAGTATTTTATAATTTTCTGAGTACAGACCCTTTACCTCTTTGGTTAGATTTATGCCTAGGTATCTTATGGTTTTGGGTGCAATTGTAAATGGGATCAACTCCTTAATTTCTCTTTCTTCTGTCTTGTTGTTGGTGTATAGGAATGCCACTAAATTCTGCGCATTGATATTATATCCTGCCACTTGACTGAATTCCTGTATGAGTTCTAGCAGTTTTGGGGTGGAGTCTTTGGGGTTTCCACATAAAGTATCATATCATCTGCAAAGAGTGAGAGTTTGACTTCTTCTTTGCCAATTTGGATGCCTTTGATTTCTTTTTGTTGTCTGATTGCTGTGGCTAGGACTTCTAATACTATGTTGAATAGCAGTGGTGATAGTGGACATCCCGTCCGCATTCCTGACCTTAGGGGGAAAGCTCTCAGTTTTTCCCCATTGAGAATGATATTCGCAGTGGGTTTTTCATAGATGGCTTTTATGATATTGAGGTATGTACCCTCTATGCCTATACTCTGAAGAGTTTTGATCAAGAAAGGATACTGTACTTTGTCAAAAGCTTTTTCTGCACCTATTGAGAGGATGATATGGTTATTGTTCTTTCTTTTGTTAATGTATTGTATCACGTTGATTGATTTGCGGATGTTGAACCAACCTTGCAGCCCAGGGATAAATCCCACTTGGTCGTGGTGAATAATCCTTTTAATGTACTGTTGGATCCTATTGGCTAGTATTTTGGTGAGAATTTTTGCATCCATGTTCATCAGGGATATTGGTCTGTAATTCTCCTTCTTGATGGGGTCTTTGGTTTGGGGATCAAGGTAATGCTGGCCTCATAAAATGAGTTTGGAAGTTTTCCTTCCATTTCTATTTTTTTGGAACAGTTTCAGGAAAATAGGTATTAATTCTTCTTGAAATGTTTGGTAGAATTCCCCTGGGAAGCCATCTGGCCCTGGGCTTTTGGTTTTTGGGAGATTTTTGATGACTGCTTCCATTTCCTTAGTGGTTATAGGTCTGTTCAGGTTTTCTATTTCATCCTGGTTCAGTTTTGGTAGTTGATACATCTCTAGCAATGCATCCATTTCTTCCAGGTTATCTAATTTGCTGGCATAGAGTTGCTCATAATATGTTCTTAGAATTGTTTGTATCTCTTTGGTGTTGGTTGTGATCTCTCCTCTTTCATTCATGATTTTGTTGATTTGGGTCATTTCTCTTTTCTTTTTGATAAGTCTGGCCAGGGGTTTATCAATCTTGCTAATTCTTTCAAAGAACCAGCTCCTAGTTTCATTGATCTGTTCTACTGTTCTTTTAGTTTCTATTTCATTGATTTCTGCTCTGATCTTTATTATGTCTCTTCTCCTGCTGGGTTTAGGCTTTATTTGCTGTTCTCTCTCGAGCTCCTTTAGGTGTAGGGTTAGGTTGTGTACTTGAGACCTTTGTTGTTTCTTGAGAAAGGCTTGTATTGCTATATACTTTTCTCTTAGGACTGCCTTTGCTGCATCCCAAAGATATTGAACAGTTGTGTTTTCATTTTCATTGGTTTCCATGCAATTTTTTTTAATTCTTCTCTAATCTCCTCGATTGACCCATTCATTCTTTAGTAGGATGCTCTTTAGTCTGCATGTATTTGAGTTCTTTCTGACTTTCCTCTTGTGATTGAGTTTCTAGTTTCAAACCATTGTGGTCTGAAAATAGCCAGGGATCATTCCCAATCTTTTGGTACCAGTTGAGACCTGATTTATGACCTAGGATGTGATCTCTTCTAGGGAATGTTCCATGGGCACTAGAGAAGAATGTGTATTCCGTTGCTTTGGGGTGGAATGTTCTGAATATGTCTGTGAAGTCCATTTGGTCCAGTGTGTCATTTAAAGTCTTTATTTCCTTTCTGATCTTTTGCTTAGATGATCTGCCCATTTCAGTGAGTGGGGTGTTAAAGCCCCCACTATTATTGTATTGTTGTCGATGTGTTTCTTTGCTTTTGTTATTAATTGCCTTATATAATTGGCTGCTCCCATGTTAGGGGCATAGATATTTACAATTGTTAAATCTTCTTGTTGGATAGATCCTTTATGTAGGACATAATGTCCTTCCTCATCTCTTATTACAGTCTTTGGTTTAAACTCTAATTTGTCTGATATAAGGATTGCCACCCCAGCTTTCTTTTGGTGTCCATTAGCATGGTAAATGGTTTTCCACCCCCTCACTTTCAATCTGGGGGTGTCTTTGGTTCTAAAATGAGTCTCCTGCAGACAGCCTATCGATGGGTCTTGTTTTTTAATCCAGTCTGTTAGCCTGTGTCTTTTGATTGGGGCATTTAGCCCATTTACATTCAGGGTAACTTTTGAAAGATAGGAATTTAGTGCCATTGTATTGCCTGTAAGGTGACTGTTACCGTATATTGTCTGTGTTCCTTTCTGGTCTATGTTGCTTTTAGGCTCTCTCTTTGCTTAGAGGACCCCTTTCAAGATTTCCTGTAGGGCAGGTTTTGTGTTTGCACATTCCTTTAGTTATTGTTTGTCTTGGAAGCTTTTTATCTCTCCTTCAATTTTCAGTGACAGCCTAGCTGGATAGAGTATTCTTGGCTACATATTTTTCTCATTTAATGTTCTGAATATATCCTGCCAGTCCTTTCTGTCCTTCCAGGTCTCTGTGGATAGGTCTGTTGCCAATCTAATGTTTCTACCCTTGTAGGTTACATATCTCTTCTCTTGAGCTGCTTTCAGGATTTTCTCTTTGTCTATGAGATTCGTAAGTTTTACTCTTAGATGTCGGGGTGTTGACCTATTTTTATTGATTTTGAGAGGGGTTCTCTGTGCCTCCTGGATTTTCATGCCTGTTTCCTTCCCCAAATTAGGGAAGTTCTCTGCTATAATTTGCTCCATTATACCTTCTGCCCCTCTCTCTCTTTCTTCTTCTTCTGGGATCCCAATTATTCTAATGTTGTTTCGTCTTATGGTATCGCTTATCTCTCGAATTCTGCCCTCATGATCCAATAATTGTTTATCTCTCTTTTTCTCAGCTTCTTTATTTTCCAGCATTTGGTCTTCTATATCACTGATTCTCTCTTCTGCCTCATTTATCCTAGCAGTTAGCGCCCCCATATTTGATTGCACCTCATTAATAGCCTTTTTGATTTTGACTTGGTTAGATTTTAGTTCTTTTTCTTCTCCAGAAAGGGTTTCTCTAATAACTTCCATATTTTTTTCAAGCCCAGCTAGTATATTTAAAGTGATGATTCTGAACTCTAGATCCGACATCGTACTAATGTCCATATTGAGCACATCCCTGGCAGTCGGTACTACCTCTTGTTCTTTTTGTTGAGGTGATTTTTTCCATCTTGTCATTTTGTGAAGAGGAGAATAGATTAATGAGAGAACAAAATGCTAGCAGAGTAACCACGTCCCACGAAAATATACTCTAAACAAATCAGAAAAGACCTGAAGCAGTGGGAAAAGAAATGGAAAGAGAGAAAAAAGAAAAAGATAAAGATAAAAACAAAAAAACCCCAAAACAACAACAACAAAAAACAGAATGTGATCAAATATGATCATGCTGGTATATAGATCAGTGCCACACACTAGATTTGGGGTGTATTTTGGTCTTTTAAAAAAACGTGCCTCCCAAAATTTTAAAGAAAGAAAAACTTATATATGTACAAAAATAAGGGTTGATATGATGAAGGGATGGATTATGACTGTAAACATGGAAATTATAAAAAATTTTATAAAAGGAATTGATAAGAACTTGTTTGAAAAAAGAAAGAAGAGGATTTAAAAAAAGAAAAAAGAAAAAAAAAAGGGAGAGGATGTGATCAGGCAGGGGAATAGAAAACACCATATACTAGAGATTTAGGGTATATTTTGATCTGTTAGAAGAAACTATCTCAAAATTTTAAAGGGAGAACAACTTATATATATAAGCCAAAAACACGGGTAACTACTATGAAGGGATAGATTATGAATCTAAAAATGAAAAATAATTTTTTTTTTTTAAAAAAGGGATTGATAAGATGTTGGTTGAAAAAGGGAAAAAGAAAAATTTAAAAAGAAAAAAAGACAGTTAAGAAAAATTAACTTTGAAAGACTAAAGAATCATGGTAAAAAAGCCATGAATTCTATGTGCTGTAGTCCCCTAGCGCTGGAGTTCTGCCGTTCTCATTGATCGGTAAACTTGGTCTTGGCTGGCTGTTCTCGCTGATCTTCTGGGGAGGGGCCTCTTGCCTTGGTTTGCAAACGTCTCTGCCGGAGGCGAAATTGCCCCACCCTTGCCCCCTCCCGGTTAAGTAATCTGCTCGGGTTTGCTCTCCGGGGCTTTTGTTCCCTGCGGCTTTCCGTATAGCTCTGGAGGTGGAGAGTGAAAATGGCGGCCTCCCAACCCCTGCCCTGGAGGACCGAGAACTCGGGGCCTGGTCCTTAGTGAGCCCCCAGAGAAAAGCCGTCAGTCACTCCCGTCTCCCCGGTCTCCGGCCGCACTCCTTGCTCACCTGGCTTGTGACCGCGCGTTTCTATCTCTGTCACCCGACCCTGGGTGGAGTCTCCAATCCCAGCAGTTCCCTGCGGTGCACTCCCGTGCGGCTCCTCCCAGGAGAAGAAGGTGAGTCTCCCTGGATCTGCCACCTGTTGGGTCCCTGCTGGAGGAACAGTGGCCCGATTGTGCCACGGATCATGGTTTATGGCAACCCCGAGCTGAGGGCCCGCGCCTGGGCTCCGCTTCTGTAGCCAGCTTCCCTGCTCCGTTACCTGGGAGCTCTGCCACACTCAGGCACCCCCGGTCTTTCTTGACCCCAAGGGTCCTGAGACCACACTGTCCCGGAGGGTTCCACCCCCCGCTTAGCCACCAGAGTGATGTCCCTCAGCGGAGCAGACTTTTAAAAGTTCCGATTGTGCTCCGTGGCTCTATCATTTGCCAGAAGCAGCCGACGGAGGCCCCTCCCCCGCCGTCTATCCTCCCGAATATCGCCTCGGATTCACTTCTCTGCACGTCCTACCTTCCAGAAAGTGGTCGCTTTTCTGATGAGAGAGTTGTTGCTATTCCTTTCTTCAATCTCCTGTTAGGTTTGTAGGTGTTCAGAATGGTTTGATCCCTATCCAGCTGAATTCCTGAGAGGAGATGAAATCCAGGACTCCTACTCCTCTGCCATCTTGCCCTGCCCCTATTTATTTATTTATTTTATACTGTGGCCTTTTAGGGTTAAAAATAGCATCCAAACCAGGCATGCCTCACTTGCAGAGTATCAATAGAAACCATTGACCACATATTCGATTCCTGTGGATTGACAAAGATATCTATCTCTAAGTCAATAATGCATATTCTGAACAAAGCTATTATAGTCAATATATATCTTCTTCTCTCCATAAACTGTATTATGGCCCCCTTTTGGATTTGTCCTCATCAACGCACAGTAACTATCACAGGTCATAGAACCAGCACTGAGAACAGGGCTGAACCAATGTCATTACCACTGTGAAGGGAATAGGACGTTCTAAGAAGAGATGAGAAATCTCCAGGTACCCTCACTCTTTTGTTCTTAACTCAGAGATAGTGAACCAGAGGTGAATTACCCACTATTTTTGCAAACTTTCACCATTTTATAAAATTTTGTTTTGTATCTTGGGACTGAACTTCTCCCTCACATCCAGCTTCAGGGAACTTGATGATTATCAATTAAATAGATAAATAGCATTTTTTACATGGATAGATAACAATTCTCCAAAAGAAAATTGAAGCTTTCTTCTTCATCACCAAGGAAAGTTAAGTTTATATTTGAGTGTCTATTTCGATGGGTAAGATCACATAGGCTGGAAAAAGACTGTTACCTTATTAATTCATCCCAAATCTTTGATAACAGAGCTCTGATTCAGATGAAATAACCAGACCAGGGCTTCCTAATATAATTTAAAAATATACTCATCACTCAGTATTTCGAAGATTAGTTATTATTTATTTCAATATCAGATATTTAAAATATTTTTAAGGTTTTATTTATTTATTTGACAGAGCAGAAGCAGAGGAGGGGTAGAGGCAGTTAAAAATATTTTAACTGAACTTCCAATATCAACTATCTCATCTATATTTTCCTGTTTCAAGTCATATCTCATTCAGAATAAAACTCTCATTTTCTTTAAAATACTTTTAATATCATTTGGCTTTTGTGTGTTTGCCATATTATTGGTATTTTACCTGAAAGCATACAGAAGAGAGGTTAATAGCAATTTCTTAAAGGCCAGACAGTCTAGGTATGATAAAGGAAATATTCAATGTTTAGTGTTTGTGGGCTCTGCTCCTGATGTCCCAGGGAAGCTGCATTTTCACCAAGGTCAGAATGGCTTCACCAAACTTCAAAGCATGGCTCTATTTCTGCCTTGAGCACACATTGTACATCTGCTTCATTAGCAGATAACCTAAAAAAAAAAAAATCAAATTAAAGATATGAATAAAAATCTCCCTAAGTTCTGTTCCCATACTTCTGAAGCTTCCAAACTTGCATGTACTAAAAACAAAATAAAGTTTGTGATTTTCTAAAATATCCTTTCTCATGATAATTTGTAACTCATGATGTGACAAATGTATATATATATGTGTGTATATAACCCTGTATTAAATATTCTTTCTCTCCAGAGCACTCTCTACTTTGTGAAGATTGTGTATCCCAGATGGCTATTCTCACCTGGGCTCAAATAAAACTCTCTCTCCCCTTTTTTTTTTCTTAGCAGTTCTAAAAGTTTTGTTCATTTTGCATCAACAAGCATCAATCCTGGTCTTTCTCTTATGAGATATGTAATCTTGGCTTCTGTTATTCATCTATCACTGCACTGTTTTCATATCAACTGTATAGAGATGGCAATGTTAAAGTCCCACCATGGTTGTTACAAAATGATATCATATCTGCAGAAGATCTAATACAGAGCCTGTCACATATTATAGATCTAAGTAATGACAGGTGTTACATTCTTGTGCTATCAGAAAACAAGAAATAAAGCTAGGGATTCTCAAGGTGGTTTATAGATTTGATAAAATATTTTTTTCTACTGGCTGAATAGCTACACATACATTAGTCAGTAAATTTAGCATATTATTATTCCATTAAATTTAGGAAATTAATAATTCAGCTTTCAGGGCTTAGGGGAGCAAATCAGACTGGATGTGATCTCAAAATAATTTTTATTTCCTCTGTTTGGGTAACACAGGTACAGTATGATCTCTGAAAAGTCAAAGAACAATTATGAGGCATAAAGTTATTGATAAATTCACAGATACTTTGGACACTTTTACTAGATAGACCAGGTCAGAATAGTCCTCACAGTAGTGTATACATGTAAAAAGTTGATTATGCATGAACACAGATTTATCCAAACAAACAAAAAAAAGAAGCAGTTGACAAAATGCTAGAGAATTTTTTTGGGAGGAATAAAAAGAAGAAAAATTTCCTTCATAGAAAGGGGAACCTTCTTACACTGTTGGTGGGAATGCAAAGCAATACAGCCACTCTGGAAAACAGTATGGCGGTTCCTCAAGACATTAAAAATAGAGCTACCCTATGACCCAGCAATTGCACTACTAGGTATTTACTGCAAAGATACAGATGTAGTGAAAGGAAGGGACACATGCACCCCAGTGTTCATAGCAGCAATGTCCGCAATAGCCAAACTATGGAAAGAGCCCATCCATAGAAAGATGAATGGATAAAGAAGAGGCTGTATATACATATATATTATATAATATATTTTATATTATATAACAGCCATCAAAAAGCATTAAATCTTACAATTTGCAATGACATGGATGGAACTAGAGGGTATTATACTAAGTGAAATAAGTCAGTAAGAGAAAGACAATTATCAAATGATTTCACTCACATGTGGAATTTAAGAAACAAAACAGAGGAATATAAGGGAAGTTAGGTAAAAATAAAATAAGATGAAATCAGAGAGGAAGACAAACCATAAGAGACTCTTAACTATAGGAAGCAAACTGAGGGTTGCTTTAGGATGAGGTGGGTGGTGGGATGCGGTTACTGAATGATGGGCATTAAGGAGGGCATATGATGTAATGAGCATTGGGTGTTATATGCAACTGATACATCACTAAACTCTACCTCTGAAACTAATAATACACTATATGTTAATTAATTGAATTTAAATAAAATAAAATTTTAAAAAATGAAACAAACAATTTTAATATTTCTTAATTTGCTTAAAAATGATAATAAACTTCCTACATCCTAACACACACACACACAAAAAATAATAATTTCCCTCATAAATCTGGATATTGTCCAGAAAACTTTTTCCAGTTGCCTCTTTCTGTTAGTATTCCTAAGAAACTTTCATATTGTCTGTGTAGTATCTAATATTTGTTCTAATTTATATCATTTTTGGAAATAAAAAATATTTCATAAGAAATATGAATTTTATGGAATTTTAATGGCCAATTTACAACTATACTAAAATAAAGATGCATGGCTAGATCTTCTATTTTTTGTCCAATCTTCTTACCATTGTATGACAGCACAACAAATTAGTTCATGCAATTTTGGAAATTACTTCTGTAACTGAAGAGAAAATATAGGCAAAGAATCGATTAAACTGTTTAGTTTTTAGACACCAATGAATTATTCAATGGTCCCTGAATATCCAGCCTCAGGATATTCTGTTGGACATTTTTCCCCTGAAGTCTTCCCACTATTATTAGCCTTACCAGCTTCTCTTGTTCTAGATATTTCCACTCACACATGCTTCAAGAAAGATAGCATATAGTTAACAACTAGTGAGATATGTATTTTTTGTATTCTATTTCATATGCATGTGAATTATGCTCAAATAAGATTTAACTCAAAATGGTAATATTGAAATACTTGAATATATTTATTTTGCTTATCTTTTTCTTCTCAACCAGTGACTTCAGTTTAATGGAGTCATTAACTGAAGAACATGCATCAGAAAATTATATCCATCTGGAGACTAGAGGGTATTGCCTGGAAGACAGAACTCCATCAAAAGGGAATTCTTGCTACAAAGTTGTATCACATCAACGCACAAATCACTAAATTCATACACACACACATACACATCTTCTAATAAAAGCACCCAGATCATTTTAGTTCCCAGTTGCTCACTCTCTGCAATGTCAGTCATCAAAGCAGGATGAATAACAGCATCGTAACTGAGTTTATGATTCTGGGCCTCACCCAAAAGCCTGAACTGCAGAGAATTCTCTTCATTGTCTTTCTCTTCATGTACCTTGTGGCCTTTCTTGGCAATGTGCTGATTGTCATTGCCATAATCTATAACCCCACCTTGCATACACCCATGTATGCTTTCCTTCTGGCGCTGGCTATTGTGGATATCATCTGCACAACAAGCATTATACCAAAGATGCTGGGGACTATGCTAACATCAGCAAGGAGTATTTCCTACGGAAGCTGCATGTCCCAGCTCTTCTTCTTCACATGGTCCCTGGGGGCTGAGATGGTTCTCTTCACCACAATGGCCTATGACCGCTATGTGGCCATCTGTTTCCCTCTTCGCTACAGAACCATTATGAATGACCATATGTGTTTGGCCTTGCTCAGCATTACCATGGTGATTGCAGTAACCAATTCCTGGGTTCACACTGGTCTCATCCTGAGGCTGACCTTCTGTGGGCCAAACACCATTGACCACTTCTTCTGTGAGATACCTCCACTGCTGTCTTTGTCCTGCAGCCCTATTAGAATCAATGAGGTGATGGTATATGTTGCTGATATTACCCTGGCCATAGGTGACTTCACCCTCACCTGCATCTCCTATGGTTTTATCATTGCTGCCATTCTCCGCATCCGCACAGCAGAAGGCAAGAGGAAGGCTTTCTCAACATGCTCATCCCACCTCATAGTAGTGTCCCTTTACTACTCCCCTGTAATCTACACCTATATCCGCCCTGCTGCCAGCTACTTATTTGAAAGGGACAAGGTGATAGCTGCACTCTATACTCTTGTGACCCCAACATTAAACCCAATTGTGTATAGTTTCCGAAACAAGGAGATGCAGACAGGGATTCAGAAAGTCTTCACATTTCTGAAACCTTAGTGTTTTCAAAAGGGAATGTCAGCTCTGTACTCCAGAATCATCTCTTAGAACATCTCAGATTTTACTGGTAATTTATAGATATTTCCTTCCCAAATTTCCATATTCCCTCTTAAGAGCAACAATGTTTCATTCCACCATGAATCACTGTCTTAGCTCCTGATTTCTAAAATGCACTTTCTTACCATTTCACTACTGATAAGTATAAAGTGATTTATACTTATCACTTTATATATTTCTAAAATACTTTCATGAAAACTTTCACAACTAATCACAGTAAAGTATTTCTTTCATTCCTATTCCCCAGCTTTCTCATTGTCTCCACAATTTTATATTTTTAATTTTAACAGTGTCTGTAATGTAATGTACATACCTCCTCACATAAATAAATATCATGATATATATCCAAACATCTTTCTAAAAATACATACATTTTTCTCTTTCTTATATATGCATATACATAAACATTTGCCTGTAAGTACACATAAACATTAAATATATTAATATATTCACTAAGAAAGATTACTTCTAGTATTATAAAATTAATCAGTCTGTGAATCAAATCATGTCTCTCATTTCTGTAACAAGAAAATACGTTGCATTACTTTGAGACTTATTTGTGATGCAGGCAGTACTATATTCCCTTGAAATCAGTTATAATTAGTGTTCCACTGCAATACTTTTAAAATATTTTTTAAATATTTTGTCATTCTAATCTACTTCATGAAAACAATAACCATATATTATTGTTGGCATTTTTATATAGCATGTAATAAGGAATTCTAAATAAATTAATACCTAGCAAACAAGAACAGAAAGATTCCTCTAATGCCTTCTAGCTGAAGACCATTTTGAGCTAATGTGTAAGTGAACAAGCTGGATTTATTCCATGAGGAGACGGAACATCGTGGGTTAGTAAGAGGATGCTAGAAAGGACTTATTTGGGATTTTTTGGGGGTACTTGATGAAAAATCACACAAATATGATTTTCTCTAAATTGGGTCAGAAAATGAGAAAAATTTATTTAGGAGGCATATAGAATAAACATTGTTAAGCTGTGATTGGTAAATAAGTAGCAATAGATCATATTAACTAGGAGAAGAAGATACCTATCATTTCTGAGGTTTGGACTGCATTCTTATCTTCATCTGTGCTCAGATATGTCAATGGAGTGGACTTGTTTCTATCTTGCTCTATCATACTGACATTTTCTGATGCTAATGTTCCGTGTGTGTCTGTCTGTCTGTGTGTTTCATGATAATTAGCAGGACATCATGGCCTACCTGTTTAGCTAGACAAGCTGGGTAGACATTAGTCAGAGGCTGTTTATCTTTTTTTCTTTCTTCTTTCTTTCTTTCTTTCTTTCTTTCTTTCTTTCTTTCTTCTCATTTCTTTAAAATTAAGCTCATAGATGACTGTGTTCATTATTTTCTCTTATTAAAGAGAGCCACATGGAGCCAAATACACAAATTAATTCCTTTAGAAAGACAAATATAAAACAATTGCCTGAGAGTGTTCCTTTTTATGAAATTAGGTGGTTATAAGCATGTTTTGAAAAAAGTTAGTCATTTGAAACACTCAAATGTATTTTCATTCTGAATTTTTATTTTAATTGGAAATTTTTTAAAAGGAAACTAATTCTGGACTCCCTTCTCTCAGAATCTGTTGCACTGTTGCTCTTATATTATTCTTGTTTATTATTATATTGCACATTGCATTTTATAATATGCACATAAAGGAATACCACAGCAATATATTTTGGACTATCTTGCATGATTTCTAACTAACCCACTATACTGACATGTACAACTCATACAAAATAGATGAGAATTAACTCTGTGTATAGCTAAACATCTAGAGTATTTATGTGTTTGTTATTCAAAGGAGAGCATAGACTATGTGAAGTTAAAATTGTATTCTCCCCATATTTCTTACACAGAACCTTGTACCTCTTAGCATTGCAAATATCCATCTTAAATTATAAAACTATTGAGGGTTTTTTATTTTAAAAGAGACAAGAGTGGTTTCAGTATTTTGTGCCATTTTTGTGTTGATATGGGATTGTGGCATGGGGAGAATTGGGGTGTACACTAGATTTCCCCTTCATTGTATTTAGTACTTGATATAGTGTATGTTGAATATTCCACAATGATTTGGGCTACTTCCCTTAGAATGCTGTTTTTATGAGATAGGCATTCTGAGTTTGGACCTCATGTAGATTATTTTAGATTTCATTGGAGAAATATCCTATTCTACTGCACACAAGTGTAGGGAAAAGCCTTTCTAAGTTTCTAATATGTTCAGCTACAGATAATACAGAATACTACTTTTGTCCTTTTAAACCAGTAAATGGACTTACGCCTCATGCAATGGAAGGTTGGTGTGCAACAGTCAATAGTAACTATATCCACTCAAGGATACCAGCAAAGACCTGGTATCCTTCAAGGTTTTTGTTGTTGTTGTTTATTTTGTTTTGTTTTTGTTTTCGTTCTCTTGTCCTGCTATACTTTGTTTTCCCTAGGGTCAGTAATGGCTTCTGTGTTCCTAGGCATCTGAATCATGACCCAGGCAGAATCAAGGCTAAGGATGGAGATGTCAAAGGGCATGTGAATTTTCACCTATTATTTTAAACTCTTGTTTCAGCTTTATTGAGGTATAATTAATAAACTTGTAAGATATGCACAGTGTATCTCATGATTTTGTAAAATAAGAATCACTCAATAACCATGCACTTACATCACACTGACCATAACTATATCACTGCACCATCTCAAACTGTAAGCACTGACTAGAGGAGGAAATTTGGAGACTAGGCACTTGTCAACCCTGAACAGATTTGTAGTTAACATACATGGGGAAAGGAAAGAGGTATTCATATTATTCCAGTTACTAGTAGTATCTATCAACAAATATATCATAACCACAGATTTGGGATCACAAACTTAACTGTGTGTAAAATTTCATTGAGAAAAGAGAGTACCAAAGCTGAGACCACAGTGATACCAGATGCAAAATGCCACTTGGGCAGTTTGGCTTAAAAATCATATTAAAAATCGTATCTTTAAAAATTTTGACCACCATTAATATTTATTTTATATTTATATATTGTATAATATAAATACCAATAAAATTCTCCCTCTCCCCTGCCCCCTGCTTGTGTTCCCTCTCTCACTGTCTCTCTGTGTCAAATAAATAAAATCTTTAAAAAAATAAAATAACAAAGTAAAATGTTTTGATGAACACTGGAAGATTTTAGGGAACAAACTCATTAAAACTAGTAAAAGAAAAAAATAGTATTTTTCACTTCCTGTATAATCTGTATATCAAGAAGTTAAGGTTGCCAAATAATTGACTTATGTATGGTTAGTGGGTTGTCTTCAAGAAGGATTTCAGCTAACAAATGAAGAAGAAAGACACAATATCAATAACATCACTTTGCATACTCTAATGACTGCATAAATCTAGGCAATGATCCTTAAAGTTTGCTAAAATTTTCAAAATAGAGAGAACCACATATATAGATCATCTTGCCAAAAAATGACAATATCATCAAACTTTTATATCTAACAATAAATTAATGGTAATTACAGGGCTTAGAGGAAGATGACATGAATATGCATCCATCAAAATCCAGACTACAAGAATCTCTTCATTACTAACTGTCCACTTTCTTCAACAATAATAAAATGGTAGAATTAGAAATAAATACATAAAAAGATAAAGGCAAACCAATAGAACAAATGTATTTAGAACAGTTATCAATCAACTGCAAAGTATCTCTTTTTTTATATCTTAATTCAGGCAAACACAATTTATAACCTAGAAGTCAATTATAAAAATATCAACTCAAGGACACTGTGAAGATGGCAGAGTAGGACGAACCTAAGCTCACCTTCTCCCATCAACACAACTAGATAACACAGTGTAAATAACCCAGAAAAGGGTCTGAGGACTGGCAGAACAAATTCAGAGCTAAAGGTAGAGAAGAGGGCACATTAAAGAGGGCAGGGAAGGTGGATACATGGTAGAGCGTTAAAAGGGTCCTGGTCAACTGTGGTGGAGAATTCAGGGGCACCAAGAGGGGTGAAAAACAGACTATCACACCAGGGAGCCAACATGGGGAAGACAAATTTCCATAATATTTGGCTTTGAAAGCGAGAGGGTCCAAATTTCCTGGATTCTTACAACCAGCATGGCTTAAAGGCTGGAATGTTCAGTATCAATGGACTTGGCTTTCTCCCAAAAGCCCAAAGGGCATTAGGAACATGTGTCTACCCTTAAAGAGATAGCACCAAAAAAAAAAAAAAAAAAACAGTCCTTGGAAACAGCATAGAAATAGCCTTTGAAAAACGCCTGAAGCATGCAGGAGGGAGAATTATTTACTCATTTAGGATTCGGATTTGGAGTGCATCCCAGAGAGGCAGGGATCACAGGGAGACTCCCTCCAGGAACAAAATTGCTGGCAGTGGCCATTTTTCTCCACTGTCCCTCAGCATAAACACAGGGCCACCTACAGGAACAAGTGTTGTTATGTTATTCCCTAACTAACTTTCTTACACCAAGCCCTGCCCTGTCCATTCACTAGATCTGCCTTTTCTAGTCATGCTTGCCTCAATCCCAGCACTGTGGGTCCCCCCTGCAAGAAGACCTGTGAAAACTTTGCAAAACAATGTCTCCCAACCCAAGTTTTTTGAGAGGCTTTGATCCTGGTCTTTGGTCACCACTCAGGGAAAATGAGTGCACCTTGTTAAAACTGCTGAACAGTCACAAAATGCTTACAGTATCTGTAAGTCCCTTACGGAAGAAGACCAGCACATAAGAATTGAGGGCACCATGCCCCTGCCATGGGCACTTTGTGAAGCAGGCCCAGCCAGCCCCACTTTCTGCAGAAGCTGCATGTCCCCTGTGGAAGAGGACCAGCATGAATACTTTGTGAACACTGTGGGCTCACCAGAATGAGCTTTGCGGAGTGGCCTGTCCAGCCCTGGTCTTCAAAGTGGCTACACATCTCTTGTGAAAGAGAACCAGTGTCACTTTGTTAAAAGTGTGCATCCTGCCCACTACTTTCAAGAGCAGGAGACATAGCTGACTTTCATAACACCCAAAAACAGACACAGAGAGCTAAACCAAATGAAGAGAAAGAAGAAAATCTCCCAAATGAAAGAACAGGACCAAACTACAGTAGCAGACCTAAGTGAAACAGAAAAAAAGTAATATATCTTATAAAGACTATAAGGTAATGATTATATGGATACTCACTGGACTAGAGAAAAAAGTGGAGGACATCAAGTAACCAACCTGAACACATGAGAGAAAAAATATGCAAAATGGGAATAGACTTAGGAAACTCAGTGACTGGATCAAGTGTAATAACATTTGCACTATAGGAATCCCAAAAGAAGAAGAAGAGAGAAAAGGGTACAGAAAATGTATTTGAAGAAATAATAGCTGGAAACTTCCCAAATCTGGGGAAAGAAACAGATATCCAGATTCAGGAGGCATAGAGAACGCCCTGAAAAATTGATGCAAGGATGTCCACACCAAGACACATGGTAATTAAGATGGCAAAAAGTAGTGAAAAAGAGAATTTTAAAAGCAGCAAGAGAAAAGAAAGCAGTTACATACAAGGGAAACCCCATAAAGCTATGAGCAGATTTTTCAGCAGAAACATTGCAGGCCAGAAGGGAATGGCATGATATAATGAAAGTTATGAAAGGGAAAAATCTGCAGACAAAAATACTCCATTGAGCAGGGCTATCATTCAGAATAAAAGGAGAAATAGAGAGTCTGACAAACAAAAAGTAAAGGAGTTGATGACCACTAAACCAGTACTAGAATAAATATTAAAAGGGACTCTGAGTAGAAAGGAAAGGCAATAAGAAATAGTAGGAAAAGTAGGAAAAACAAAAGCAATATAAATAAGTATTTCTGTAAACATCAGTCAAAGGTTTCACAAAATAAAAAGATATAAAATATGACACCATAAATCTAAAATGTGGGAGGAAGTTGGAGAGAAGTAAATGGGTTCAAGCTTAAGCAGCCATCAACTTAATATAGGCTATTATATACAGAAGATGGGATATACAAACCAAATGATAATCACAAATCAAAAACAGTAATAGATATGCAAAGAGGAGAAATGAATCCAAGTATATCACTAAATAAGGCCTGCAAACCATGAAACAGAGTAAGAAAAGAAAGGGTCAGATAAAAATTACAAAAACAGACACAAAATGAGTAACAAAATGATAATAAGTATATACATATCAAAAATTACTTTGAAAAGGGGCGCCTGGGTGGCTCAGTCGTTAAGCGTCTGCCTTCGGCTCAGGTCATGATCCCAAGGACCTGGGATCGAGCCCCGCGTTGGGCTCCCTGCTCAGCAGGAAGCCTGCTTCTCCCTCTCCCACTCCCCCTGCTTGTGTTCTCTCTCTGGCTGTCTCTATCAAATAAATAAATAAAATCTTTAAAAAAAATTACTTTGAATGTAAATGGACTAAACATTACAATCTAAAGACATAGGATGAAAGAATATATATTTTAAAAAACCCACAAGAAATCAAGATTCATCTATATGCTACATACAAGATACTCATTTCAGACCTAAAGACACCTGCAGATTGAAAGTGAGAAGTGAGGGGATGGAGAAATGTTTATCATACAAATTACTGTTGAAAGAAAGCCAGAGGAGCAATACTTATGTTAGGCAAGATATTTAAAACAATGATTGTAACAAAAGACAAAGAAAAACACTATATAGTAATAAAGGTGATGATCCAACAAGAAGATATAACAATTGTAAATTTTTTATACACCCAATATAGGAGCACCCAAACACATAAAATAGTTAATAACTGGATGGCTGGGTGGCTCAGTCTGTTAAGCATCTGCCTCAGGTGGTGATCCCAAGTTCCTGGGATTGAGTTCTGAACTGGGCTCCTTGCTCAGTGAGGAGCCTGCTCCTCCATCTGCCTGCCACTCTCCTGCTTGTGCTCTCTCTGATAAATAAATAAAATATTTAAATATTAAAAAATTTAAAAAAAAAACAGAAAATAAAATAAAATAGTTAATAGCAGACACAAAGGAACTAATCGATTATAATGCAATTATAGTAGGGGAATTTAACAACCCACATACACAAATGGACAGACCATCCAAACAGAAAATCAACAAGGAAATAGTGACTTTAAATGACATACCAGAGCAGATATATTTAATAAATATATTCAAAACATTCCATCATAAAACAATAGAATACACATTCTTTTCAAGTACACATGGGATATTCTCTAGAATAAATCACGTACTGGGTGACAAATCAGGACTCAACAAATTTAAAAAGATCAAAGTCATACCATACATATTTTCTGTACACAATGCTATGAAACTAGGAATCAGTCACATGAAGAAATCTGGAAGGACCAAAAATACATGGAGGTTAAGTAACATACTACTAAATAACCAACAGATCAAAGAAGAAATTTTAAAAATTACATGGAAGCAAATGAAAATGAAAAACAAAAACAGGGTGCCTGGGTGGCTCAGATGGTTAAGCATCTGCCTTCAGCTCAGGTCATGATCCCAGGGTCCTGGGATTGAGTCCTGCATTGGGCTCCCTGCTCAGCGGGAAACCTGCCTCTCTCTCTCTCTCTCTCTCTCTCTCTCTCTCTCTCTCTGTCTCTTATGAATAAATAAATAAAATCTTTAAAAACAAAAAACAAAAAACAAAAACAATGGTCCCAACTCTGTGAGATTCAACAAAAGTAGTTTTAAGAAGAAATTTTACTGCAATACAGGTCTACCTCAAGAAGCAAGAAAAATCACAAATTAACAACCTAATCTTATACCTAAAGGAGCTAGAGAAAGAAGAATCAACAAAACCCAGAACTAGCAGAGGAAGGAAATAATAAAGAGTATTTCCATAAATAAATTATATAGAAACTAAGAAAAACAATAGAACAGATCAATGAAACCAAGAGTGGGTTCCTTGGAAAGATAAACAAAATTGATAAAACTTTAGCCAGGACTTAAATGAACAAAATTGGAAATTATAGAAGAGAAATAACAACCAACACCACAGAAATACAAACAATTCTAAAAGAATGTTACCAAAAATGTCAACAAATTAGCCAATTAGAATAAATGAATAAATTCCTAGAAACATATGCATTACCAAAACTGAAGCAGGAAGAAATAGAAAATTTGAACAGACCAATTACCACCATAAAACTGAATCAAAAACAAAACAAAGCAAAATCCCCAACAAATGAAAGTCCAAGACCAGATAGCTTCACAGGGGAATTTTACCAAACATTTAGAGAAGAGTTAACATCTATTGTTTTAAAATTTTTCAAAAAAAATAGAAGAGGAAAGAAAACATCCAAATACATTCTATAAAGCCAGAATTATCCTGATACCAAAACCAGATAAAGACACCACAATAAAGGAGACCTACAGTCCAATTTCCCTGATGAAGAGGTATGTAAAAGTCTTCAATGAAATATTAACAAACCAAACCAACTATACATTAAAAAATATTCACCAGGATAAAGTGGTATTTATTCCCCAGATGCAAGTGTACTTCAATAATTGCAAATCATTTAATGTGACACAACATATCAATAAAAGAAAGGATAAAAAATATATATCATTTCAATAGATGCAGAAAAAAACATTGGACAAAGTACAACATTCATTGATGATAAAAATTCTCAACATAGTATATTTAGAGGGAACATACCTCCACACAATAAAGGCCTTATATGAAAACCCTACAGCTAACATCATATCCAATGGAGAGAAACTGAGAACATTTCCCTTAAGGTCAAGAAAAAGACAAGAATATCCAGTCTGACCATTATTATCCAACATACTACTGGAAGGTCTAGGCACAACAATCAGACAACAACAACAACAACAACAAATAAAAAACATCCAAATCAATAAGGAAAAAGTAAAACTTTCACTGTGTGGATGACATGATACTACATATAGAAAACCCTAAAGAATCCACCAAAAACATACAGATGGCTAGCAGACATGAAAAAATGTTCAACATCACTAGCCATCAGGGAAATACACATCAAAACCTCAATGAGATACCACCTCACACCAATCAGAATGGCTACAATTAACAAGACAGGAAACAACAAGTGTTGGAGAGGTTGTGGAGAAAGGGGAACCCTCTTACACTGTTGGTGGGAATGCAAACTGTTGCAGCCACTGTGGAAAACAGTGTGGAGGTTCCTCAAAAAGTTAAAAATAGAGCTACCCTATTACCCAGGAATTGAACTATGAGATATTTACCCCAAAGATACAGACATAGTGAAAAGAAGGGGCACCTACACCCCAATGTTCATAGCAGCAATGTCCATGATAGCCAAACTGTGGAAGGAGCCAAGATGTCCATCAACAGATGAATGGATAAAGAAGAAGTGGTTCATATATACGATGGAATATTATTCAGCCACCAGAAAGGATGAATACCTGCCATTTGCATCGACATGGATGGAACTAGAGGGGATTATGCTAAGTGAAATAAGTCAAGCAGAGTAAGACAATTATATGATTTCACTCATATGTGGAACATAAGGAATAGCATGGAAAACCACAGGGAAAGGGAGGGAAAACTGAATGGGAAGAATTCAGAGAGGGGGACAAACCATGGGAGACTCTGGACTCCAGGAGCCAAAGTGAGGGTTACAGAAGGGAGGTGGGGAGGGGATGGGGTAGCCAGGTGATGGGTATTAAGGAGGGCACATGTGGTGATGAGCACTGGGTGTTATATGCAACTAATGAATAGTTGAGCACTACATCAAAAACCAATGATGTACTATATGCTGGCTAATTAAACAAAATAGAAAATCCACCAAAAACTAGTAAAAGTGATAAATTAATTCAGCAAAGTCACAGGATAGAAAGACAATGTACAGAAATCTGTTGCATTTCTATATACCAATGGAGCAGCAGAAAGAGAAATTAAGAAAACAATCCTTTTTATAATTGCACCAAAAATAATAAGATAGCAAGAATGAACTTAACCAAAAAATTGAAAGAACTATACTCTGAAAACTATAAAGCATTGATGAAAGAAATTGAAAATGACACAAAGAAATGGAAAAACATCCCATGCTGTTGGATTGGAAGAACAAATATTGTTAAAATGTCCATACTACTGAAAGCAATTTACACATTTAATGCAATACCTATCAAAATACCAACAGCATTTTTCACAAAACTAGAAAAAAAATAATTCTAAAATTTGTATGGAACCACTAAAAAGTCCATATAGCCAAAGCAATCTTGAAAAAGAAAAACAAAGTTGGTGGCATCATAATGCCAGATTTCATGCTATATCACAAGGCTGTAATCACCAAGACAGTATGGTACTGGCACAAAAACAGACACATAGATCAATGGAACAGAATAGAGAACCAGGAAATGGACCCTCAACTCTATGGTCAACTCACCTTCGACAAAGCAGGAAAGAATGTCCAGTGGAAAAAAAGACAGTCTCTTCAAAAAATGGTGCTGGGAAAATTGGATAGCCACATGCAGAAGAATGAAACTGGACCATTTCCTTACACCATACACAAAAATAAACTCAACATGAATGAAGGGGCTAAATGTGAGACAGGAATCCATCAAAATCCTAGAGGAAAACAGAAGCAGCAACTTATTTGACTTCAGCAGCAGTAACTTCTTCCTAGTCATGTCTCCAAAAGCAAGGGAAACAAAAGCAAAATGAAATATTGGGACTTCATAAAGATAAAAACCTTCTGTACAGAAAAGGGAACAGTCGACAAAACCAGAAGACAACCTACAGAATCGGAAAAGATACTTGTAAATGTCTTATCAGTTAAAGGGCTGGTATCCAAGATATATAAAGAACTTATCAAAATCAACACCCAATAAACAAATAACCCAATCAAGAAACGGGCAAAAGACATGAACAGACATTTCTCCAAAGAAAATATACACATAGCCAACAAATCAAAAACACAATGAGATACCACCTCACACCAGTTAGAATGGCAAAAATTAACAAGTCTGGAAATAACAAATGCTGGTGAGTATGTGAATAAAGGGAACCTTCCTACACTGTTGGTGGGAATGCAAGCTGGTACAGCCACTTTGGAAAACAGTGTGGAGGTTCCTCAAAAAGTTAAAAATAGAGCTACCATATGATCCAGCAGTTGCACTACTAGTTATTTATCCAAAGGAATCAAGTGTTGTGTTCTTTTTTTTTTTTAAGATTTTTATTTATTTATTTGAGAGAGAGAGAGAGTGAGCACGAGAGGAGGGAGCAGGAGAGGGAGAAGCAGACTCCCCACTGAGCAGGAAGCCCAATGGGGGACTCGATCCCGGGACTCCAGGATCATGACCTGAGCTGAAGGCAGTCCCCCAACCAACTGAGCCACCCAGGTGCCCCTAAGTGTTGTGTTCTAAAGGAGCACCTGCATCCCAATGTTCATAGCAACAATGTCCACAATAGCCAAACTATACAAAGAGTCCAGATTTTCATCAACAGATGAATGGATAAAGAAGATGTGGTATATATGCAAGTGAAATATTAGTCATCAAAATGGATGAAATCTTACTGTTTGCAGCTACACTGATTGAACTGGACAGTATTATGCTAAGTGAAATAAATGAATCAGAGATAGATAATTATCATATGGCTTCATTCATAGATGTAATTTAAGAAACAAAATGGAGGATGATAAGGGAAGGGAGGGAAAAATAAAATAAGATGAAATCAAATTGAAGGTTGCTGGAGTGGATGGGGGTGAGGAGAATGGGTGATGGGCAATAAGGAGGGCATATGATGGAATCAGCACTGGATGTTATATGCGATTGATGAATAACTGAACTCTACATCTGAAACTAATGATACACTATATGTTAATTATTTAATTTAAATAAAATAAGATTATAAAGAAAAGAACACAAAGAAAAATCCCTGAGTGGGAGCACAGTATATTTTAGGTTGAGTGTGTGTGTGTTGGGGAAAAACAGACACTATATATACACAGAATAGATAAGTAAATTATATAGAATGTTAGAAGAGTATTGGTGATTTGGTAAAAGAAAAAGTAGCAAAGAAGTGAGACCAATACAAAACCATGAGGGTAAGAATGGGAAGCTCATCTAGGCCTGTTTGAATAAGTAACTTCAGAACACAGACTAGAAAGCAAAGAGACAATTAGTCCCATACATACTTGGTAGAAGACTATGGACAGTATGTTCCAGAACTGCATGGATGCTAATTTGTTGGCATGGAGAAGACAGAGATGAGATCAGAAGTATCTAGAAACATGACTGGCAGAGTCTTGGAAGACTTATAAGGACTGTGGCTTTGACTCCAAGGTCAATGGAAAGCCATTTGTAGGGTTTTAAGCAAAGGCTAAAATCTGGCTTTCATGTTTTATTTTAGCTACTCTGTTGAAGTAGGTTGCTAAAGGGCCTGGATAGATGTAGGGAGATTAAGCAAACATTTCAGAAATCCATTTGAGAAATATGTGGCTCAGAGCAGGGTGGTTAACAGTGGAGGTGGTGAGAAGTCCTCAGATTCTGGATGTGTTTGGAAGTAGAGACGATAGAAATCCCAGTAACTGGACATAAGAATGTGGGAAGATCAGCACTCATGGATAATTCCAAAGCTTTGAGCCTAAGGCATTGAAGGATGCCACTGCCATCCATAGGAATAAGGAAGGGTGTGCCTTGAAAAGTATGGGATGGGGGGTCAAGATACAAGGTTGGACTTGTTATGTCAGAAATGTCTAGGAGCCATTTGAATGGAAACTTCACCTAAGCAGTTAGATGCATGACTGAATCAGCAAGTAAATATATGTAAAATGTTTAGGAATCCCTGAAGACAAACATCCCACAAGAAAAAAAAGATGTGTGCAAAAGGCATGAATGGTAATTTAACAGAAATCATGGATGACCAATAAACACATAAAATGATACTGAGTATAATTAATAATCATGGAAATGAAAATGAAACCATTAAATAGTATTGCACACTTATTTTTTGGCAAATATTTAAATGAGCAAACATACCAGATTTTCATGATGCTCTGGAGCAAAATAAAGTCTGATGCATTAAGGGTAGGAGTGTAAATTTGCTCAATCACTTTGGAAAATAATCAGGAATTACCAGGTTCTAAAATCCATTTATTTCTGTCCTGGGTGTTTGTCCTAAAGCAACTCTTGCTTTCACAGAGAGACCTGTCCAAATGCACTCATTGAACTTGTATTTGTGATAGCACAAAATTGGAGGGGAAAAAATGAATAGGTTGTTGAAACAATGTAACACTACATAGCAGTTATAAACCATCAGTGCTTGCCATAATGAATCTCCCAGACCAAAAAAAAAAAAAAAAGAGAGAGAGAGAGAGAGAGAAAAGACAGAACAATTTTCGTATGATTCTTTGAATTGTAAGCCTTAAAAATTAAACAACAAAGGTTAATTAGTAGCAAATGAGTTTACTCAGGAATATCAGGAGAATTACAATTCAGGACATGCAACCTATGGTGAGCCATAGAAAAGTCAAGAGAACAAAGAAGGAGAGCATCCTTTTATTGAGGGGAGGAGGAAACTGTAACAGGTTTTTTTTGAAACAAAAAAATTCATTGGAGGAAAATGAGATTTCAGAGTGGTTGTGTCAACTCATTGCCTGCAAGCCAGGGGCAGCTTGCTGTTGCTAGACCAAGAGGAAATCTTCCCTCTTGCTGAACCATGCAACCTACAATAACTGGTAGTGCATGAGAACTCACTTTTCATGGCTTCTGGACTCCATTTTGAATGAGATTTCCTTTATTTATGTTCAAAGAATGTGAAGCTCAAAACAGACACACAAAGCTATTTGACAATACAAATATTTATGATATAATTATAAAGAAAAACATAGGATTGACTAAAACACAATTAAGGGTGTTGTAACCTTCTGGGGAAGGTGGGAAGAAACCACCATGGTTTGAATGCAATGTTGATGTGCATTTCCTGTATGTGTAGTGATGATATGTTTTTATTTTATTTTAAATGTATCAGTATTAATAAAATGTACTATCTTATGTGTGCAATATCTTTTGTAATATTCATTAAAATAACTTTATTTTTATTTTTTAAATTTTATTTTATTATGTTATGTTAGTAACCATACAATACATCATTTGTTTTTGATGTGGTGATCCACGATCCATTGTTTTCGTATAACACCCAGTGCTCCATGCAGTACATGCCCTCCTTAATACCCATTTTTAAAAGTGTAAAAAATCAACCCAAAGCCATCAAGAAAAGCTCATTTTGTTTTTCTTCCATCTCTTATTAATAAGTATACTATTGCTATCCCTCTCTCAATACACTTGCAAATACAGATATGCTTCTAATAACAAAAAATGGTCCGTGCATTATTTATGAGGATTGTATTTAATTCCAGGAGTAAACAAAATATGTCAAATACTCAATGACACTTATAAGAAAGTAAAGATTAGCAGTTGATTAAAAAATTCACAGCAATGGATAGTCCAATAGCAAACAAATATATGAAGAGGTGATTAAATTACTTTCTATAGATTTGTTATGGAAGGGCATCACCAAAAACACCAAAAATAAATAATACTTTATTTCCATTATAATAATGAAGACACAGTATTGTAGTTGTGACAGAAAAAAATAATAATAAACCTGGATCAACTTGCACAAGAATCTTTTTTTATTTTTTTTTCAAGATTTGTGTATTTATTTGAGAGAGTGAGCAAGCACAGAAGTAGGGGCAGAGGGAGAGGAAAAGAGAATCTCTGGGAGACTCCACGCTGAGTGTGGAGCCCAATATGGGGCTCAATCTCACCACCTGAGATCATGACCTGAGCTGAAACCGAGAGTCCGATGCTTAACCAACTGAGCCACCCAGGTGCCCCAACTTGCACAAGAATCTTAAACAACTTCTGCTATAGATTCATACCAAAGACAAATGAAATGTATATCAAATGTATATCAAAATCAAAAGTTTTGTTTTTTTTGTTTTTTTTTTGGCAGAAAACTCCTGGTGAGTATCTGGACAGATCTAAAACACAGAAATGTTGCAGAGTAGGTGGGTCTAAACTAAAGACTTGCTGGCTCTGTCACTGGAGGCAGAAGGTAGCAGCTTCCTAGGGATAAAGGTGAGGAATGAGATCACACAGCAAATAGGTGACAGGAGACCTTTGATGCGAAGCCAGAGGATGCCGTGGACTTCTGGTTTATTTAAAAGGAACTAATGTAACTGAGCCCAACTGCCATCTCTTATTAAGCTTTTTAAGCTTATTAAGCTTTTATGGGAAGTTTTGAGGTCAGAAAGTTGATGAGAAAGGCTGAATATTACTGCTAAGAACTGGGTCAAACTCTCTCCTGGCTCTGGATCTGCCATATCCATGATCTCTGAATGAGGAATGAGATTCTAGTTACGAATAACAAGGGCGAGTTTTCAATTTAAATTCCAGATGACTGCTGGGAAAAATTTATAAAGCTGTTAGACAGACACAGTAAGCACAGATGATGGGAGCCGGAACACACAGTGTGTGTGCACGTGTGTGTTTGTGTGTGTGTGTGTGTGAGAGAGAGAGAGAGAGATTGAGAGAGGGATTTCCATATGATTAAGCATAATGTTTGGGAAAAAAAAGTCCCAAACTACCATAGTAATAGCACCTTATTACAAATAGAATTTATATTTTAGATAAGAACATTTTTGCAACACATACACATATGCAAACATACATAGATGCACATACACTTTAAACAATGAAATAAAAGAATAACTTTTATTTTAACAGAATAAGGATTTATGAGACAAATCAGGAAGGATAAAATAAGAAAAGCAGATAAAAACAATACCAAAAATCTTGTAAATATAATTAATTGAAATAAAAATAAAATAAATGGAATGCATTCCAGATTCAACATAGTGAAAGAATGATGTATTTAATTAGAAGACAGTGATGAGATATGTACCCAGTATGTAACAAAGAAGGTAAGAAATATGAAAAGTTGTTACAATATGGGGGGAATGAGAGTTATAAGTCATGGGTGATTAAAAATATCTATGGACTTTACAATCTTTTTTTTTTTTTTAAGATTTTTTTTTTTTTTTAATTCATGAGAGACAGAGCGAGAGAGAAAGGCAGATGGAGAAACAGGCTCCCAAGGAGCAGGGAGCCCAATGCGGGACTCGATCCCAGGACCCTGAGACCATGACCTGAGCCGAAGGCAGACGCCCAACCATCTGAGCCACCCAGGCGCCCTGGACTTTACAATCTTAAATAAGATACCTAAAGACTAAACACCATAGAGTATGCTGAGAATTTTTACAACTTTCCAAGTTGTGATTAGTTAAATATTTAAATATTATTAACATTTGTTATATCATGATATAGTAATGATAATCATAGTTACTATCTTTTTTTAAAGATTTTATTTATTTATTTGACAGAGAGAGACACAGCGAGAGAGCACAAGCAGGGGGAGTGGGAGAGGGAGAAGCAGGCTTCCCGCTGAGCAGGGAGCCTGACGCGGGACTCGATCCCAGGACCCTGGGATCATGACCTGAGCCGAAGGCAGACGCTTAACCAACTGAGCCACCCAGGCACCCCATATACTGTTATTACCTTAAACATGCATGGGATTGAAATACTCTTTAACATAAAAATAAGGAAGAAAATAGGGATAGGTAGATTGTGGGAGACCTAAGACATTTTAATTTAAAAAAATAATAAGTTTAAGAAGTTGGGAAGGTGGAACACTAAGTAGAAAATACTAAAAATAATTTGGGGCCAGAGCACAGTCATCAAAGTAACAGAAAAGAGAGAAAACTGATGGAACATGACTTATCTTGGAAGTTCTCCAAGACAATCAATACTTTTCCTTAAATGAGGGCTGTAATTGAAATAGTTTCACTGAAATAAGTCAATTCAGTCTGTTGTATGAATTTTTGTATTTTTCACTGGCTTGACTGAATGCATTATGAAATTGATACAATTTATTAGTTGTATTGAATATTCTGGTCCCCATTCTTGGATTTTACGAAGAAGTGAAACTTGTGTATAAACTTTGAACTATTGGAATAACTTCTTGAAAAGTAAGGGGATTGTATAGCATTTGTTTCCACACCTAATAAAATGCCCACTTATATTTTCAGCTCAGTGGGAGTTTTACCATAAATGCTGTGACATAGTATATATATTAAAATTGGAGGGAGGACGAACCATGAAAGACAATGGACTCTGAGAAACAAACTGAGGGTTCTAGAGGGGAGGGAGTGGGGGGATGTGTTAGCCTGGTGATGGGTATTAAAGAGGGCATATATTAAATAGAGCACTGGGTGTTATATTTAAACAATGAATCGTGGAACACTACATCAAAAACTAATGATGTAATGTATGGTGACTAACATAATAAAATTAAAAAATATATTAAAATAAGCTACATCTGAATCTGGAGTTGTCTTCAAGATACTGAAATAAGTGGCATTATCAGGGAAAAGAGTCCATCCTTGAAATGATCAATTTATTCTAGTGTCACTCATTGTAACCACAAAAGCCTCATAAAGCAGGTGTATAGTGGTTAAATGAGACCACAGCCACCAAAGAAAGTTCATTTGGCTCTCCTACTACCTCAAATTAATGAATCCACAATTGTCCTCCCACTCCCAATACACCTGTCATCACAACGTGTTTAATGATAAGCAAATGGTCTGTATGTCCTATTTGAAAAGTACATCTGATCTCAGGAGAAAACTGAAACTTCTTTTCTCAAAGTTTCTCTTTGTTTTCACTGTTGCCAATTTCACCTTAAGTGAATGTAGATCTTCATTAGTGTCAGAAAGCCAGGGAGAGCTGATTTAGAAACCCAAGGGATGTTTTAACAAACTCGTCTTCTCCGGGGATACAAACTACACAGGCAGCGCTTGTCATTTCCTCTGTTTAGTTATAACTTTTTAATTGTTGTACTGTAGCTCTCTAACAAGTCCCTTGGAACATCCAGAGCAGGAGTATAATGGGCAGGGCTCCCAGCTCCCCGAAGTCTCGCTCAGTAAAGAAAACAAAGCTGCTTTCCAGCCCCACCCCCATGTTCTAAGAGAGACAATTTAATTCTTTACTCAGTCCCTATGACTTTAATTTGCTTCTATTTTAATGGTCTCACTGGGATGCCCAGTGATTATCAGGTTAGAGAAACCAAACCACCTCAGGGAACTTTTGGTGAAATGTGTCCATTGGAACAAAGCCATCACACTTTGAATTCAAACTTTTGGGTAATGCAAACACTACTTTTTCTCAAACAAAAGTTCTTTATTGTTTTTGTTGCTATTGTTGTTCATATACACCTTAATTCACCTTTGAAAAACAGAATATGTATTCTGAGTCCTCCATTATTAGAAAGCTTCAGGAGGAAAGATACATTTATCAATCCAACCATCACTAAAAAAAAACCAATCTACTCACGTTCCACTCCCCTTCCACATCCTCTTTCTTCCACTCCCTGAAAGCATAGAATAAAGTACTTAAGTAACTGATTACTGGTCAGATCGTAAATACAACTCGGATTTAACAACTGGCTCATCAGTGCACGTGAGGAGTTATATATGTAACTTTGTAATAGTTACAACAGAAAGTGCTTCTTGCAGATATTGAAAAATTCTCAGATTCTTGTTTGGATAGCTTTAGTACATAGTATTTTAATATTTTTAACTGAAATTATATCTTACATTTCCCCTTTTATTTTAGGTGCTGAGGATCAAGCACAGTTCTGAGATCTGATCCCAACAGCATATTCCATTTATTTGTTATTTACAAAATGAGATATATTCACCCAAGTCATGCTACTTGCTGCCTCCATCTGGTCTAAGACATTCCATAAAGTAGATCTTACACAAGATTTTAGTTCATCAGAGATAAAGGGCATATATTTTAAAATGGACAGTACAAAGAGATACACATAGGCCATAGAGGCCTTTATCACCTCATATTATTTGAAATCATTCAAGTTAGGCTATGTAGGAATATGTTTATATTATTTTGTATTTATTTACATATGTACATAGAACGCAATTCATGTGTCTATATAAATTTATATTCATATTTATATGTTATATTTTATACATTTCTTATAAGCTTATCTACATAATTATGGTCACAAGAGACAGGATGGGGTTTGATAATAAATGTGTGTGTGTGCCGCTATATGCCTACTCCTAGGGAAAATCGATCCATCACACTGGAACCCCAGAAGGTTCATGTGAACCCCATCTGAGTGCACGTGAGCATGGAGAAGGAGCAGGGGCCAGTAGAAAATGATGAACGGAAGTACATTGCTGAATTCTGGACTATTTTAAAAATCATGGGATGCCCAGTAACTATATAACCATCATCACAGTGGTCTCAAGCAGAACTGCTTTCGCTCCCAATAGGTGAAGGAATGATATTTGAACATAATCTCAGAAAAAGATAATGCTCATAAAAAAATATTCTCAAGCATTTTAGTAAAGATGCAGTGGGCTAAACCATGCAAAATCCCACATAAAACAAGATATAATATTTAGAAATAGCTATCCAAAAGTACAGTACCACCACCAAGGATATTATTCAGATAGAAATATTTTAATGAGGACAAAATTAATATCTCTAATTCCTTAGCAAATGACAACCTGAAGATCTAAATTTGATTAATATGGTCTGTTCACTCTTTATCTTTAAAATGATGTAATCAGTGTAAACATGGTTAAAAAAAGCTATTCAAAATCAAATGAATTTTCCTTTAGTATTCTCCAGGACACCATGAGATTCTATGTAGAAGTATCTGAAAAGGAATTCTGCTTTATACATACCTCAAATTTTAAATAGTTCCTCTATTAAGTTAGAAATGGCACAGAGCGGGGTGCCTGGGTGGTTCAGTTGGTTAAGCGACTGCCTTCGGCTCAGGTCATGATCCTGGAGTCCTGGGATCGAGTCCCACATCGGGCTTCCTGCTCGGCAGGGAGTTTGCTTCTCCCTTTGACCCTCCCCTCTCGCATGTGCTCTCTCTCATTCTCTCTCTCTCAAATAAATAAATAAAATCTTTAAAAAAAAAAAAAAGAAATGGCACAGAGTTCAAATTTTAATATCAAAAAAGACTTCTTTAGAAAAGTGTTCTACTATGAATATTTGATAAATATCATCACTATTTTTTACTTTAGTCTTTTATTATGTTAATTTCTACATATAAATGTTTTATTTAAATGTCATTTATGAAACAAAGAGTGAAATCGAGGTTCTGAAGTGTTCTTCTTCAGGTGCTTTGAGTGTCATAGCAAATGTGTTTCATCTCACTTACTGTGCCAATCATTTCATGGCAACTTCACTCGGGATCCCAAGGTAATTTGAAGCTCAACAGAAAAAGGAATGTGGAGGCACATATAGTATTTGAATAACACCCTTTTTTTTTGTATTTTTCCAGGTTTATTGAAATATAACTGATATGTGACATTGCATAAGTTTAAAGTATACAGTGTAGGGATTTTATATACTACAGTGTAGTTATTTATATGTAGTACTTTTATGCATATATTGCAATATGAACATGCACTTCTTTATTGAGAAAATGCTTCATTTTATATATTCATAAACCTTTCATGTATTAAAGTTTGATTATCTGTATTATTTTTCTGACTTGAAACTGTGACACTATTGCCATTCTTCTTAAGTTAGTATCGCTGTATTATGTCATAATAAAGGGGACAATCCAACAAGAAGACCTAACAATTGTAAATATTTATGTCCCCAACATGGGAGCACACAATATATAAAACAACAAAAAATAAACATAAAGGAACTAATCGATAATAATACAAAAATAGTAGAGTATTTTAACACCCCACTTATAGCAATGGACAGATCATCTAAGCAGAAGATCAACAATAAATAAGGGCTTTGAATGACACACTGGAGCAGATGGACTCTCCCTCATATATATATTATGTGTATATATAATACACATATATAAAAAACACACACACACATATATACAATATATAATTTGTATACACTATATATATTCAGAACATTCATTCCTAAAGCAACAGAGTACACGTTCTTTTCAAGTGTACATGAGACATTCTCAAGAATAGGTCACATATGTACTAGATCACAAATTAGGCATCAAAAAGAACAAAAATACTGAGATGATTCCATGTATATTTTCTGAACACAATGTTAGGAAACTTGAAGTCAACCACAAGAAAAACATTTGGAGAGACCATAAATCCATGCAGGTTAAACATCATACTACTAAACAATGAATGTATCAACCAGGAAATCAAAGAAAAAATTAAAAATAAAATAATGACAATAAATGAAAATGAAAACACAATGGTCCAAAACCTTTGGGATGAAACAAAAGTGGTCATAAGTGGGGAGCATTTAGCAATACAGGCATACCTCAAGAAGCAAGAAAGATCACAAGTAACTAACCTAACCTTATACCTAAGGGAGCTAGAAAAAGAACAACAAATGAGGTCTAAATCCAGGAGAAAGAAGGAAATCATAAAGATTAGAGCAGAAATAAGTAATATAGATAATTAGGGCAGAAATAAGTGATAATTAGAGCAGAAGTAAGTGATACAGAAACTAAAACAAACAAATAAAAACATCACAGTAGAATATATCAATTAAACCAGGAGATGGTGTTTTGGAAAAGTTAATAAAATTGATAACCCCCTAGCCAGACTTATCAAAACAAAACAGAAAAGACCCAAATAAATAAAATCATACATGAGAACAGAGAAATAACAACCAACATTACAGAAATACAAACAATTATAAAACAATATTATGAAAAACTATACCAACAAATTGGACAACTTGGAAGAAATAGATAAATTCCTAGAGGGGAAAAAACAAAACAACAACAACAAAAAACAAAACAAAACAAAACAAAAAAAACAAGCAAAATGAAAACAAATGACTGGAACTAAAATAGGAAGAAATAGAAAATTTCAACAGACTGATAACCAGCAAAGACATTGAATCAGTAATAAAAAACCTCCCAACAAACCAAAGTCTAGGGCCAGATAGCTTCACAGACAAATTTTACCAAACATTTAAAGAAGAGTTAATACCTATTCTTCTCAAACTATTCCAAATAATTGAAAAGGAAGGAGAACTTCCAAATTCATTCTATGAAACCAGTAATACCCTGGTAACAAAACCAGATAAAGGGACCATTAAAAAAGAGAACTACAGGACAATATTCTTGATGAACATGGATACAAAATTTCTCAATAGAATATTAGCAAAATGTTGGAGAGGTTGTGGAGAAAGGGGAACCCTCTTACACTCTTGGTGGGAATGCAAGTTGGTACAGCCACTTTGGAAAACAGTGTGGACGTTCCTCAAAAATTTAAAAATAGAGCTACCCTATGACCCAGCAATTGCACTAGTGGGTATTTACCCCAAAGACACAGATGTAGTGAAAAGAAGGGCCATATGCACCCCAATGTTCATAGCAGCAATGTCCGCAATAGCCAAACTGTGGAAAGAGCTGAGATGCCCTTCAACAGATGAATGGATAAAGAAGATGTGGTCCATATATACAATGGAATATTACTCAGCCATCAGAAAGGATGAATACCCAACTTTTACATCCACATGGATGGGACTGGAGGAGATTATGCTAAGCGAAATAAGTCAAGCAGAGAAAGTCAATTAGCATATGGTTTCACTTATTTGTGGAACATAAGGAATAGCATGGAGGACACTAGGAGAAGGAAGGGAAAAATGGGCGGGGGAATTGGAGGGAGAGATGAACCCTGAGAGACTATGGACTCTGAGAAACAAACAGGGTTTTAGAGGGGAGTGGGGAGGGGGGATTGGTTAGCCCTGTGATGGGTATTAAGGAGGGCACATACTGCATGGAGCACTGGGTGTTATACGAAAACAATGGATTGTGAATCACCACATCAAAAACTAATGATGTATTATATCATGACTAACATAACATAATAAAATTAAAAAAAAAGAATATTAGCAAAATTAAATCCAACAGCACATTTAAAGAATAATTCAATATTATCAAGTGGGATTTATTCCTGGGTTGCAAGTGTGGTTCAATATTCACAAATCAATGTGATAAAATACATTAATAAAAAGAAGGATAATAACCTTATAAGGTCCTTCCATTACATACAGAAATGAATTTGGCAAAGTATAACATCCATTCATGATTTAAAAAAAAACAAAACTTCAACAAAGTAGGGTTGAGGGAACACTTCAACATAATAATATCCACATATGAAAAACCCACAGCTAATATCATCTTCAATGGGGAAAAACTGAAATATTTTCCTTTACAGTCAGGAAGAAGACAGGGATGTCCACTCTCACTGCTGTTATTTAACATAGTACTGTTAAGTCCTAGCCACCACATTCAGACAACACAACAACAACAACAATAATTAAAGGCATCCAAATCACCAAGGAAGACCTCAAGCTTTTGTTATTTGCAGAATATGTGATGGTCGGGGTGCCTGGGTGGCTCAGTCATTGAGCATCTGCCTTCAGCTCAGGTCATGATCCCAGGGTCCTGGGATCGAGCCCTGCATTGGGCTCCCTGCTCCACAGGAAGCCTGCTTCTCCTTCTCCCACTCCCCCTGCTTGTGTTCCCTCTCTCGCTGTGTCTCTCTCTGTCAAATAAATAAATAAAATCTTTAAAAAAAAAAAAAGAATACATGATGGTCTATGAAAAAACCCAAAAGATTCCACCAAAAGTTTGCTAGAACTGATATGAGTTCAGTAAACTCTCAGAATACCAAATCACTGTACAGATCTGTTCCATTTGTATAAACCAATAATGTATCAGCAGAAAGAGAAATCAAGGAATTGATCCCATTTATAATTATGCCCAAAGTCATAAGATACATAGGAACATACCAAACTAAAGAGGTAAAACATCTGCATTCTTAAAACTATAAAACACTGATGAAAGAAATTGAAGATGACACAAAGAAATGGAAAGGCATTCCATGCTCATGGATTGGAAGAACAAATATTGTTAAAATGCCTGTACTCCCCAAAGTAATCCACACATTTAACATAATTCCTATCAAAATACCAACAACATTTTTCACAGAGCTAGAACAAACAATCCTAAAATTTGTATGGAACCACGAAAGACCCACAAATAGCCAAAGTAACCTCAAAAAGAAAAATGAAGCTGGAGGAATCACAGTTCTGGACTATGATTTATATTACAAAGCCGTAGTGATCAAGACAGTATGGTACTGACACAAGAATAGACATGTAGATAAGTGGAACAGGACAGAAAATTGAGCAATGAACCCACAACGTTATAGTCAATTAATCTTTGATAAAGCAGGAGAAAATATCAAATGGGAAAAAGAGAGTTTCTTCAATAAATGGTGTTAGGAAAACTAGACAGCTACATTCAAAAGAATGAAACTGGACCACTTTCTTACACCATACACAAAAATTCAAAATGAATGAAAGACTTAAACGTGAGAGAGGAAACCAATAAAATCCTAGAGGAGAACACAGGAAGTAACCTCTTTGACAATGGCCATTGCAACTTCTTTTTTTTATTATTATGTTATGTTAATCACCATACATTACATCATTAGTTTTTGATGTAGTGTTCCATTATTCATTATTTGCGTATAACACCCAGTGCTCCATGCAGAACGTGCCCTCTTTCATACCCATCACCAGGCTAACCCATCCTTTCACTGCCCTCCCCTCTAGAACCCTCAGTTTGTTTCTCAGGGTCCATAGTCCCTCATGATTCATCTCCCCCTCCGATTCCCCCCCTTCATTTTTCCTCTCCTGCTCTCTCCTTCTTCTTCTTCTTCTTCTTCTTCTTCTTCTTCTTCTTCTTCTTCTTCTTCTTCTTCTTCTTCTTCTTCTTCTTCTTCTTAACATATAATGTATTATTTGTTTGGGAGGTACAGGTCTGTGATTCAACAGTCTTACACACTTCACAGCACTCACCATAGCACATACCCTCCCCAATGTCTATCACCCAGCCACCGCATCCCTCCAACTCCCCACCATTCTAGCAAACATCAGTTTGTTTCCTGAGATTAAGAATTCCTCATATCAGTGAGGTCATATGATACATGTCTTTCCTTTTTTTTTTTTTTGATAAATGCCTTTCCTGATTAACTTATTTCCCTCAGCATAATACCCTCCAGTTCCATCCACGTCATTGCAAATGGTAAGATTCCATTGCTTTTGATGGCTGCATAATATTCCATTGTATATATACACCACATCCTCTTTATCAATTCATCTGTCGATGGACATCTTGGCTCTTTCCACAGTTTGGCTATTGTGGACGTTGCTGCTATAAACATTGGGGTGCACGTACCCCTTCGGATCCTTACATTTGTACCTTTTGGGTAAATACCCAGTAGTGCAATTGCTGGATCATAGGGTAGCTCTATTTTCAACTTTTTGAGGAACCTCCATACTGTTTTCCAGAGTAGTTGCACCAGCTTGCATTCCCACCAACAGTGTAGGAGGGTTCCCCTTTCTCCGCATCCCCGCCAACATCTGTCATTTCCTGACTTGTTAATTTTAGCCATTCTCACTGGTGTGAGGTGGTATCTCATTGAGGTTTTGATTTGGATTTCCCTGATGCCGAGCAATGTTGAGCATTTTTTCATGTGTCTGTTGGCCATTTGGATATCTTCTTTGGATAAATGTCTGTTCATGTCTTCTGCCCATTTCTTGATTGGATTCTTTGTTCTTTGGGTGTTGAGTTTGATAAGTTCTTTATAGATTTTGGATACTTGCCCTTTATCTGATATGTCATTTGCAAATATCTTCTCCCATTCTGTCGGTTGTCTTTTGTTTTTGTTGACTGTTTCTTTTGCTGTGCAAAAGCTTTTTATCTTGATGAAGTCCCAATAGTTCATTTTTGCCCTTGCTTGCCTTGCCTTTGGTGATGTTTCTAGGAAGAAGTTGCTGCGGCTGAGGAAGAAGAGGTTGCTGCCTGTATTCTCCTTTAGGATTTTGATGGACTCCTGTCTCACATTGAGGTCTTTCAACCATTTGGACTCTATTTATGTGTGTGGTGTAAGGAAACGGTCCAGTTTCATTCTTCTGCCTGTGGCTGTCCAATATTCCCAACACCATTTGTGGAAGAGACTTTTTTCCTCTGGACATTCTTTCCTGCTTTGTCAAAGATTAGTGCACCATAGAGTTGAGGGTCAATTTCTAGGCTCTCTATTCTGTACCATTGATCTATATGTCTGTTTTTGTGCCAGTACCATACTGTCTTGATGATGACAACAACTGCCTTTGCTGCATCCAAAAGATTTTGAACAGTTGTGTTTTCATTTTCATTGGTTTCCATGAATTTTTTTCATTCTTCTTCAATTTCCTGGATTGATCCATTCATTCTTCAGTAGGATGCTCTTTAGCCTCCATGTATTTGGGTTCTTTCTGACTTTCCTCTTGTGGTTGAGTTCTAGTTTTAAAGCATTGTGGTCTGAAAATAGGCAGGGAATGATCCCAATCTTTTGGTACTGGTTGAGACCTGATTTGTGACCTTGGATGTGATCTATTCTAGAGAATGTTCCATGGGCACTAGAGAAGAATGTGTATTCCGTTGCTTTGGGGTGGAATGTTCTGAATATGTCTGTGAAGTCCATTTGGTCCAGTGTGTCATTTAAAGTCTTTATTTCCTTGTTGATCTTTTGCTTAGATGATCTGTCCATTTCAGTGAGGGGGGTGTTAAAGTCTCCCACTATTATTGTATTGATGTCAATGTGTTTCTTTGCTTTTGTTATTAATTGGCTTATATAATTGGCTCCTCCCGTGTTAGGAGCATATATATTTACAATTGTTAGATCTTCTTGTTGGATAGACCCTTTAAGTAGGATATAGTGTCCTTCCTCATCTCTTATTACAGTCTTTGGTTTAAAATCTAATTTGTCTGATATAAGGATTGCCACTCCAGCTTTCTCTTGGTGTCCATTAGCATGGTAAATGGTTTTCCTCCCCTTCACTTTCAATCTGGGAGTGTCTTTGGGTCTAAAATGAGTCTCTTGCAGACAGCATATCAATGGATCTTGTTTTTTTTGGTTTTTTTTTTTATCCATCTGATAGACTGTGTCTTTTGATTGGGGCATTTAGCCCATTTACATTCAGGGTAACTATTGAAAGATAGGAATTTGGTGCCATTATATTGCCTGTAAGGTGACTGTTACTGTCTGTGTTCCTTTCTTGTCTATGTTACTTTTAGGCTCTCTCTTTGCTTAGAGGACCCCTTTCAATATTTCTTGTAGGGTTGATTTCGTGTTTGCAAATTCCTTTATTTTCTGTTTGTCTTGGAAGATTTTTATCTCTCCTTCTATTTTCAATGACAGCCTAGCTAGATATAGTATTCTTGGCTGCATAGTTTCTCATTTAGTGCTCTGAATATATCATGCCAGTCCTTTCTGGCCTGCCAGGTCTCTGTGGATAGGTCTGTTGCCAATCTAATGTTTCCACCATTTTAGGTTACAGATCTCTTCTCCCAAGCTGCTTTCAGGATTTTCTTTGTTTCTTTTTTTTTTTTTAAGATTATTTATTTTTTTTTTTTTGACAGGGAGACAGTGAGAGAGGGAATACAAGCAGGGGGAATGGGAGAGGGTGAAGCAGGCTGCCCGCTGAGCAGGGAGCCCAATGCGGGGTTGGATCCCAGGACCCCAGGACCACAACCTGAGCCAAAGGCAGACCCTCAACAACTGAGCCACGCAGCCGCCCCCATTTCAGGCTTTTTGAAAAGTTCCTTCTTCTTTCTGTTAATGTGTGGTAATCTTAATCAAGCACAGGCAGAAATAGGCCAGGAATCCCCGAGATGTTCAGACTAAAAAATAGTAATACATAAGAAATATCTTGTAGTTATCCTCAGAGATCCACTTCCATTATAAGTGCTATTGCCAATGGATCACACCAGCTTTACAACCACAAAATCAACACAATATGCGAAGATTTCTATAGTAAATATACATCCAAGAAGGTCTAAGGGTTGAATGGACAATTCCATCTAAGAAAAATAAAAACAAAAAAACAGGGCAGATCCTTGTTCATCTCAACTGCTTGCTCCTACCCAAAACAATTCCCACAGTCCAAATCTAAAATGATTCTTCCCACCAGGGAGTCTACCAAAAACAATTTCACCCCATCCTCCTTTCTATCCTTCCTAACTAAGCCAACCCACTTCCTACTCCAACAAAATTCTTGTTCTTCAATTCCATGTATTTCCATGGGTGAAGAGTAAACTGTCTCTATTCTTGGGCAGTACCTGTCCCCCGCTCAAAAAAAGAGACACACTCTGTTTGTTACTGTATGTTCCCAGTGTGCTGAGTCCTTGTATACAATTTTAAATGACTGAACACTCAGACTGATGAAGGCAAGAAGGCAAACAGGAGGATACAGAAGACCAATGCATTTTGAAGTTTTCTGTGACACACAAAAACCACACATGGTGTAACACCTAACACATTCACATACATATGTATACCTAAAGCAAGCTTCAAGAAACAATACTTGGTCTTACTAAGTACAATGCACTCTGATTATCTTTTTTTTTTTTTTAATGTTGGCCATGATCCACTAAACTGGATTCCATCTAACCAATGGGACTCATCAGTTCGAATGGGAGTTCAGTTTGAACTGCAATAAATCAAACCTCAAAGTTGCATCCCACAAACTACTAATGAACCTTTTAAAACATCAGCAGACAGCAGAGACAATGACCAATCACAAGAACCGGACACAACCAGGTAGGCAGTACCTTCCTCTGTCCAGCAGCCAGGGTTTAAGTAGCTCCCAATATCCCAGCATCCCAGCTTTTCCCAAGTAACCCAAGGTACTCCATCCATATGCCCTTTTGTTACCCTCTTTATAAATTCAGTCCATTCAATCTTTTAGGATGGCAAAGTTCATTTACTGCCCACTATGGAAAGCAATACTTCCTTTTTCTCCCCAGACCAACCCTCTTCAAGCCTGAAGGAAGAGAGCCTTCCAGGAACCCAAAATTCAATTAATAAGTTGGTACTCTGTGTGCCTTTGTGATCTGTGTGGATGCTATACAGGAGTATGCACACACACGCCTGTCTCTCTCTTTCCCTCCCTTTTCATTTTTCCAGTCCTAGTCCTGGCTGATGCAACCTCTGGTGAAATGAGAAACCTGGGAAGCCCCTGGAGCCAGGGAAGCCACTCACTGGCATGACAGAAAGCAGTGGACTCACTCTCCACACCACAGAAATGCCTGGTAAACGAGTCACAAAGTTATTTGAAGACCCAGGGTGGGAAAGGGAAGGGAAGACGAGAGAAGTAACACAAACTCGAGGAGCCATGACAGGGTGACCAACTGAGGCCACCTCGCAAAGCCTGGACCGCAGCCCACTGCTCCCCAGGCCGGCCCCACATCTCTGGGAAGGCAGGTGAGCACAAGAGGGGGTCATGGGATGCAGAGACCAATGGGGCCCCCACCACCCTTAGGGACTGGGAAGGGAGGGTCGGGGTCAGGGGCCACCCCTCTGCCCCCTAGGGGCCCACTAACCCCCCACTTCAGCTTCTCCCCACCCAGCCCAATGAGTGTGTCTTCCCTACTGCAGGGAAGGAAGACAGTGGAGAAAAAGTTAGGAGCTTGACGCACATTCCCCCCAGCCACCCTCCATACCACTCTTGAAACCAGGGAATATCCCGCTGCTGGCCTCTCTGGCCCAGCACCACCTTCTCCTCTTTGTTTCTGAGACTGGTAAGTTTTACTCTTAGATATTGGGGTGTTGACCTATTCTTATTGATTTTGAGAGGGGTTCTCTGTGCCTCCTGGATTTTGATGCTAGTTTCCTTCCCCAAACTAGAGAAGTTCTCTTCTATAATTTGCTCCAATATACCTTCTGCCCCTCTCTCTCTTTCTTCTTCTTCTGGGATCCCAATTATTCTAATGTTGTTTCATCTTATGGTATCACTTATCTCTCGAATTCTGCCCTCGTGATCCAGTCATTGTTTATCTTTTTCTCAGCTTCTTTATTTTCCATCATTTGGTCTTCTATATCACTGATTCTCTCTTCAGCCTCATTTATCCTAGCAGTTAGCGCCCCCCATTTTTTATTGCACCTCATTAATAGCCTTTTTGATTTTGACTTGGTTAGATTTTAGTTCTTTTATTTCTCCAGAAAGGGTTTCTCTAATAACTTCCATGTTGTTTTCAAGCCCAGCTAGTATCTTTAAAATCATCATTCTGAATTCTAGTTCCAACATCTCACTAATGTTTATTGATTAGGTCCCTGGAAGCCAGTACTGCCACTTGTTCTTTTTGTTGAGGTGATTTTTCCCGTCTAGTCATTTTGTCCAGAGGAATAGATGAATGAGGAACAATATGCTAACAGGGTAACAACATCCCCAGAAAATATACACTAAACAAATTAGAAAAGACCTGAAACCTGGGGAAAACAGGGAAAGGAAGAAAAAAGAAGAAAAAAGAAAAAGAAAAAGAAAAACAAACAAACAAAACAAAAAACGAACAAACAAAAACAAAACAAAAAAAAACCAGAATACGGTCAAATATGATCAAGCTGGTGCATAGATCAGTGCCACACACTAGGTTTGGGGCATATTTTGGTCTGTTAGAAGAAAATGCCTCCCAAAATTTTTAAAAAATGAAAAACATATATGTACAAAAATAAGAGTTAATACGATGAAGGGATGGAATATGAATGTAAAGATGAAAATTATAAAAGATTTTATAAAGGGAATTGATAAGATAAGAAGTTGGTTGAAAAAAGAAAGAAGAGGATTAAAAAAAAAAAGGGAGAGAATGTGATCAGGCAGCAGACTAGAATAAAACCATATACTAGAGATTTAGGGTATATTTTGATCTGTTAGAAGTAACTGTTTCCCAAAATTTTACAGAACAACTTATATATATATACCAAAAATAAGGGTAACTACTATGAAGGGGTAGAATATGACTCTAAAAATGAAAAATAAAAAAGATTTTTTAATAAAAGGTATTGATAAGATGTTGGTTGAAAAAGGGAAAAAGAAAAATTAAAAAAAAAAGACAGTTAAAAAAATTAACTTTGAAAGACTAAAAAATGATGGGGGAAAAAAGCAATTGAATTCTATGTGCAGTATTCCCCTAGCGCTGAAGTCCTGCCATTCTCGTTGATCGGTAAACTTGGTCTTGGCTGGTTGTTCTTGCTGATCTTCTGGGGGAGGGCCTGTTGCTGTGGTTCCCAAATGTCTTTGCTGGAGGGGGACTTGCCCCACCCTTTCCAAGTCTGGGCTAAGTAATCTGCTCAGGTTTGCTCTCAGGAGCTTTTGTTCCTGCAAGCTTTCTGTACAGGTTTGGAGGATGAGAGTGAAAGTGGCAGCCTCCCAATCTCCACCCCAGAGGAGCCAAGAGCTTGGGGCCCCACTCCTCAGTGGAGAGGAGAGAGGACAGAGACCCTTGTCTCCCCGGTCTCCGGCAGCACTCCGTGCTCACCTGGCCTGTGACCGAGCATTTCTATCTCTGGTACCTGACCCCATGTGGAGTCTCCAAGCCCAGCAGATCCCTGTGGTGTGCTCCCGCACCACTCCTCCCAGGGGAGAAAGGGGAGTCTCCATGGATCTGCTGCTTGTTGGATCCCTGCTGGAAGAGCAGTGGCCCGACTGTGCCAGGGATCACACTTTATGGCAACCCCGAGCTGAGAGCCTGCTCCTCGGCTCCATCTCTGCAGCCAGTTTCCCCACTCTGATACCCGGGAGCTCTGCTGCACTCAGGCACCCATGGCCTTTCTGTGACCCTGAGGGTCCTGAGACCACATTGTCCCAGCAAGGGTTCCATGCCCCGCTTAGCCACTAGTGACGTCTCTCAGCAGAGCCGACCTCTAAAAGTTCCAATTTTGTGCTCTGCTGCTCTATCACTTGCCAGAAGCAGACAACAGAGGCCCCCTCCCCCGCCATCTATCCTCCCGAATATGGCCTCGGATTCACTTCTCTGCAGGTCGTACATTCCAGAAAGTGGTCTCTTTTCTGTTCAGAGTGTTGTTTCTATTCTTTTCTTTGATCTCCTGTTGAGTTCATAGGTGTTCAGAATGGTTTGATCCCTATCCAGCTGAATTCCTGGAACCAGACGAATTCCAGGTCTCCTACTCCTCTGCCATCTTGCCTGGAAAAAAAATTTCCACCTTTTTAGATGGTAAATTATAAAAACATATTTAAAACAAAAGCTAAACTAAAGCCACTTTGTATATATTTACAAAATAGCAACAGCTTCTAAGACTATAGTATTTAAACATAAAATAAGCAAATGTACCAGAAAATGGCATGCTCAATTCTTCAGCATTTGCAAATACCACTTTTTTTAGCTAAGACTTTGGGTATCTTAGAAGAAAACTAATACATAAAAGGAATGTGCCATTGTGTTGGGAATTGTGAAGATACAGTGTACATCATTGCATGGAATATTTTTTAAAGAGTGGAGGATGACACGGTTTGAATCTAACCTATTTCATGACCAAGTTATCTTAACATGGGAGTCTTAGATCTAGGTGGTAGCACTCTTACAGCTTTCAAGTGTTCTCCCCATGCCTACCAATCTCTGTATGTTTTTGACTTCTGAGATTCCCAATAAAAATAGTCCATGTGCACATGAAGAGCCAGAAGTAGCCTAAGAGATATTACTGTGGACTGGATAAGAGAAAGCCTTGTTTACACCACCAACAATTCCAAGTTTGGAACTGGGAACTGGGGATAAGACTAAGCCAGTAGACCTCAACAAATGGGGACTACAGACCGGCATTCCAAATAAATGAGGACAGCACACTAAACCAGCAGCAGTTTCCAACATAAACTCTGGAGATTGATCCAAGGGCTGGGGTTCCCCAAAAGTGGGGAATTGTGGACTGTCAATTAGATCAAGAGCTTGAAACAAAGTCAGTAGAATTAAGAAATGACAGGAACTTACTCAAGGGTCTTGGAAATGGTGGAGAAAGACAGAGAACTCACAAGGTTCATGGAGAGCACCCCTTGTTTCTTAGTGCCCCCATAGCTGTTGTAAGTATCCTCCCCAATTCTATAGTTACTGCCAAATCTGTTGAAAAACAATATTCAACTAAGAATATTGTGAGGATCTTATTGACTTTATTCACCAATTCTTTAATTGAGCAGCATCCCATCTAACAAATACAAAGGAACTCTAAGGTGTGTACAAAATGTAAGACTTTATTAGGCAGAAGGGGGAGAGATAAGGAAGTTAATAGCAAAGAGTGGATTGTTTTAGGCAAGTTCTCCTTCCTTTAGGGGAAGGTAGGAATTTATCAGGCAGATTACCTCACTAGTGCTGAGGATGTATATCCAGATTGACTGGTTAAGATGACATTCCCGGAAAGTTTGAAACTGCAAACTTTGTCTTGGTTTGCCGATGTAGGCTCAGCAGAAGTGACTTTATTCTTGGTTTGTCTTTTTTTTTTTTTTTTTTTTTTTAAACTAACAATACTCAATGGAGATGCAATAGATAATACAAATAGTAACAAAACCATTGAAGATATTTATTCACAATTAAAAGACTCCTGTCAAAAAAAAAATGTAGGTCCACTAAAGAATTCTACCAAAAATTTAAATAAGAATACAGATTTTACACACGCTTTTTCAAGAAAATATAATATTAAGTATTAAGAGCATCAAAAATGCAAAGAGAGCCTAAAAAATAAAACTACAAAATTTCTTATGAAAAATAACTCATAAATTCAGACATAATATTTTATTTTTTTTTAAAGTTTTTTATTTATTTGACAGAGAGAGATACAGTGAGAAAGGGAACACAAGCAGGGGGAGTGGAGAGGGAGAAGCAGGCCTCCCGCCGAGCAGGGAGCCCAATGCGGGGCTCGATCCCAGGACCCTGAGATCATGACCTGAGCCGAAGGCAGACGCTTAACGACTGAGCCACCCAGGCGCCCCTAGACATAATATTTTAATAAAATATTAATGAACCAAATAAAAAATGTGTAAAAAGCATGTATACATCATGAACAATGGGATTTGTGCTAGGTATGGAATGTTGGTTCAATATTTTGAAGTCAATCATATAATCTACCTCAGTAATGAGCAAAAGATTAAAAAAAAGTGATAAAATTCAGCTCCCAATCATGATCAAAATTTTAGCAATTAATAAGAAAGAGGGATTACCTTCACTTCAAGAACATCTACAGAGAATGTACAGCTGGTACCACAAGTAATAAAGACTCAAAGCTTCTCCCCTTAGTAGGGACCCAGTCAAGGATGCCCACTTCCACATTCTTATTCAACAAAATACTGCATTTTTCTAGCAATAACTGAAAGAAGTAAAAGGATACAGTGAACAAAAGAAGAAGTACAAGTTTTCCTTCTTGCACTATAGCTCATGCAAAAAACTGCAGGGAATCTACAAAAAACAAAAACACAAAACAAAAACTCAGAATTAACATGAGTGCAAAGAGGCATCTTATTTCTATGTATTAACAATGAACCTACATATGCTAAAACTGAAAACACTGTACCATTTTACATCATTCTAAAGGACATGAAACAATCAGGTATATACTTACAGGTATACAGAATATGTAGGCTGAAAATTACAAAATACTGATTAAAGTAGGTAAAGATGATGTAAATAAATAGATAATGTCAAAGATAAACACAGCTGGACATTTGTTAGAGCTATGAAAGCAAGATTTTATTCAGAACTATTGCCAATAGGGGTAATGCTGGTCTCTATTCTGGTTTTTGTAGAGGTGATTGTGGAGTTTTAAGAAGAGAATGAAGGAGGTGAGTGTGTTGGGGCTCAGGAGAGTCAGAGCAGTGAAAAGGTACATAGGGTTGGTCAGTGTAACCGTGACTAGGTAGCTCTGTTTGTAAGCTGGCAGTTAACAAAGTTAAGATTCTGTCTGCCCACAGAGACTAGGAGACAGAGACACTATTCTCATTTCTTTTACTGAAGTACAGTTGACACACGATATTGTATTAACTAAAACATATTGATTCCACAAATCTATACGTTATGCTATGCTCAGCACATCTGTAGCAACCATCTGTCACCACACAATATTACAAAAGCAGGGGGCGGAGCAAGATGGCGGAGGAGTAGGAGACCTGGATTTCGTCTCCTCTCAGGAATTCAGCTGGATAGGGATCAAACCATTCTGAACACCTACAAACTCAACAGGAGATCCAAGAAAAGAAGAGCAACAACTGTCTCAGCAGAAAAGCGACCACTTTCTGGAAGGTCTTTTCTGATTTGTTTAGAGTATATTTTCTGGGGACGTGGTTACTCTGCTAGCATTTTGTTCTCTCATTAATCTATTCTCCTCTGCACAAAATGACGAGACGGAAAAAATCACCTCAACAAAAAGAACAAGAGGCAGTACCGACTGCCAGGGACCTACTCAATACGGACATTAGTACGATGTCAGATCTAGAGTTCAGAATCATCACTTTAAAGATACTAGCTGGGCTTGAAAAAAATATGGAAGTTATTAGAGAAACTCTTTCTGGAGAAGTAAAAGAGCTAAAATCCAACCAAGTAGAAATCAAAAAGGCTATTAATGAGGTGCAATCAAAAATGGGGGCACTAACTGCTAGAATAAATGAGGCAGAAGAGAGAATCAGTAATATAGAAGATGAAATGCTGGAAAATAAAGAAGCTGAGAAAAAGAGAGATAAACAACTACTGGATCATGAGGGCAGAATTCGAGAGATAAGTGATACCATAAGACGAAACAACATTAGAATAATTGGGATCCCAGAAGAAGAAGAAAGAGAGAGGGGGGCAGAAGGTATAATGGAGCAAATTATAGCAGAGAACTTCCCTAATTTGGGGAAAGAAACAGGCATGAAAATCCAGGAAGCACAGAGAACCCCTCTCAAAATCAATAAAAATAGGTCAACTCCCCGACATCTAATAGTAAAACTTACAAGTCTCACAGACAAAGAGAAAATCCTGAAAGCAGCTCGGGAGAAGAGATATGTAACCTACAATGGTAGAAACATTAGATTGGCAACAGACCTATCCACAGAGACCTGGCAGGCCAGAAAGGACTGGCAGGATATATTCAGAGCACTAAATGAGAAAAATATGCAGCCAAGAATACTCTATCCAGCTAGGCTGTCATTGAAAATTGAAGGAGAGATAAAAAGTTTCCAGGACAAAAAAAAACTAAAGGAATTTGCAAACACAAAACCAGCCCTACAGGAAATCTTGAAAGGGGTCCTCTAAGCAAAGAGAGACCCTAAAAGCAACATAGACCAGAAAGGAACACAGACAATATATGGTAACAGTCACCTTACAGGCAATATAATGGCACTAAATTCCTATCTTTCAATAGTTACCTTGAATGTAAATGGGCTAAATGCCCCAATCAAAAGACACAGGCTAACAGACTGGATTAAAAAACAAGATCCATCGATATGCTGTCTGCAAGAGACTCATTTTAGACCCAAAGACACCCCCAGATTGAAAGTGAGGGGGTGGAAAACCATTTACCATGCTAATGGACACCAAAAGAAAGCTGGGGTGGCAATCCTTATATCAGACAAATTAGATTTTAAACCAAAGACTGTAATAAGAGATGAGGAAGGACACTATATCATACTTAAAGGATCTATCCAACAAGAAGATCTAACAATTGTAAATATCTATGCCCCTAACATGGGAGCAGCCAATTATATAAGGCAATTAATAACAAAAGCAAAGAAACACATCAACAACAATACAATAATAGTGGGGGACTTTAACATCCCCCTCACTGAAATGGACAGATCATCTAAGCAAAAGATCAACAAGGAAATAAAGACTTTAAATGACACACTGGACCAAATGGACTTCACAGACATATTCAGAACATTCCACCCCAAAGCAACGGAATACACATTCTTCTCTACTGCCCATGGAACATTCTCCAGAATCGACCACATCCTAGGTCATAAATCAGGTCTCAACCGGTACCAAAAGATTGGGATCATTCCCTGCCTATTTTCAGACCACAATGCTTTGAAACTAGAACTCAATCCCAAGAGGAAAGTCGGAAAGAACTCAAATACATGGAGGCTAAAGAGCATCCTACTGAAGAATGAATGGGTCAACCAGGAAATTAAAGAAGAATTAAAAAAATACATGGAAACTAATGAAAATGAAAACACAACTGTTCAAAATCTTTGGGATGCAGCAAAGGCAGTCCTAAGAGGAAAGTATATAGCAATACAAGCCTTTCTCAAGAAACAAGAAAGGTCTCAAGTACACAACCTAACCCTACACCTAAAGGAGCTGGAGAAAGAACAGCAAATAAAGCCTAAACCCAGCAGGAGAAGAGAAATCATAAAGATCAGAGCAGAAATCAATGAAATAGAAACTAAAAGAACAGTAGAACAGATCAACGAAACTAGGAGCTGGTTCTTTGAAAGAATTAACAAGATTGATAAACCCCTGGCCAGACTTATCAAAAAGAGAAGAGAAATGACCCAAATCAACAAAATCATGAATGAAAGAGGAGAGATCACAACCAACACCAAAGAAATACAAACAATTATAAGAACATATTATGAGCAACTCTATGCCAGCAAATTAGATAACCTGGAAGAGATGGATGCATTCCTAGAGATGTATCAACTACCAAAACTGAACCAGGATGAAATAGAAAACCTGAACAGACCTATAACCACTAAGGAAATTGAAGCAGTCATCAAAAATCTCCCAAAAAACAAAAGCCCAGGGCCAGATGGCTTCCCAGGGGAATTCTACCAAACATTTCAAGAAGAATTAATACCTATTCTTCTGAAACTGTTCCAAAAAATTGAAACGGAAGGAAAACTTCCAAACTCATTTTATGAGGCCAGCATTACCTTGATCCCCAAACCAGACAAAGACCCCATCAAAAAGGAGAATTACAGACCAATATCCCTGATGAACATGGATGCAAAAATTCTCACCAAAATACTAGCCAATAGAATCCAACAGTACATTAAAAGGATTATTCACCATGACCAAGTGGGATTTATCCCTGGGCTGCAAGGTTGGTTTAACATCCGCAAATCAATCAATGTGATACAGTACATTAACAAAGGAAAGAACAAGAATCATATGATCCTCTCGATAGATGCCGAAAAAGCTTTTGACAAAGTACAGCATCCTTTCTTGATCAAAACTCTTCAGAGTATAGGGATAGAGGGTACATACCTCAATATCATAAAAGCCATCTATGAAAAACCTACAGCAAATATTATTCTCAATGGGGAAAAACTGAGAGCTTTCCCCCTAAGGTCAGGAACGCGGCAGGGATGTCCACTATCACCACTGCTATTCAACATAGTATTGGAAGTCCTAGCCACAGCAATCAGACAACAAAAAGAAATCAAAGGCATCCAAATTGGCAAAGAAGAAGTCAAACTCTCACTCTTTGCAGATGATATGATACTTTATGTGGAAAACCCAAAAGACTCCACCCCAAAACTGCTAGAACTCATACAGGAATTCAGTAAAGTGGCAGGATATAAAATCAATGCACAGAAGTCAGTGGCATTCCTATACACCAACAACAAGACAGAAGAAAGAGAAATTAAGGAGTCGATCCCATTTACAATTGCACCCAAAACCATAAGATACCTAGGAATAAATCTAACCAAAGAGACAAAGGATCTGTACTCAGAAAACTATAAAATACTCATGAAAGAAATTGAGGAAGACACAAAGAAATGGAAAAACGTTCCATGCTCATGGATTGGAAGAACAAATATTGTGAAGATGTCAATGCTACCTAGAGCAATCTACACATTCAATGCAATCCCCATCAAAATACCACCCACTTTTTTCAAAGAAATGGAACAAATAATCCTAAAATTTGTATGGAACCAGAAAAGACCCCGCATAGCCAGAGGAATATTGAAAAAGAAAAGCAAAGCTGGTGGCATCACAATTCCGGACTTCAAGCTCTATTACAAAGCTGTCATCATCAAGACAGCATGGTACTGGCACAAAAACAGACACATCGATCAATGGAACAGAATAGAGAGCCCAGAAATGGACCCTCAACTCTATGGTCAACTAATCTTCGACAAAGCAGGAAAGAATGTCCAATGGAACAAAGACAGTCTCTTCAACAAATGGTGTTGGGAAAATTGGATAGACACATGCAGAAGAATGAAACTGGACCACTTCCTTACACCACACACAAAAATAGACTCCAAATGGTTGAAAGACCTCAATGTGAGACAGGAGTCCATCAAAATCCTAAAGGAGAACACAGGCAACAACCTCTTTGACCTCAGCCGAAGCAACTTCTTCCTAGAAACATCGCCAAAGGCAAGGGAAGCAAGGGCAAAAATGAACTATTGGGACTTCATCAAGATAAGAAGCTTTTGCAAAGCAAAGGAAACAGTTAACAAAACCAAAAGACAACCGACAGAATGGGAGAAGATATTTGCAAATGACATATCAGATAAAGGGCTAGTATCCAAAATCTATAAAGAACTCATCAAACTCAACACCCAAAGAACAAAGAATCCAATTAAGAAATGGGCAGAAGACATGAACAGACATTTTTCCAAAGAAGACATCCAAATGGCCAACAGACACATGAAAAAGTGCTCAATATCGCTCGGCATCAGGGAAATCCAAATCAAAACCTCAATGAGATATCACCTCACACCAGTCAGAATGGCTAAAATTAACAGGTCAGGAAACGACAGATGTTGGCGGGGATGCGGAGAAAGGGGAACCCTCCTCCACTGTTGGTGGGAATGCAAGCTGGTGCAGCCACTCTGGAAAACTGTATGGAGGTTCCTCAAAAAGTTGAAAATAGAGCTACCATATGATCCAGCAATTGCACTACTGGGTATTTACCCCAAAGATACAAAAGTAGGGATCCGAAGGGCTACGTGCACCCCGATGTTTATAGCAGCAATGTCCACAATAGCCAAACTGTGGAAAGAGCCAAGATGTCCATCGACAGATGAATGGATAAAGAAGATGTGGTATATATATTCAATGGAATATTATGCAGCCATCAAAAGGAATGAGATCTTGCCATTTGCAACGACGTGGATGGAACTGGAGGGTATTATGTTGAGTGAAATAAGTCAAACAGAGAAAGACATGTATCATATGATCTCACTGATATGAGGAATTCTTAATCGCAGGAAACAAACTGAGTGTTGTTGGAGTGGGGGGTGGGGTGGGAGGGATGGGGGGACTGGGTGATAGACACTGGGGAGTGTATGTGCTCTGGTAAGCGCTGTGAATTGTGCAAGACTGTTGAATCTCAGATCTGTACCTCTGAAACAAATAATGCAATATATGTTAAGAAAAAAAAAAAGAAGAAGAAGAAGAAGGTAGCGGGAGGGGAAGAATGAAGCGGGGGAAATCGGAGGGGTAGACGAACCATGAGAGACGATGGACTCTGAAAAACAAACAGGGTTCTAGAGGGGAGGGGGGTGGGAGGATGGGTTAGCCTGGTGGTGGGTATGTAGGAGGGCACATTCTGCATGGAGCACTGGGTGTTATGCACAAACAATGAATCATGGAACACTTCATCTAAAACTAATGTTGTAATGTAAGGGGATTAACATAAGAATAAAAAAATTAAAAAAAAAAAAAAAAAAAAACAAAAAAACAAAAGCATTTACTGTGATCCATATGCTATACCTTTCATCCCCATGATTTATCTATTCCATAACAGGAAGCTTGTATTTCCCATGCCCCTTACCTATTTTCTTCATCTGCCCCTCCTCACTGGAAACCATCAATTTATTATCTGTATTTATGGGTCTGTTTCTGCTTTTTGTTTGTTCATTTGTTTTGTCTTTAAATTCTACATATAGGGGCACCTGGGTGGCTCATTCATTAAGCATCTACCTTCGGCTCTGGTCATGATCCCAGGGTCCTGTGATCGAGCCCCGCATTGGGCTCCCTGCTCAGCAGGAAGCCTCTCCCTCTCCCACTCCCCCTGTTTGTGTTCCCTCACTCACTGTCTCTCTCTGTCAAATAAATAAATAAAATCTTTAAAAAAAAATTCTACATATAAGTGAAATCATATCGTATTTGTCTTTGTCTGACATATTTCACTTAGCATAATACCCTGCAGGTCCATGTTGGCACAAATGGCAATATCTCATTCTTTTCTATAAGTAGTATTCCATTCTCTATCTCACTCCATCAATATAGATAGATAGATGATAGACAGATAGATGATAGATAGATAGATGATAGATAGATGATAGATAGATGATGATGATAGATAGATAGATAGATAGATAGATAGATAGATAGATAGATAAGAGATAGATAAATAATTTATGGTCTTCTTTATAACATGGGAGTGCAAATTTGGTGCAGCCATTGTGGTAAATATTATGGAGGTCACTCAAAAAAAAAAATAGAATTGCCATACAACCCAGTATTTTCGCAACTAGGTGTCTACCCAAAGAAAACAAAAACATTAATTTGGAAAGATACATGCACCACTATGTTTATTGTAGCACTACTTATGAAGGTAGACCAGTTTTACGGGTTTTTTTCTTTTCATTTAGATGTCTGGTATTCCCAGCACCATTTACTGAAGACACTGTATTTTGCCCATTGTTTATTCTTGCCTCCTTTGACATAGATTAATTGACCATATAAGCATGGCTTTATTTCTGCTCTTTCTATTCTGTTTTATTGATCTAGTTTCCTTTTTTTTTTTTGCCAGTATCACACTGTTATGTGAAAAATGTTCTGCAGGTCTCAGTAAAGTATAATTATATAATTATACACATGTATATATTTATATTTAATTAAATAATATATATTTGTTATAAATGTATAGAATGTATATATACATATATAATATATGTATACATAATTATACACTATATACATATATATTTAATTAAATTATATATCCATATATAATTATATATTTATACTTAATTATACATTATATACATATATATTTAATTAAATTATATATTTTTCTACAATGGAATATTACTCAGCCATCAAAAATAATTAAATCTTGCCATTTACATTGACATGGATAGAACTAGAGCGTATTATTCTAAGCAAAATAAGTTAGTCCAAGAAAGACAAATACTATATGATTTCACTCATATGAGGAATTTAAGAAACAAAATAAATGAGCATAGAGGGGATTAAAAAAAATAAAGAGAGAGGCCAACCAAGAAACAGACTCTTAACTATAGAGAACAAACTGATGACTACTGCAAGCGAGGTGGGCAGATGCATGATTAGAGAGGTGATGGGTATTAAAGAGGGTACTTGTGGTGAGCACTGGCTGTTGTATGTAAGTGATGAATCAAATCCTATGCCTAAAACTAATATTGCACTGTATGTTACCTGGCTGGAGTTTAAACTTGGGGAAAAAAATCGCTGCTTAAAAAAAACAACAAAGTAAACTAGCCAGGTATTAAGCATATTCACTTGATAATATATCGTGCAAATAATGCCTAAATAGTGTTTTTTAATCATCATAAGAGGAAAAAGCTGAGTTAATGTATTTTGCTTATCCTCCCTGATTTCCTTCACTTATCATTATATCTTTGATACAATACCATATCAAACTGACTCATTCGCTCATTGACTTTAAAAACTGAAGATTATTTCCTTAGTTTGGGTACAGTGAGGTGTGCAGCAGAACTAGGGCAAAATATTAAAGAAAATTTTCACTGAGATTGATAGCAGCAACTGCTTTTGTTTTTGTTTTTGTTTTTTGAGAGTTGGGGGGTTCCCCCACTGAAGCAGGATTGGTATTGGTACTCAGAAAGTACCAATCTGATTCTTGTTAAAAATATTGATTCTTAGAAATCCCCAAAAAGTTTGATTAGGAATTTTTTTGAGCTCTATTGAGGTATAATTAATACAACAAAAAGTAGGCACATTTAAAATATACAAATTGATTATTTTGTACATGTCCATATACACATGATATCATCACCACAAACAAGCAAGGTACTACAATATTCATCATTAACAACAACAAAAAATCTTTTGTGTTTTTTTTAATTTTTAAAGCTGAGAAATTTTATGTATTTGAAACACATGCTCACAGTAAATAAAGTAAATCAGATTACATGTACATCATTTCATTATGGTACTTTAAGTGGTAAACTTTCAAAATAGATACAATTTTTGAAAATTTATATTATGACTCTCAAAATGAAATATTTTCTCCTATCCCATTCAAATATATATCCTTCTTATTCTGTCCTCTTCTCACTTCAATTTTGAGTGGGAATCCAATAGAGATTTCAAATAACACAAATAAACAGAATCTAATGGGTAGCTTCTACTCAGTTCCACAGGCTTTTCTCCTTTGAGAAGCACATATTTTTAGGTGTGTAAGCCAATGCAGAATGGGACGGATTTTATCGCCAGACTGACTCAGGCTGCCAAGCCCCACTTTGCAGCTTCTAACACACAGCCATGGAAAATGGGATAAGAGGGAAATGAACTTTTGATGGGTTGATGGTTGAAAAGTATCTTACTCCCTGAGAAATAGGATTGGGGGAAATCAAGTAACTATCACAATTATTTTTTCTAGTAGTTGTTTTTCCTCTGAAGCCACTGGATATTCTAAACTTGGTGACAAGCTAACAATCAAAATTAGTATTTTTTTTTTTCTTTTCTAGGGTCAAAACATTATGTAAGGGACTTCTATTGCTTTTTTTTTTTTTCAAACCCTCCTGCAGTCCTTTATCTAATTTTCACTTTTCATAACCTGCTTTTTTAGATTGTTTTGTTCACTATCCTTGTTTACAAACATGGCACATGATAGTTATCATTTTATATGTACCCATTTTACTGTATTTTATCCACAAAACAGTATGTTGAAATAATTTCACACTCTAATTTCGGTTATCTTTTTATTCATTAAACGTTTCCCTATTTCTCATACTTCATATTTTGCAAATACAGTTCTCAAAACCTTTTACTTATATGATCAAGGTAAAATTTAAAAGGGACAAGAATTTAAATTTTGTTTAGTTATACACCTTTCTCACGAGCACCTAGTTTTATAAATGAAGGTCAATGACATCAAACTCAACACCGAAAAAACAAATAATCCAGCCAAAAAATGGATAGAAGACATGAACAGAAACTTCTTCAAATAAGACATATAAATGGCCAACAGACACATGAAAAAATGCTCAACAACCTTGCCATCAGGGAAATACAAATCAAAACCACAATGAGATACCACCTTACACCAGAAGGCAAAAATTAACAAGACAGGAAACAGCAAATGTTGGCAAGGATATGGAGAAAGGGGAACCTTCTTACACTGTTGGTTGGAATGCAAGCTGGTGCAGCCACTCTGGAAAACAGTATGGAGGTACCTCAAGATATTAACAATAGAGATATCCTATTACCTAGCAATTGCCCTACTGGGTATTTATGTGAAAGATACAGATATAGTGAAAAAAGGGGCACATGCACCCCAATGTTCATAGCAGCAATGTCTACAATAACCAAACTCTGGAAAGAGCCGAGATGCCCTTCAACAGATGAATGGATAAAGATGTGGTTCATACATACAACAGAATATTACTCAGCCATCAGAAAGGATGAATACCTACCATTTGCATTGACATGGATGGAACTGGAGGGGATTATGCTAAGTGAAATAAGTCAAGCAGAGAAAGATAATTATCATATGGTTTGACTCATATGTGTAACATAAGGAATACCACAGAGGACCATAGGTGAAGGGAGGGAAATCTGAAGGGGTTAAATCAGAGAGGGAGAGAAACCATGAGAGACTATGGACCATGGAAAAAAAAACTGAGGGTCACAGATGGGAAGGGGTTGGGGAATGGGGTAGAAGGGTGATGGGTATTAAGGAAGGCACGGGATGTGATGAGCACTGGGTTTTGTTGTTTTTTTTTTCTTTTGGATTTTATTTTATTATGTTATGTTAGTCACCATACATCATTAGTTTTTGATGTAGTGATCCATGATTCATTCTTTTCCAAAAACACCCAGTGCTCCATGCAGTACATGCTGTCCTTAATACCCATCACTGGGCTAAGCCATCCCCCCACCCTCTCCCCTCTAACACCCTCAGTTTGTTTCTCAGAGTCGTCTCTCATGGTTCAACTCTCCGTCCAATCTCCCCGCTACATTTTCCCTTCCTTCTCCTAATGTCCTCCATGCTATTCCTTATGTTCCACGAATAAGTGAAACCATATGATAATTCACTTTCGCTGCTTAACTTATATCACTTAGCATAATCTCCTCCAGTCCCATCCATGTTGATGTAAAAGTTGGGTATTCATCCTTTCTGATGGCTGAGTAATATTCCATTGCATATATGGACCACATCTTCTTTATCCATTCATTCCTTCAAGGACATCTTGGCTCTTTCCACAGTTTAGCTATTGCAGACATTGCTGCTACGAACATTAGGGTGCATATGGCCCTTCTTTTCACTACATCTGTGTCTTTGAGGTAAATACCCAGTAGTGCAATTGCTGGGTCATAGGGTAGCCCTATTTTTAATTTTTTGAGGAAACTCCACACTGTTTTCCAAAGTGGCTGGACCAGCTTGCATTCCCACCAACAGTGTAGGAGGGTTCCCCTTTCTCCACAACCTCTCCAACATTTGTTGTTTCTTTCCCTGGCCATTTTTGCCATTCTAACTGGTGTAAGGGGGTATCTCAATGTGGTTTTGATTTGAATTTCCCTGATGGCTAATAATAATGAATATTTTTTTCATGTGTCTGTTAGCCATTTGTATGTCTTCTTCAGAGAAGTGACTTTTCATGTCTTCTACCCGTTTTTTGACTTGATTATTTGTTTTTTGACTGTTGACTTTGAGAAGTTCTTTATAGATCTTGGATATCAACCCTTTATCTGTAGTGTCATTTGCAAAGATCTTCTCCCATTCTGTGGGTTGCCTCTTTGTTTTGTTGTGTCCTTTCCTGTGCAGAATATTTTTATCTTGATGAAATCCCAAAAGTTCATGTTTTCTTTTGTTTCACTAGCTTTTGGTGATGTATCTTGAAAGAAGTTGCTGTGGCTGATGTCAAAGAGGTTACTGCCTATGTTCTCCTCTATGATTTGGATGGATTCCTGTCTCACATTGACGTCTTTCATCCACTTTGAGTTTATCTTTGTGTATGGTGTTAGAGAATGGTCGAGTTTCATTCTTCTGCATGTGGCTGTCCGATTTTCCCAGCATCATTTATTGAAGAGACTGTCTTTTTTCCATTGCATATTTTTTCCCGCTTTGTCAAAGATTATTTGACCATAGAGTTGAGGGTCCGTATCTGGGCTCTCTATTCTGTTCCAGTGGTCTATATGTCTGTTTTTGTGCCGGTACAATGCTGTCTTGGTGATCACAGCTTTGTAATATAGCTTGAAATCGGGCAACGTGATGCCCCCAGCTTTGTTTTTCTTTTTCAATATTTCCTTGGTGATTTGGGGTCTATTCTGATTCCATACAAATTTTAGGATTGTTTGTTCCAGCACTTTGAAAAATGTCAGTGGAATTTTGATCGGGATGGCATTGAAGGTATAGATTGCTCTGGATAACATAGACATTTAACAATGTTTATTCTTCCAATCCATGAGCATGGAATATTTTTCCATCTTTTTGTGTGTTTTTCAATTTCTTTCATGAGTGTTCTCTAGTTCCTAGAGTACAGATCCTTTACCTCTTTGGTTATGTTTATTCCGAGGTATCTTATGATTTTTGGTGCTATTGTAAATGGAATCGTTTCTCTAATTTCTCTTTCTACAATTGCATTGTTAGTGTATAAGAAAGCAACTGATTTCTGTGCATTGATTTTGTATCCTGCAACATTACTGAATTGCTGTATGAGTTTTAGTAATTTGGGGGTAGAGTCTTTTGGGTTTTCCACATAAAGTATCATGTCATCTGTGAAAAGAGAGAGTTTGACTTCTTCTTTGCCAATTTGAATAACTTTTATTTGTTTTTGTTGTCTGATTTGTGTTGCTAGGACTTCTAGTACTATGTTGAACAGCAGTGGTGAGAGTGGGCATCCTTCACATGTTCCTGATCTTAAGGAAAAAGGCTCTCATCTTTTCCCCATTGAGGATAATATTAATTGTGGGTTTTTCATAGATGGATTTTATGAACTTGAGGAATGTTCCCTCTATCCCTATACTCTGAAGAGTTTTAATCAGGAAAGGATGCTGTATTTTGTCAAATCCTTTTTCTGCATCAATTGAGAGGACCATATGGTTCTTCTCCCTCCTCTTATTAATGTGTTCTATCACACTGATTGATTTGCAAATGTTGAACCACCCTTGCATCCCGGGAATAAATCCCACTTGGTCGTGGTTGATGATCCTTTTAATGTATTGTTGGATCCTATTAGCTAGGATTTTGTTGAGGATTTTGGAATCCATACTCATCAGGGATATCAGTCTGAAATTCTCCTTTTTGATGGGGTCTTTGCCTGGTTTGGGGATTAAGGTAATGCTGGCCTCATAGAATGAGTTTGGAAGTTTTCCTTCTGTTTCTATTTTTTGAAACAGAGTCAGTAGAATAGGTGTTATTTCTTCTTTGAATGTTTGGTAGAATACCCCAGGGAATCCATCAGGCCCTGGACTCTTGTTTTTTGAGAGGTTTTGATCACTGCTTCAATCTCGTTACTGGTTATTGGCCTGTTCAGGTTGTCAGTTTCTTCCTGTTTCAGTCTTGGCAGCTTACAGGTTTCCAGGAAGGCATCCATTTTTTACAGATTGCTCAGTTTATTGGCATATAGTTGGTGACAATAATTTCTAATAATTGTTTCTTTTTCCTTGGTGTTAGTGGTGATCTCTCCCCTTTCATTCATCATTTTATTAATTTGGGTCCTTTCTCTTTTCTTTTGGATAGGTCTGGCCAGTGGCTTATTGATCTTATTAATTCTTTTATTTTTTTAAGATTTTATTTATTTATTTGAGAGAGAGAATGAAATAGAGCGAGCATGAGAGGGGGGAGGGTCAGAGGGAGAAGCAGACTCCCCGCCGAGCAAGGAGCCCGATGCGGGACTCGATCCCAGGACTCCGGGATCATGACCTGAGCCGAAGGCAGTTGCTTAAACAACTGAGCCACCCAGGCGCCCCTTATTAATTCTTTTAAAGAACCAGCTTCTAGTTTCATTGATTTCTGGTCTAATCTTAATTATTTCTCTTCTAGTGCTGGCTTAGGCATCTTTTGTTGCTTTTTCTCTAGTTCTTTAAGGTGTAGAGTTAGTTGGTGAATTCGGGATTTTTCTATTTTTTTGAGTGAGGCTTGGATGGCTATGTATTTCCCCCTTAGGACTGCCTTTGCAGTATCCCATAGGTTTTGGGTCGATGTGTTTTCATTCTCATTGATTTTCATGAATTGTTTAAGCTCTTCTTTGATTTCCTGGTTGACCCAAACATTCTTGAGCAGAGTGGTCTTTAGCTTCCAAGTGTTTGAATTTCTGCCAATTTTTTCTTGTGATTGAGTTCCAGTTTTAAAGCATTGTGGTCTGAGAATATGCAGGAATAATCTCAATCTTTTGGTATCGGTTGAGACCTGATTTGTGACCCAGTATGTAGTTTATTCTGGAGAAAGTTCCATGTGCACTCAAGAAGAATGAGTATTCTGTTGTTTTAGGGTGGAATGTTCTGTATATATCTACGAGGTCCATCTGCTCCAGTGTGTCATTCAAAGCTCTTGTTTCTTTGTTGATTTTCTGCTTAGATGATCTGTCTATTGCTGAGAGAGGAGTGTTGAGGTCTCCTAAAATTAATGTATTGTTATCAATATGACTCTTTATTTTGGTTAACAGTGGGCTTATGTAGATGGCTGCTCCCACATTCAGGGCATAGATATTTACAATTGTTAGATCTTCTTGTTGGATAGACACTTTAAAATGATATAGTGTCCTTCTGTGTCTGTAACTACAGACTTTAGTTTAAAATCTAATTTCTCTGATATAAAAATTGCTACCTCAGCTTTCTTTTGAGGTCCACTCGCATGGAAGATGGATCTCCATCCCTTCACTTTCAGTCTGGACGTATCTTTAAGTTCAAAATGAGTCTCTTGTAGTCAGCATATGGATGGGTCCTGTCTTTTATCCAATCTGCAACCCTGTGCCATTTTATGGGAGCACTTAAGCCATTCATGTTGAGAGTGATTTTTGAAAGATATGAGTTAATTTTCACCATGTTGCCTGTGAAGACATTGTTTTTATAGATTGTCCCTGTAAATTTCTGTTGTATATGACTCTTGGGGTCTTTCTCCTTTTATAGAACCCCCCTTAATATTTCTTGCAGGGCTGGCTTAGTGGTCACATATTCTTTCAGTTTCTGCTGGTCTTGAAAGTTCTGCATCTCTCCATCCATTCTAATTTATAGCCTTGCCAGATAAAGTATTCTTGGCTGCATGTTCTTCTCATTTAGTACCCTGAATATGTCTTGCCAGGTCTCTGTGGATAGGTCTGATGTTATTCTGATGTTCCTCACTCTGTACGTAAGGAATCTCTTCCCCCTAACTGACCTTAAGATGGTTTCCTTCATTCTAAGATTTGTGAGTTTTACTGTTACTTGCCTGGGTGTTGGCCTGTTTTCCTTGATCTTGGGAGGGGTCGTTTCTGCCTCTAGGACTCGAATGTTTGTTTCATTCCCCAGATCAGGTAAGTTCTCAGCTACAATTTGCTCAAATATATCTTCTAGTCCTCTCTCTCCCTCCACCCCCTCTGGGATTCCAATAATTCTGACATTGGAATGCTTCATGGTGTCACTTATTTCTCTGATTCTATTTTCATGGATTCTGAGTTGTTTTTCCCTTGCCTCCTCTTTTCCCTTTTTATCTATTAAATTGTCTTCTAGGTCAGTGATTCGTTCTGCCTCACATACCCTAGCTGTTAAATTATCTAGATTGGATTGGATCTCATTGATAGCATTTTTAAGTTCTGCCAATTCAGCTTTCATTTCTGCCCTTAGAGATTCTATGTTGCCATTAATAGATTTCTCCATTATAGGTATTGTCTTTTTGCAGTTTTTTTCTTCTCCTTCAGTTACTTTTTTCTCCTGTATCAAGGAACATTTTCTTTTTCCCTCCATATTCTTAATTGGAGAGATAAGGAGATAATTAACAGAGCTCTGTTTTATTAAGGGCAGTTTATTTTCCCTTCCACTTCTTCAGCAGCGTTTCTCTTACTTCCTTGTTATGGAGAGTATAGATGAATGGGTTTAGAACTGGAGTCACCACAGTGTTCAGGACAGTCACAGCTTTTGTAAGATCCAAGGCCTCTTTGTTGGAGAGGCGGACATGAAGAAAGATCGTGGACCCATACCAGATGAGCACCACAGTGAGATGTGAAGAACATGTGGAGAAGGCTTTGCTCCTGCCGCTGGCTGAAGGGATCCTGAGAATGGTGCTGATGATGTAGATGTAGGAGACCAGGGTGATGACGCATGAACTCAGGATGACCACAAAAGCAATCACAAAGGCCACGAGTTCCACTGCCTGTGTGCTGGTGCAAGCCAGGGTGATCCAGGGTGTAATGTCACAGAAAAAGTGGTTGATTGTGTGGGGACCACAGAAGGACAGGGTGCTGACGAGGGCTGTGGGCACTGCAATGGCCAGAAAACCGCACAGCCAGGATCCCAGGGCTAGCTGTGCTGAGAGCAGGCTGCTCATGATGGCCCCATAGTGTAGAGGATAGCAGATGGCCAGATAGCGGTCATAAGCCATGGCTGCCAGGAGGAAGTACTCTGTGCAGCCCAGTGAGAAAACAAGGTACATCTGCAAAAGGCAGCCAGTAAATGAGATGGTTTGGCTTCTCCCCAGAAGGATGGCCAGGGCTTTGGGGACTGCAGCTGTGGTGTACCAAATCTCCAAGACAGAGAGGTTGCTCAAAAAGAAGTACATAGGTGTATGTAGCTGGTGGGATGTACTCACCAACATCAAGATAGCCATGTTACCACTCACTGTGAGAATGTACATCACCAGAAAAAGCATAAACAGAGAGAGCTGAAAGACCTGGGACCCAGGAAAGCCCAGCAGGAGAAAATCCTGGGAGAGAGTTGCATTGTCTGTGCCCATTGAATTTTGAGATATAGTGGTAAATAGAGGCTACACATTGAGGCTTTTGATCCAATCACACAGTCTTAGAAAAAGAAAAAGAAAAGGATTCATGAGTGTGCTTCAGTAACTGAATGTAGACTGACAGTCGAACATATGCTGAGTGCCTGCTCTGTATTTGGAGCTGTGTTAATATCAAGTAATTTAATAATATGGAGAGATATGTGCTATTATCACAAATTAGTCGTTGAAGAGACATGTGTGAAGCATTTTAGCATTTTTGCAAAGATTGCAACATAGTTACACTTCAGACCCTATATGCAAACTCAATCTTTGGACCTGCATCATCCTATTCTGGACATGCCCAGGCACAGCTATAGATTACATCTAAACACACAAAAGGATGAGCACTTTGTGTTGACACAATTCACTACATTGTAATTAAACTCATTCTGCCTGGTCCTTAAATGAAAATATGTATTTTTCTTTTCTTTTTGTCAAATGTAGGTTCTAGTCACTTTCATGTTTGACACAGCTTTTGAATTGGTCTTCTAATTTTTAGCTCTGACCCAAAAAATAATGTTCAGAAGTAAACTATAAAAAAGTTTTAATTAGTGTAAACTTATTTTTTCTTCTCTGACCTTGAATATTTCATGTATAAACTTATTAATGTGATACATTCTTTACACCAAAAAATATTTCCATATGAAAAAGGGATTTAAGGCAACTGCTTCCTGCATCTAAGACACCTGGATACTCATTTGGAGGGATTACACTGAGAATGGGCTAAAAACAGAAAATCTTTTTGAAACTAATTATTTTCTGAAAAGAACAATTTAAATTCCAGTTAGTTAACACACAGTGTAATATTAGTTTCGGGTGTACCATTTAGTGATTCCATGCTTACATACAACATCTGGTGCTCATGACAAGTGCACTCCTTAATTCCCATCACCTAACTAACTGGAATTTAAATTAAATATATATATACACATATATATATATCAGTTATTATAATGATATATATGTATATAATCAGTTATTTAGATTTAATCAAGAATGATGAGTGACAGAAAAATGATGATGGTGATCATTTTTACTATGTGGTAAATAACATTGGTTAAGTCCATTTTTTATTTCAGATAATCAAAATATGTTTCTCTTTGTCATTAAGATAATCAATTTCCACTTATGTTACCATTAAATAAATTATTTAAAAATAGTATAATCCATTTCTGAATGCTTCTTTTTTAGGGCAGAATCTATAAATTAGAAGATAAATTGGGAGCCCTTACTGTCAAACATGCATATCAAACTAAAACTTACACTTTAGGGGTGACTGGATGGCTCAGTCATTAAGCGTCAGCTCAGGTCATGGTCCCAGGATCCTGGGATCGAGCCCCGCATTGGGCTCCCTGCTTGGCGGGAAGCCTGCTTCTCCCTCTCCCACTCCCTCTGCTTGTATTCCTTCTCTTGCTGTGTCTCTCTCTGCTTAAATAAATAAATAAAATCTTTTAAAAAATAAAGCTTACACTTGAGAAAGAAATTTTGAACAAAGTTTAAGTGGACTCTTGTGTCTTAGTCTTTGCATTCCCTTATGAAAGAATGTCCCCTCTCTTCATCCTCTTACACCCTCCAAAAGAAATATTATCTCCACAAATCTTAGCAGATTCATTACATGTATCTAATCTCAACAAGGATTTTTATACTACAAATGGGTCTACAAAGCAAACAGGTCCACCATGTGGTGGGTGTACCACATTTATAGCAGAATGGGGCTTCAAAGTCTTCTAGAGCAGTAATCCCAATTTCTAATGGATGTATGAATCACTTGAGGGTTATGTAAAAATATAGATGCTAATTCAGTCATCTTGGGTTAGCCCTCTGATTCTGCATTCCACACAAATTCACAGAAGGCATCACTGGCTGAGGACCCTAATCTGAGCAGCAAGGATCTAGCATCCTTATACATTTATATTTCTTAATAAGGAATATGAAGAACAGGGTGATGACATGACTCTCCTCTGGTTCACTGAGTAGTAAAGGATCTAGATTATTAATTATCTTAATAAAGAAAATAATCATATCTTAATTTAGACATTGAGGGATGAGATAGAACAATAAGAAATATAGAGAAAAGGTGCTCATCAACAAATATGCTACATAATGGCTTTCACAAATTTCTTAAAGTTATTATATCCAACATCTATATCATTCATGGCCAATCAATATATGTAACACCTTTTCTAGCTCAAAGTACTTACTGCCATCGCTAATGCCTTTGGTATTTAATTGATCTCTAAAAATGTAGTCAAGGAGCTGACATATAATGTAAATTCATAACAGATAATAGTAGCCAACCTATAGGGAAGTCTTACTTGGAAGTCATTAGCTTATTACCTAACACAATCCTTGTAAATCTTATTACTTTGGTTTTATTGTTATTCTACTAGTTTTAAAGATGAGAAAACTGAAACACATAGAAGCTAGAGAAGCTGTCCCAAGTGAAGTTGTGACTGTCAGTTCTGTAAGTTCAATAGCAGAGCCTTGGCACTTTTGAGGTGCTTTCAGGGACTCTTTAAATAGATCTCTATAGTATCTGACAGGTTCAAAAAATATATTTTAATTTGTATTCAAAGAGAAATCATTGGTCAATATCATTCTAAAATCTATTACTATGATATGATTTTATCTTAAATCATTAAGGAATGTGAATAAAATGATTATATTGTTTTCCATTTTCAAAATTAAATATCAAATTCTAATGACTACAGATTAGAGAATAAATAGAATATCCATTACCATATTACAAAATGGCATTATCAGATTTGGCTTCCAATTATATTGCTGAATTTCTCTGATATCATGAACTAATAATATTTACATACTTGAAGTATGTGATGATTATGCCCCGCATTTTAAAATTTGCATATATTGCTGTATATTTGAGTATTCTTAGTATTGATTCTAAGAAGGAAAGCTTATGGGACGTTCAGCAAATGACAAAGTTTCTAAAAATCTTAGATTCGATCTTAGTTCGGTTCACTGGTTTTAAATAAATGGCTGTTTGATTTTTCCAATTAACCAGTTGATTCTTTTTTATAAGAAAGAGTTTGAGGGGCGCCTGGGTGGCTCAGTTGGTTAAGCAACTGCCTTCGGCTCAGCTCATGATCCCAGAGTCCCGGGATCGAGTCCCACATCAGGCTCTCTGCTCAGCAGGGAGTCTGCTTCTCCCTCTGACCCTCCTCCCTCTCATGCTGTCTCTCATTCTCTCTCTCACAAATAAATAAAATCTTAAAAAAAAAATTAAAAAAGAAAAGAAAGAGTTTGAGTTTTTAACAATTTACTGACAGTTTAATAAGTAATTTTAATTTCTTACAATAGGAAAATGAGTTTAAATACATAAAAACAATTGCTTTTCTTATAAAAACGCAATATTTCAGCAAAAATAACTACATTTATGTTGTTTCTGAATCACAGGAAGTTTCAGGTATTAATTAAAGGTTATGATGACTATATATTATGGAACAAATCTGTGATAACAGATTTACCCATTCATTGATCAGGTATTGGATAGAACACAGAAAGCACAGAATAACCTTGTTCACTTACCTAGTTGTAATTCTTTTTGCCATACATATAAAATCCATAAATTCTGTCTTTATCTTTTCCCCGCTTTTTTATTCCACAATATAATTAATTTTAAAATACTGTGTCTCTATTGAAATCATTTCATCTACCTTTCTTCTTTTTCATTTGGTTATCTTAAAATTTTACACAATTTTCTCTCAATATTCAGTACTGTTTGATGAGCCCAATCTTCCACAGCTTTTGAAACTTGTTCTTAGGTTTTCTCTGTTTATTTATTTTTTCTTTCCTTCTGATCCAATCCTGTCTTAGCTACATTCAACTTTAGTTTTGGTGTTTTACAATTTCTCAATCTCAATCTTCCACTTAATGAGCTCCATACTGAAAACAATTTGCTATTAAGTAATTACTTATGTGTACAGGAATCTTATGGGAGAAGGTGACAATTTAGTACTCTCTCTTGGGTACTTAGGGCTAGATAAAGAAGAGAAGATCTTTCAAATTATTTACAAACATTTGATTTAAATAACTATAATTTAATGGAGATTCTACATGGAACAAGAAAGAGGTATTTCCTTAGGTTTACAAATATTAATGAAGATATTTCATCTTTGTTCAAGTTCTTAGAAAATTCAAATATTTAATAGGTTCTCATAATTTCTGAAAATCTTTATTTTTATTTTTTAAGTTTTTTTTTTTATTTTAATTCCAGTATAGTTAACATACAATATTATATTAGTTTCTGGTATACAGCACAGTGTTTAAGAATTCTATACATCACATGGTGCTCATCATGACAACTGCAAACCATCTCCATCATCTATTTCTCCCATTCCCCCCACCTATCTCCCATCTGGTAACTATCAGTTTGTTCTTTTTTTTTTTTTTTTTTTGATGGTATGATACCTTATTTTTAAATTTTTATTTTTCTTATTAACATATAATGTATTATTTGTTTCAGGGGAACAGGTCTGTGATTCATCAGTCTTACACAATTCACAGCACTCACCATGGCACATACCATCCCCAGTGTCTATCACCAACCACCCCATCCTTCCCAACCCCTTCACTCCAGCAACCCTCAGTTTGTTTCTTGAGATTAAGAGTCTCTTATGGTTTGTCTCCCTCTCTGGTTTGGTCTTCTTTCATTTTTCCTTCCCTTCCCCTATGCTCCTCTGTCTTATTTCTCAAATTCCTCAAATCAGTGATATCATATGATAACTGACTTTCTCTGATTGACTTTTTTCACTTAGCATAATAACCACTGGGTCCATCCACATCATTGCAAATGGCAAGATATCAGGGTTTTTTGATGGCTGCATAGTATCCATTGTATATATACACCATATCTTTATCCATTCATCTGTCGATGGACATCTTGGCTCTTTCCATAGTTTGGCTATTGTGGACATTCCTGCTATAAACATTGGGGTGCATGTACCCCTTTGAATCCCTACATTTGTATCTTTGGGGTAAATACCCAGTAGTGCAATTGCTGGGTCATAGGGTAGCTCTATATTCAACATTCTGAGGAACCTCCATACTGTTTTCCAGTGTGGCTGCACAGGCTTACATTCCCACCAACAGTGTAGGAGGGTTCCCCTTTCTCCACATCGCTGCCAACATCTGTCATTTCCTGACTTGTTAATTTTATCCATGCTGACTGGTGTGAGGTGGTATCTCATTGAGGTTTTGATTTGGATTTCCCTGATGCTGAGCGATGTTGAGCACTTTTTCATGTGTCTGTTGGCCATTTGGATGTCTTCTTTGGAAAAATGTCTGTTCATATCTTCTGCCCATTTCTTGATTGGATTCTTTGTTCTTTGGGTGTTGAGTTTGATAAGTTCTTTATAGATTTTGGATACTAGCCCTTTATCTGATATGTCATTTGCAAATATCTTCTCCCATTCTGTCGGCTGTCTTTTGGTTTTGTTGACTGTTTCTTTTGCTGTGCAAAAGCTTTTTATCTTGATGAAATTCCAGAAGTTCATTTATGCCCTTCCTTCCCTTGCCTTTGGTGATGTTTCTAGGAAGAAGTTGCTGCAGCTGAGGTCGAAGAAGTTGCTGCCTGTGTTCTTCTCAAGGATTTTGATGGATTCCTGCCTCACATTCAGGTCTTTCATCCTTTTTGAGTTTATTTATGTGTGTCGTGTAAGGAAACAGTCCAGTTTCATTCTTCTGCATGTGGCTGTCCAATTATCCCAACACCATTTGTTGAAGAGACTGTCTTTTTCCCATTGGACATTCTTTCCTGCTTTGTCAAAGATTAGTTGACCATAGAGTTGAGGGTCCATCTCTGGGCTCTCTATTCTGTTCCATTGATCTATGTGTCTGTTTTTGTGCCACTACCATGCTGTCTTGATGATGACAGCTTTGTAATAGAGCTTGAAGTCCGGAATTTTGATCCTGCCAGCTTTGCTTTTCTTTTTCAACATTCCTCTGGCTATGCGGGGTCTTTTCTGGTTCCATACAAATTTTAGGATTATTTGTTCCATTTCTTTGAAAAGAGTGGATGGTATTTTGATGGGGATTGCATTGAATGTGTAGATTGCTCTAGGTAGCATTGACATCTTCACAATATTTGTTCTTCCAATCCATGAGCATGGAACGTTTTTCCATTTCTTTGTGTCTTCCTCCATTTCTTTCATGAGTATTTTAGTTTTCTGAGTACAGATACTTTGCCTCTTTGGTTAGATTTATGCTTAGGTATCTTATGGTTTTGGGTGCAATTGTAAATGGGATTGACTCCTTAATTTCTCTTTCTTCTGTCTTGTTGTTGGTGTATAGGAATGCCACTGACTTCTGTGCATTGATTTTATATCCTGCCACTTTACTGAATTCCTGTATGAGTTCTAGCAGTTTTGGGGTGGAGTCTTTGGGGTTTTCCACATAAAGTATCATATCATCTGCCAAGAGTGAGAGTTTGACTTCTTCGCTGATTTGGATGCCTTTATTTCTTTTTGTTGTCTGATTGCTGTGGCTAGGACTTCCAATACTCTGTTGAATAGCAGTGGTGATAGTGGACATCCCTGTCATGTTCCCAACTTAGAGGGAAAGCATTCAGTTTTTCCCAAATGAGAATGATATTAGCTGTGGGTTTTTCATAGATGGCTTTTATGATATTGAGGTATGTACCCTCTATCTCTATATTCTGAAGAGTTTTAATCTTCAGAGAAAGGATGCTGTACTTTATCAAATGCTTTTTCTGCATCTGAGACCTTTATTGTTTCTTGAGAAAGGCTTGTATTGCTATACGCTTTCCTCTTAGGACAGTCTTTGCTGCATCCCAAAGGTTTTGAACAGTTGTGTTTTCATTTTCATTGGTTTCCATGAATTTTTTTAATTCTTCTTTAATTTCCTGGTTGACCCATTCATTCTTTAGTAGGATGCTCTTTAGCCTCCATGTATTTGAGTTCTTTCTGACTTTCCTCTTGTAATTGAGTCTAGTTTCAAAGTGTTGCGCTCTGAAAATAGGCAGGGAATGATCCCAATCTTTTGGTACCAGTGGAGACCTGATTTGTAACCTTGGATGTCATCTATTCTGGAGAATGTTCCATGGGCACTAGAGAAGAATGTGTATTCCACTGCTTTGGGATGGAACGTTCTGAATATGTCTGTGAAGTCCATTTGGTCCAGTGTGTCATTTAAAGTCTTTATTTCCTTGTTGATCTTTTGCTTAGACGATGTGTCCATTTAAGTGAGGGGGGTGTTAAAGTCCCCCACTATTATTGTATTGTTGTTGATGTGTTTCTTTGCTTTTGTTATCAATTGCCTTACATAATTGGCTGCTCCCATGTTAGAGGCATAGATATTTACAATTGTTAGATCTTCTTGTTGGATAGAACCTTTAAGTAGGATATAGTGTCCTTCCTCATCTCTTATTACAGTCTTTGGTTTAAAATCTAATTTGTCTGATATAAGGATTGCCATCCCAGCTTTCTTTTGGTGTCCATTAGCATGGTAAATGGTTTTCCACCCCCTCACTTTCAACTTGGGGGTGTCTTTGGGTCTAAAATGAGTGTCTTGCAGACAGCATATCAATGGGTCTTGATTTTTTATCCATCTGATAGACTGTGTCTTTTGATTGGGGCTTTTAGCCCATTTACATTCACCTTGACATTACATTACATTTACATTGAAAGATATGAATTTAGTGCCATTGTATTGCCTGTAAGGTGATGGTTACTGTATATTGTCTCTGCTCCTTTCTGGTCTATGTTGCTTTTGGGCTCTCCCTTTGCTTAGAGGACCCCTTTCAATATTTCTTGTAGGGCTGCTTTCGTGTTTGCAAATTCCTTTACTTTTTGTTTGTCCTGGAAACTTTTTATCTCTCCTTCTATTTTCGATGACAGCCTAGCTGGATATAGTATTCTTGGCTGCATATTTTTCACATTTAGTGCTTTGAATATATCATGTCAGTCCTTTCCAGCCTGCCAGGTCTCTTTGGATAGGTCTGTTGTCAATCTAATGTTTCTACCATTGTAGGTTATATATCTCTTCTCCCGAGCTGCTTTCAGGATTTTCTCTTTGTCTCTGAGACTCGTAACTTTTACTATTAGATGTCAGGGTGTTGACCTATTTTTATTGATTTTGAGAGGGGTTCTCTGTGCCTCCTGGATTTTGATGCCGGTTTCCTTCCCCAAATTAGGGAAGTTCTGTGCTATGATTTGCTCCAATATATCTTCTATCCCCCTCTCTCTTTCTTCTTCTGGGATCCCAATTATTCTAATATTGTTTTGTCTTATGGTATCACTTATCTCTCAAATTCTGGCCTCGTGATCCAGTAGTCATTTATCTCTCTTTTTCTCAGCTTCTTTATTTTCCATCTTATGGTTTTCTATGTCACTAATTCTCTCTTCTGCCTCATTTATTCTAGCGGTTAGCGCCCCCATTTTTGATTGCACCTCATTAATAGCCTTTTTGATTTCAACTTGGTTAGATTTTAGTTCTTTTATTTCTCCAGAAAGGGTTTCTCTAATATCTTCCATGCTTTTTTTCAAGCCCAGCTAGTATCTTTAAAATCATCATTCTGAACTCTAGTTCCAACATCGTACTAATGTCTGTATTGAGTAGGTCCCTGGCAGTCAGTACTGCCTCTTGTTCTTTTTGTTGAGGTAATTTTTTCCATCTTGTCATTTTGTCCAGAGGAGAATAGATGAATTAGAGAACAAACTGCTAACAAGGTAACAACGTCCCCAGAAAAATATACACTAAACAAATCAGAAGAGACCTGAAACTGGGGGAAAAAGTGCTTCCCAAAATTTTAAAGAAAGAAAAACTTATATATATCGAAAAATAAGGGTACATACAGTGAAGAGATGAAATATGACTGTAATGTTGAAAATTATAAAAGATTTTATAAAAGAAATTGATAAGAAGTTGGTTAAAAAAAGAAAGAAGAGGTTTTAAGGGGAAAAAAGGAGAGAATGTGATCAGGCAGGAGCTTAGAACAAAGCCATACACTAGAGATTTAGGGTATATTTTGGTCTGTTAGAAGAAACTGTATCCCAACATTTTAAAGAGAGAACAACATTAAAAAAAAAAAAAGATTTTTTTAAAAAAGGGATTGATGAGATATTGGTTGAAAAAAGGGAAAAAGAAAAATTAAAAAAAAAAGAATAAAAAGAAAAGGAAAGTTAAAAAAATAACTTTGAAAGACTGAAGAATCATGGGAAAAACTATGTGCAATATTCCCGTAGCGCTGGAGTTCTGCTGTTCTCATTGATCGGAAAACTTGGTCTTGTCTGGCTGTTCTTGCCAATCTTCTGGGGGAGGGGCTTATCACAGTGGTTCTCAGATTTCTTTGCCAGAGGCGGAATTGCCCTGCTCTTGCCGGGACTTAGCTATGTAATCTCCTCAGGTTTGCTCTCGGGAGCTTTTGTTCTTTGCAAGCTTTCCGTACAACTTTGGAGGACGAGAGTGTACATGGCAGCCTCCCAATCTCCAATCGGAGGAGACGAGAACTCAGGGCCCCACTCCTCAGTGAGCCCCCAGAGAAAAGCAGTCAGTCACTCCGGTCTCCCCAGTCTCCGGCAGCACTCCGTGCTCACCCAGCCTGTGACTGAGCGTTTCTGTCTCTGGCACCTGACTCAGTGTGGAGTATCCAAACCCAGCAGATCCCTGCGGTGCGCTCCTACGCCGCTCCTCCCGGGGGAGGAAGGGGAGTCTCCCCGGATCTGCCAATTGTTGGGTCCCTGCTGGAAGAGCAGTGGCCCAACTGTGCCACGGATCACAGTTTATGGCAACCCCAAGCTTAGGGGCCACTCTTTGGCTCCGTCTCTGCAGCAGGCTTCCCCACTCCGATCCCTGGGAAATCTGCCGCATTCAGGCACCCCTGGTCTTTCTGTGACCCCAAGGGTCCTCAGACCACACTGTCCCATGAGGGTTCCACCCCTCGCTTAGCCACGGGAGCGACGTCCCTCAGCGGAGCCGACTTCTAAAAGTTCTGATTTTGTGCTCCACAGCTCTATCACTTGTTGGTAGCTGCTGATGGAGACCCCCTCCCCCGCCATCTATCTTCCCGAATATTGCCTCAGATTCACTTCTCCGCACGTCCTACCTTCCAGAAAGTGGTCGCTTTTCTGTTCAGAGAGTTGCTGCTATTCTTTTCTTCGATCTCCTGTTGAGTTTGTGGGTGTTCAGAATGGTATGATCCCTACCTAGTTGAATTCCTGGGACCAGATGAAATTTAAGACTCCTACTCCTCTGCCATCTTGCTGTGGAATGACATATTTAAGAGAGTTTCTCATAGACTCAGATCTGACCAGACAGCTTGAAGGAATAAGGTTGACTTTATGGAGCCACTCCAGCCCCTTGGAAATAGCAGCCTGACCCATTGTTTACAAGGTTCCCAGCAGCCTTATCGGGTGAGGAAAAGAACTCCATTTCTAGAAGGGCAAGTGCAAGAACCTCAGGATATTTTTGAGACATCAAGAAGAAAAGAATTAACGCAAGTCTGTGGGGCTTGCAGGCAAAGTCTGATGGCAAGTATTTGGCTGGGCCTCTGTCCTTGAGAAGCTGTTCAAATTCCATCTGAGATTCCTTAGAAAAAGTTTCAGCATAGCTGCTTTAAAATGGCTTACTTGATGAATTGCTATTTTTGTTTCACTAACATTAATAACCAGGCCAACTGTACTGAAACTAGGCTCATATTGAAAACAAATTAGTCTCAATTTGGCTATGTTTGGAAGTTAGGACATTAATTTAAGTTTTAGTATTTCTTATTATGGCAGTTATAACGAACCAAATAGTTGCAAATATTATTTTATGTGCACAAAGCTTTCCACATTTGTAAAAAAAGAAAATTGTCAATTGATAGAGACTGGCATAGTAGACCTGAATAGAGCACAGAGATCCTCAGCCCTGACATGTAGTCTGGATATGACAAAGAATGGAATTGTGACTATGGAGGGATATTTAAGACCTTTAAACTGTACCTGGGGGTGATAAATTTAGAGAGAAAATTATGTTTCACTACATAAATTTGTGGATATTAGATTCTAACCCTGTCCATTGTAAACCACACTATCTCCTTTTTTTTTTTTATTTCCAGAGGTACAGTTCAGTGATTCATCAGTTGCATATATCACCCAGTGCTCATCATATTACATGCTCTTCTTAATACTCATCACCTAGTTACCCCATCCCCCCACGATCTCCCCTCCAGCAACCCTCAGTTTGTTTCCTAGTGTTAAGACTCTCTTATGGTTTGTCTCCCTATCTGATTTCTTATTTTATTTTACCTTCCCTTCCCCATATTCATCTGTTTTGTTTCCTAAATTTCATATAAGAGTGAAATGAAATGATAGTTGTCTTTCTCTGATTGACTTATTTTGCTTAACATAAAAAACCTCTAGTTCCATCCACCTTGTTGCAAATGGCAAGATTTCCTTCTTTCTGATGGTTGAGTAATATTCCATTGTATACAGACCACATCTTCTTTATCTGTTCATCTATCAATGGACACCTAGACTCTTTCCATAGTTTGGCTATTGTAAACATTGCTGCCATAAACATAAGGCTGTATGTGCCCCTTTGAATCACATAGTTTTTTATCCTTTGGATAAATACCTAGTAGTGCAATTGCTGGGTCATGGGGTAGCTCTATTTTTCACTTTTTTTTTAATTATGTTATGTTAGTCACCATACATTACATCATTAGTTTTTGATGTAGTGTTCCATGATTCATTGTTTGTGTACAATACCCAGTCTATCCCAGAGTGGCTGCACCAGCTTGCATTTCTACCAACAGTGTAAGAAGGCTCCCCTTTCTCCACATCCTTGCCAACATCTGTCGTTTCCTATGTTGTTTCTTTTAGCCATTCTGACTGGTGTGATGTGAGATCTCATTGTGGTTTTGACTTGCATTTCCCTGATGCTGCCTGATGTTGAGCATTTTTTCACATGTCCGTTGTCCATTAGTTTGTCATCCTTGGAGAAATGTCTGTTCATGTCTGCTGCCCATTTTTTCCCTGGATTATTTGTTTTTTGGGTGTTGAATTTGGTAAGTTCTTTATAGATTTTGGATACTAGCCTTTATCTGATAACACATTTGTAAATATCTTCTCCCAATCTGTAGGTTGTCTTTTCGTTTAGCTCATGAATTCTTTGAGTTTCTTCTAGTGTCTGGAGTGAACTCTCAAAATTCATGTCTTCAATTTTTCCCTTGCCTCTGTGACTTGGAATCGCTGAGAACTAATACTGTCCTTCTCTCTAAGCCATGCAAGCTAATGTGAGACAACTTGAGGCTTCGAGCCCAATATCTAGAAATTTCGACTGGCTGCCTTTAGAACTCAGAAACTGGGATTACAGCCTGTTCCAATCACTAATCTTTTGGGTTTTTTTGTTTCCATAGAAAGCCTCTTAACAACCTGATGCAAATACTTACACCACAAATATGGGAGCCCATCTGCATGCCCACAACCTGAAATGAGACACAGGTACCTGCACTGACCTCTTCTCAGGACTAAGAGCCTGGCTTGATGAGATATGAAACAATCTACCAATGCAGAATAGGGTCATACCTACTTGCAGCTGATGGCCCAAGGTGTGAAAATATATTGCAGTAATACTTAGCTCTTTAAACAAATTTTCAGGGCCCCTGTGATACTGACTTAGTTTCATGGCTGGACCCTGCAAGTTTGGGACAATAAATACCCAGTGGATTTCTTTTTTATTTTTTTTTATGGTGTTATGTTAGTCACCATACAGTACATTTCATAAATAAATGGAAAAACATTGCATGCTCTTGGATTGGAAGGACTAATGTTGGAGAAAGGGGAACCCTCTTACACTGTTGGTGGGAATGCAAGTTGATACAGCCACTTTGGAAAACGGTGTGGCAGTGCCTCAAAAAACTAAATATACTGCTACCCTATGACTCAGCAATTGCATTCCTGGGTATTTACCCCATAGACACAGATATAGTGAAAAGAAGGTCCATATACACCTCAGTGTTCATAGCAGCAATGTCCCCAGTAGCCAAACTGTGGGAAGAGCTGAGATGCCCTTTAACAGAGAATGAATAAAGAAGATGTGGTCCATATATATAATGGGATATTCCTCGGCCATCAGAAAGGATGAATCCCCACCACTTCCTGCACAGTGGATTTCTGACTACTCCATGTATAATTGCTATAGAATTTGTTACTATAATTCTATTCATTTATTTATTTTTAAGCCACGGGCATTTATTTTCTCACAATTCTGAAAGGTAGAAATCTGAGATGAAGCTGTCTGTAGGGTTGATTTCTTCTGGGGCCTCTCTCTTCAGCTTGTATGTGGCCATCTTCTCACTAGGTGTTCTCATCAACTTTCCTTTGGTGCATCCATGTTCTTATCTCTTCTGATAAGGGTTCCCTATATATTTGTCTGCATCCCCCATATAATTAATTTTAACTCAATTACCTCTTTAAAGAAACTGTTATTTTTTTAAATTCAAGTTAGTTAACTAGAGTGTAGTATTGGTTTCAAGAGTAGAATTTGCTGATTTTTCACATACATATAACATCGAATGCTCATGCCAACAACTACCCTCCTTAATACCCATCACTCATTTAACCCATCCCCCCACCCACCTCTTTTCCAGCAACCCTCAGTTTGTTCCCAATAGTTAAGAGTCTGTTATGGTTTGCCGCCCTCACTGTACTTCTCTTTATTTTTCCTTCCCTCCACCTATGTTCATCTGTTTTGTTTCTTAAATTCCACATATGAAAGAAATAATATGGTATTTGTCTTTCTCTGACTGACTTATTTTGCTTAGCATAATACACTTCCATCCATGTCACTGGAAATGACATTTCCCATTCATTTTTCAATGGACACCCGGACTCTTTCCATATTTTGGCTATTGTAGACATTTCTGATATAAACTTTGGGGTGCATGTGCCCCTTGGAATCACTATGTATCCTTTGGATAAATACCTAGTAGTACAATTGCTGGGTCTTAGGGTAACTCTATTTTGCACTTTTTGAGGAACCTCCATACTGTTCTCCAGAGTGGCAGCACCAGTTTGCATTCCCACACACAGTATAAGAGGATTCCCCTTTTTCCACATCCTGACCAATACCTGTTGTTTCTTGTGTTGTTAATTTTAGCCATTCTGACAGGTGTGAGGTGGTATCTCATTGTGGTTATGATTTGTATTTCCCTGATGATGAGTGATGTTCAGTATATTTTCATGTGTCTGTTGGTTGTCTGGATGTCTTCCTTAGAAAAATATCCACTCATGTCTATTTAGATGTGCCCTTTCTGGGTTAACACATTCTACTTGTGATTTTAGTATAGCAGTTACCCAGGCAGGAAATGTCCTCACCATTGACTCTGATGCTTCAGCATCACAGGATTGTGCTGTAAGGGCTGAGAGTTCCTTCCCCCCACTCTTTTTTGCTGATGTTTCCACATCAAAGAGGGCTGTCTCCAGCAAACCCATTTCTGGCCAATCAAAAAGATCTCCAGGCCATCTCCACACCCTGAGGTTCCTTTGTTTTAAAGAATCTGGGTGGATTTTGACACCTGACCATTTGGGCCACTTGCCTTTTCACACTTATGTTTAAAATCACCAATAATGAGTGAGCGCTGAAACCCTAGGTCCCCAACAACCACCCCAATAACAGCAGAAGCCCAGCCCCAGCTGCTGTGTCATTTACAGGTCTTGCAAGTAATACACCTGGGTTTTCCAAGTTTCCTGGGAGCTGTTGCTACAGGGCACCGTGAAATCCTTGCAGGACGCAAAAAGGTGGTTCCCAAACAGCAGAGAAGGTGCGGGAGGTGATGGGGTGCTGTCTGGGAACCGCACCTGCACATTCGCAAATGGAATGCCCAGTCCATCTGCTGCTCAGGAACTGTGGCATGTAGACCTTTCCTCTGCTCAGAGTCCCCCCTCTCCTGCCCCGCCCCAGTCCACCTGCACCCCCCCACCCAGGGCCCTGTCCTCAAAACCGGCTCTCAGGTGGAGAGGCTGCAGGATCCAGACTCCCTCAGGAGCAGCAGGGAAAACCATGAGAGAGCTTCACAAGGGGCAGGCACATGATGGTTCTCAAATCCCAAGACCTGTGAGCCTCAGGTCAACACCCCCACTTCCCATTTCTCACCTGAGAAAGGAAGCCTGGGCCACAGTAGAGAGGGAGCCAGGCTCTGTCCCCAGAAAATACCAGCAAGAACACCGCAACAGCTTGTGATTCCAATATGGCTGGTGGTGGAGGAGGGCAACAGACCAGGGGTGAGAGCTACGTGGTGATTGGACACAGGAGAGAGCTAACAGCTGAGAGCCTCCTGGTGATTGGCCAAGGAGAGTGGGGTGGGGAGAACCACCTGTCCATTTTCCTGGTGCACTATGTTGACCTCAGGGTTCCAGGTGCAGGCCACTCCCTAACTCATTCAGTGACTTTATAAGACTCATGAAAGGTCAGGACACAGAGCAGGAAGAACAACCCAAACCCAGAAAAGTGGGGCATCTATACCCATACATGGGAAATTTGAGGATACTACACAGGCACAAATGTCCCTCTCCTGTAGATGGCCCAGTGTGGTGTGGTCTGTGAAGTTAAAAGCTGTTCCCTCTTTTGGGGGTTTACTCCCAAGTGTCAGAGGTTCATGGCTGGATGAAAAGACCTGCCTGGTGTTGTAGCCATTCAGAGTGCAGTACCCACTTTGGGTCACTGGTCCAAGATGCTGGTGGTTCCATGGCATGCAGGTCTGTGGCCTGGGGCTGACTTCAGCCTGATGCTCTGGTAACATATCACTTGGGAAGCCTTTATCTTTTGGGGAGCCCTCTCCTGAGTGAGCAAAGAATGCCATGATCAAAGACAAGGGAAAGACCCACAGCTAGAAGAGCTCTCCATGGGAATCAAAGCCATAGGTAATACTTCAAGAGAATTGGGTGGAAACCTCAGATTCATACAAATGGCTGTTAACAAAAGCAAGAACAGTAATAAATAACTCTCCACAAAAGAGTTTAGGCTAACAAATTCCTTCACAATGTCTGTGAAAGAATATCAACATTTTTTTTAAATCTGCTTTTTAATTTAGTATACAAGAAGGCCTAGGTTGGAAGACCTTGCCAGAGGACCATGGCTCCCTGGACATGGCCCAGCATGAAAAGGGGGCTGGGAGCAAGGGAGGAGACCCAGGCTCTGAGCACAGAGGAGTCCTAGGCTGAGCTCCTCTAGCCTGAGTAGACATTCTCCCTGCTGGAGGGGGACGTGGAGATGGAGGTGTCAGAGGCAGGCTGAGGTCCCTGAATTCGTTTGGCCAAATTCAGTGCTTCCTGGAAGGTTTTGCCTTCAGGGCCAGATCTTCAAAGGTGAGAGGTCAGCACAGGTGCCCATCCAGGAGGCCAAAGAAGGGAAGCTGGGCTGGTGTGTGGGATACTTCCTGCAGAAGGGGTGGCATAAGCTTCAGATTGCCTATCATCTTTAAATAAATAGTTATGTTGGAATGCAAAAGGAGAGTTTAAGGATGTTTGTGATGCATAGCTCAGTGTCATCGTCACCACTGCCCCATACTAGTCACTGCCTTCTCCAGATGGTGGGCAGGGGTCTCCATGGCTCTAGAAAGGGTCTGTGAACCCTAGGAAGCTGACAGCACAACCTGCCCATCCTAGTCAACATTGTTCACACACGCTGACTCCTCTAGAGCTCAAGGCCAGCCCCTGAGGTGGGTGCCAATCTGTTAGAATGGAAAAGGGAAACAGAGCATCTACAGATGTGCATCTTGGCATAGACCATTTCTGACCTGAGAAGTCACAAACTTTTTGGCAAAAGTTGGCTCCAAACATGGGCCATTTCAACTCTCTGCCACAAGAATATTCACATTTCACTGGCCAAAGTGTCATACAGCCAAGGCCATCCAACAAGAAAAGTAAATGTGGTCCATTGGGAAGGCCGTGGCCAGAAAAGGAAGGCAAAAAAATGGGGGGAAATAATACAATTTAATTTACTTTCCTAGCTTATAATCCACTCAACATAATGATGTTCCTTATTGTGTTTCCAGTGCCCAGCACCATGCCTGGCATTACTAAATAAAGACAAGAAGCTTGAAGGAATGAGTATGACCAGCTTTTTTCTAAACATGGTTTGTTTCTAATTCTTTTCATTTGGGATCCAGAAGGATTTAGTTTTGAATGCAAGCACCCTCGTTTGTAGCTCAGGGTTTTTGGCAATAATATACGTAACAGTAAAATTAAGAACAGACAGTATTTCTTGAGTGTTTTCTGTGTGCTAGAAACACTGCCAGGGCTCTTAGGTTTGCGCTGACATTTCAATCTTCAAACACATTAATGAGGTAGGCATTGCTGTCTCCATGTTGTAGATGTGGTGAGAATCAGAGAGGTTCAGGGATGTACTCAATGTCACACAGCTAGGAGGAGGTGGAGCTATTATGCGAACCCAGGGCCACTAGGCTCTGTAGCCTCCTTTCATGCACCATGCTACAGTGCCCCTACATGATAAAGTAAGCCCGACCAGGGTCACTTTCCTCATCTGTAAAATAAGAATAAACAAGTGCATGACCACTCTGTAGAATTGTTACCAGGTTCACAGAAAAGTCCTATATCAATAGCCGGACCCACTGAAGCTTGCATTATAGGCACTCAGCAACTATTATGTCCTTCTATCTCCTCCATTTCATGTCTGACACCTGCTGCCAGACTAATGGAAACTTTCCTCAGGATGTGATGCTCATAATCCACAGTTACAGCTTTGTTAAACCTACACTACTCAACCGCTAAGACCCTCGTAGGCCCTCCACTGAAGTTTTCTCCAAAATCCAGCCATTAGCAGTGGATTTCTAAAACCCTTGGGAAGACTGTCCCAGTTGCTCAGCATTTCCCCTGGTGCTAAGGTATTCATGAACCTTGATGGATTCTGAAGTTAGCTTCCCCCCAAGGAGGAGGATTTATAGAGTAGGCTTGAGGAGGCAGGTTCATGTCTCAGTTGAGTAGGTGGAGATAAAAAAAGCAAGTGGCAAGGGTAAAGTTGCCAGAGTGACCTGTGAGATGCCAAGCCCAGGAGCAGGGTGGGTCTTCCCAAACTCTGCTCAGAAATTTCAGACTTAGACGGTGGGAGGAGCATTTTTTCTTCCAAATCAAGGGACATTTGTTTTGGTGAGCACAGTGTTGGACGAGAGGAAGGAGAAACATTTAATGAGTAACTACAGAGTGACAGGCAACTTAGACAAGTAAGGCTATTGGATCCTGAAATAACATGTCTATTTTACAGTCAGGAAATGGAGCTTCTGAGAAGTGAAATAACTTGAGCAAGTTTATAAAGATAAGAGTCCAAGATGGGGACCTAACTCATCTCACCTAAGGTGAGAACTGAACTCACCTCCTCCATGGACACACCAACTCTACACCTATTTATAGAGCAGATCCTCCTGAAGAAGAACCGAGGGCAGCCTGAACAGCTTCTGCACAACAGGAGACAGAGAGACAGAGACATCATAACACAGGAACCAGCCCTCAGCAGCATGCTACCTGCAGTGGGGAGGGATAGTTCTGGGGGCTGTAAGCTGATTTGTCTTCCCTGGGTCACAGAAAAGGAGCTGCAGTTTATTTTAATTTTTTTTAAGATTTTTTATTTATTTATTTGTCAGAAGGAGAGAGGGAGAGCGAGAGCGAGCATAAGCAGGAGGAGCAGCAGGCAGAGGGAGAAGCAGCCTCCCCACCAAGTGAGGAGCCAAATGTGGGACTCTATCCCATGATCCTCCTGGGATCATGACCTGAGCAGAGGGCAGAGCCTTAACTGACTGAGACTCACAGATGTCTCAAGAAGCTGCAGTTTAAAGAGCAACTAGAATGTGAAGGATCCACCCTGAGAGCCCCCCAAAAATGGGGAGGGGGTGGTCCTGGATCTCCTTCCATGTTGAGGCGCTTGTAAGCACTATGGTTCACATTTCCCTCCTTCTTGATAGGATGGACAGAAGCAGGGTCTGAGCATCCTATACAGCTAATTACCTCGATGAGCTCTTGGTCCCCAGCCCACTCTAACCCAGCTGTGCCAACAAGGAAGCCCCAGCATGACACACACGGGAACGCCCCTGGTCAGCATTCATGACAGCTCCTGACATCACACCAAGGTGACAGGTGCTACGCACCCTGGAACACTCCAGGCCTGCTGGACTTCAACTTGCTAAGGCACCCCTTGCATGGAGGGCTGCTTAACCTCCTGGGTCACTACTCCTTCTGCTGCAGCTGCCCTGACAAGGAGCCCCCTATGTGGAAAGCCCAGACCCCCCCCAAACCCACACTCTGTCAGTACACTCAGAGTGCTGAAGACCCCGGGACACACCAGCTTTCACCCATTTGAGCCTTAGCCATCTTTCTAGGACCCCTCCCCAATCCTGAATCCACTTCAGCTATAGCTATCCTCCCAAAGTGCTTTCTCTGCAGAGAGCCCTGGGACACTCCAGCCCACACCCACTTCAGCTATAGCTGTTCTGCCAGGGCACCCCTGGTGCAGAGCACCCCAGAAAACCTCAGCTCCTGATCCATCTCCACTCCAGCCACCCTCTGCAGAGAGCCCTGTGCCACAAGGTGTATCCACTTCAGCTTCACCTAACTGACATGGGTGCCCTCGGTGTGAAGATACAAACACCCCTACATTTATTGTAGCATGACTTTCAATAGCCAAGATATGGAAACAACCCAGGTGTCCATCCAGTAATGAATGGATGAAGGCTGCCCTTCAGCCTAACCACCACCTCTCTGCATGCCTAGTCAGAAGACCCCAACTGTACCCCATGACCCCACACTCTGTCTGCACCTCCCAGAGGGTCCTAGCCCATAACCCGGTGCTTATGCACCCCACGGCCTCTCCAGCACCTCCATCTTCCCACACCCTGAGAAACCACCAGCATCCTCAGGTCCCTGCACTCCACCTGCACCCTGAGGAGTCCCAGCCCACACTCTGGTGCCCCCACCCCTATGGCCAGAGAATCACCTAGAAGTACCTTCAGATCCTGGTCCTCCTCCTCCTTGGCAGCTCGGGCTGCAGCCCCTGGACCATGAAATCAGCATGCAAGAGAAATCCCAGTTGGAAGAAGAAGCACAAGACTCAGAATGTGAGTTTTCATGTACTTCATGAGGTCACACAAGGATCACCACATCATTCCAACCCCTTCAAAGCATGTTGTCTCTTATACTACATTACAAGTTAGAAAGGCTTCTTTGCCTTATCAGCCAAATAGTTTCCATCAGGGCCACTGCAGGGGAGCACAAAACAAAGTTTTGTAGGAATGCTAGCAATTACAGATTTCATAAATACACCACAGAGACAGTATAAGTCATCCCGGGACAGATTTATGAATGAGAGGCACATAACATTGAAACATGCAGGGAGATTTCTCCCCAAGAAAAACGTAAGCCTTTAGTGAATATAGCTCCAATTGCAAGCCTCTTCCATGCTGTACCCTCAATGATCAAAAATAAAATCCACACATTGCCAGTTATTGATCCTATCAGTGGGAATTCACTTTATACACTTAACCACAAATGGTTCCTCCAGCATTTTATGTCTGATCTGTCAAAGCCTGCCCTCATGAAGCAGAACCCAGATGCTCCTGCATTTGGGACCCACCACAACGTCCCTTCATTCACCGGGACACTCCCATCAGGAAAGCCTTGAATGTCTGTGTAGAAAGATGGTTGCCTGCCCTTCCTGTGGTGCATGAGTCAGGACACGTCGTAGATATTTATTCCAAGTCTGATGCCAACCTTGCTGCTGAGAGAACATACAGTAACTTAGATATCACCGTGACCCAGGCCCTCAGCACCGCTCACAGAGTCTTGAGGGTGCTGCGAAGTGCAGTAAGCTGGAAATCCTGGACAGATCAGTGTGGACTGACCTCTGTGGGGTGCTGGTCACAACTGAAGCAGATAGGATCGTGGCTGTCATTTCCCTGTCAGACACACGGCACTCCCTGATACTCATGCCCACAGGTGCCAAACAGAAGGAGACAGAAGCAGAATGGCCACTGTGCATGGAGTAGACCTTGGAGAAAATGTGAACAAAGATTCTGGGTCAGGCTTTGCCTCATGAACACTGACCATGACAGAAGACTGTCGAATGGCTAAGAACGTGTATCAGGGTTTAGTGATGGGTATTTTTCCCAGTGATGTCGAAACCCAGCATAAGAAACAGATTTTATGTGTTTCAAGTTTCAGAATTGCATATAACACTATTTTCAGACCTTTGAACAATTTCAGATGCTATATGTTATCAGTCTGCTGCATCCTGACTTTTTTTTTTTTAATTTTTCATCTCAAAGAATTCACTGGTCTGCAACAGGTAATATGACATAAGGGGAGAGCATGGCCTATTCAGACCTCGAGCTGTATATCAGCACACGGGGTGTGTCATCACCGTGGCCTGTGGCAGCTGGAGCCATGTGGGACTGAGATGTGAAAGCCTTTCAAACTTTCCCAAACCAGTTCTTTTCATTAGATTTGTGGAAATGCTGTAATTTGAATATAATTAGTTAATTTGTAAAAAAAAAAATGACACTTTTATGTATAGTGTGTTTTCAGATCTATAAAGTCTGCTTTAAGACAGGTTTATTTTTCCTTTAATGCAATATTTTACACATCTTGGTTGGTAACCTTCAGCAAACCCATTAATAAGCCATTGGTTGTTATTGTAAATGGCAACTTCCTCATTTATGTTTGGATCTGGAATGGATAGGACTTTGAATATAGACACTGTTAGAGTTTAAAAGCTGATGTTTCTAAAAGCATGTGTGGAGACCTGCTCTGCTAGACTGGAAACAGGCAGCTGCTATGAGGAAAGGAAGTTCTAGGAAAACGTGGATTTTCTCCTTGTGTCGAAATGTAAAATCATGATGTCTGTATGACTGCTGACGGATTGTTGTAGCAAAGTGTTATTATGGCATATGAACTATTGTCACGGGGTGAAGAGAAACAATGTTTCCTAATGTAAGTCCTTTGAAAATGTCCACACTGTACATAGATATGAGTACAGTGTGATTTTTTTTTTTGGAAGATTGAAAAATTAAAAAAAAAAAAAAAACCTTACTATCTGCAAAAAAAAATCAGATGAATGGATAAAGAAGAGGTGGTATATACACACAATTGAAATTTACTCAGCCATAACAAAAAAGGATGAGATCTTGCAATTTGGAACTACATGGATGGACCCAGAGGGCATAAACAAGTGAAGTAGGTCAGAGAGAGAAAGACAAATACCATAGGATTTCATTCCTATGTGGAATCTGCCAAGCAAAACAAATGAATAAACCACCAAACAAAAAACAGAATCAGGCCTATAAATACAGAGAACAAACTGATGGTTGCCAGAGGGGAAGTGGGGGGCATGGGAGAAATGGGTGAAGGGGGGTGGGAGACACAGGCTTCCCCTAATGGGATGAACACATCACGGGGATGAAAGGCACAGCATAGGGAATGTGGTCAATGGTATTGTAACAGAGTCTAGAATGACAGATTAAAGCTACATTTGTGGTGCGTGTAGGATAAGGTAAAAACTTGTCCAATCACTATAATGTCCACCTGAACCTAACATGATATTGTCTGTCAATGCAGCTTCAATTAAAAAAATAAGTCAGAAAGAATATATATAAAACAGAATTGGGTTTGTCTGAGAGTCAAAGAAATCCAAATGCAATCCAGCTGCAATTAGCCTCACTCAGCCTGTCTAGGGGCAGCAGGTAACTCTGGTCTCTTTGAGGACACCCCGCTCTTCATTTCTGTGATAATTTACTTCCAGTTCCCTTCTTCACTGATTTCTATTTCAGCTTCCTTTCCCGGCTTTTTCCTGTGTGCCCCTTTAGTGGTGTTCAGTCCTAACCCACATGCTCTTCTCTTCACAGTCCTCACGGGGAAGCTCATCTATCCCCTGGCTTCAGAGAACCTCTCTGCTCTTAATCTTCACTCCCCTGAGCTCCAGGCCCTGTGTATCTGCTCTTTGAGGAGACAGCTTCAACTGGCAGCTCAGTCCTTCAACAAGTAAGTAATGGGAGATTGCTATGTGTCAGTGAGGAACAAATATGGAAGGTTCCTGAACACATTCCATTTTTTTTTTTAGATGTCAGAGTCTAAATTTAGGATTGCATCAGTTGCATAGAACACCCAGTGCTCATTTCATCAAATACCCTTCTTAATGTCTATCACCCAATCACCCTATGTCCCAGCCACCTCCCCTCCAGCAACCCTGTTTGTTCCCTACAGTTGAGGTTCATATGGTTTGCCTCCCTCTCTGTTTTCATCATATTTTATTTTTTTCTTCCCTTCCCCAATGTTCATTTTTTTCTTAAATTACACATATGAGTGAAATTATATGGTATTTGTCTTTCACTGACTTATTTCACTTAGCATAATACCCTCTATGTCCTTGCAAATAGCAAGATTTCATCCTTTTTGATGGCTGAGTAATATTCCATTTATATATATATGTTCTTTACCAGAATTCTAAAAATGAAATTTTGCACCCCACTACTCATAATACTTTGCAGTAGCTTCCTCAAGCAGACTCCCTCCCCTCAGCTGTATCCTCAGATTCAAGTCTCCACCCCTCCTCCCTTCCAAACAGTGGTTGCTTTTCTACTTGTCAACTTGTAGCATTTATATGCTCAATCTCTGATTCATTTCTTAGGTCTTCAGAATGACTTGATAAGTTTGCAATTATATTGGAGGGAGGAAACGAACTTAAAGCCTCCTCCCAGTACTTTCTGATTGGATACTGGCTATGAAGACTGTGAGCCTGGTGACGGGCTGGAATTTGTTGCCCCCCTTCTATGAGAGCTGAATGTCATTCTGGCAATCAGGCAATGACTTGTGACACAGCTTCATCATTCCCAGGATTCTGTTTATTGTGGGAAGATGTACAAACACAATCTCTACCCTTCTCTAGACTTATATTTAAACTCTGATGGATGAGTTGAGAGTAGCATCTGTTCTACTACCATGTTGTCCGACCAACCCCACAAGTATGATTTTTCATGGGGTCTAATGGACCATGTCTTCATTAAAATCAGTGTCAGCATTTCAGTGAATGGTGACTCTGGGTGAAACACATAGCTTTGCACTGGTTGAGCCTTTCAGGCTCACCATGAACTTCACTATAAATACATCCCAAATATTAATTTTTTATCATGAAGGAAAATTCACCTGTTTTCCTTAAAACATGGTTTCTAGGCAATGATGTCATGAAGGTCATTGCGAAGCCATCAGTCATTGGCCAGCCAAACGTCATGGTGATTGGCCACCGAATGAAGCCAACCTGATGGCACCCTGGCGATTGGACAGGGCATGGTGGTGACATCACAAGAAGGCATTGTGATGCCCCAGGGCCGTTAAAAAAGCACAGCAACAGCCCAGAACGCACTGAGGAGAGAGATGGTGCATCAGTCACAGCTCTTCCTGCTATTCCTCGACTTCTCTGCCCTGTTTTCTGCCCCGGCTCATGGTCAGCCCCCTGCCCACTGCTCCTGCGCCAGGCCTCTCTCCAACACTCTGCAGTCCACCTTCATGTTTTCACCTATCTTTGTGCCCCTCTGTGGTCCTGAGTGTCTCCACAACCACACCGGGTGGCTGCCGGGTATGTTTCCCACTGTGAGGCTGGCCCAGCTGCTCAGGGACACACTCCCATTTGGCACGTGGGAGTGGGACACTAGGAATCAGAGAACAGTGGATTCTCAGCCAGCTGGTCCCCACACCACTGGGGTCACAACCAGGCTCAACACATGAAAGCTGAGCATGTCCTGAGGGAGCACTGGGCACACTAATACTCTGGAGCCCTCCAAACTGGCTCAGCACAGGACATATGAATGCCCTGAACATCCAGCTGACCCAGATGTGCACAATGTGTAAAATGCCACCAGACACCTGGCAGAGAGGGCATTTTAGGGAACAAGTACATATTGGGTGAAGGAATCACCACATTGCTGGATACAGTGGGAGCCCTTGGAACACAGGACCTCAGACCACAGCTCAGCAGTGGAAATACGAATCTCCCAGACACCTGGCTGACCAGAGACCACAGAACACCAACACTCGAACACAGCAGAACATAGAGAAATTCAGTCCCCAGAACAGAACGCCCACCTTTAACCCAAAGACTGGGAACCCTCTAAGCACATTTGACACTGGGTAGTCACCTAGACACAGGGTGGACCAGGAACCCTCATACCACAAGCTGGTCAGCCCACTACAGTACAAGGGAAGTAAGTCCAGAGAACACCAGGCTTGCCAAGTGCCAAGAAATGATGAGCCCTGCATCCCAGCTCAACATTGAGAAAGGGATGTAACTGGACAACAGGCCCACCATGAGCATTTGGACCTGTGACCAACAAACTCTGTGCTAGGCCAAGCAGACACTTGGCAACAGGCTCAAGATGGGCCCTTGGACCAGGACACAAAAAAAATAGCTCTGCACTAAGTTAAGTAAGCTCCTGGACAGAGAACACCATGTGCCCTTGGACCTGGAGAACAACAACTCCATTCTGTGCTAAGCCAAGCAGGCACCTTGACAGTGGGTTCACCATCTGCCCCCGGACCTGAAGACCAACATCTCAGCACTCTGCGAGGCAACACAGGCACCTGGATGGCAGGCTTACCATGTGCCCTTGGACCTGGAGACCAACAAAACAGCTCTACACTGGGCTAAGCAGGAACTTGGACAGAAGGCTCATCATGTGCCCTTGGACCTGGAGCCTATCAACACATTTCTGCCCATTGCCAGGTATTCACCTGGACAATGGGGTAACTATGTGCCTTTGGACCTGGAGCCCTGTTACACTGCTCTGCATTAGGCCAAGAAATTGCCTGGACATTGACCTCAACTTTGCCCTTGGACCTGGAGACCGATCATGCAGATTTGCACTATTCCAAGCATGCACCTGGGCAACAGGCTCACCATATGCCCGTGGACCTGGAGACCAACATCTCAGCTCTATGCTGTGCCAAGCAGGCACTTGTGCAGAGGTCTCACCATGTGCCCTTGGACCTGGAGACTACCAACCCAGCTTGGTACATTGCCAAGAACTCACCTGGACAATGTAATCACCATGTGCCTTTAGATCAAGAAACCTGTTCCACTGCTCTGCATTTGGCCAAGAATTTACCTGGAGAGTTGCCTCAGCTGATGCCCTTGGACCTGGAGACCAACTTCTCAGCTCTATGCTTGGCCAAGCAGGCACCTGGACAGAAGACTCACCACATGCTCTAGGACATGGATCCTTCTTTTACCCCAGAGCCCAGGGAACACAAACACTGGGATTGCTACTTGCTCTCAGGCTATAAGAACTCCAAACCTGCTTAGCACTACACCCATGTGTCCATTGGTCCCTTGGCCACCTGGAAGCCTTCAAGCCATGAGCCCTCCATCCCAGCTTAACAGTGGGCTAAAAAGCCACTGGGATAACAGTCTATCCTAAACCCCTCTGACTGGGCACCCTCCAACTCTGCAGAAAAGTGAGCATTTGAGTCCCTTTTCACCTTGTGTTAACTTCAGCCTGAGGTCCTTGAAGCCTGTTGTCTGTGCATTATTCATCTTTTGGAAAGTTCTCCTCAAAAGAAAATGACACCATGCCGTAGAATGTGAAACAGACCAATGGTTTGAAGAGTTTGAATTAAAACTCACATCAGGAAATGAGGAGGGGGACTGGGAGGAAATAGTAGTGGAGACCCAGGACCTCATTGGCTGAGATTCTCCAGATGGACAAGAGGTGCTCCATCCTGAAGGGAGAGGTGGAGGCCTTAAACCTTAAACCAAGAGGCCAAGCAATGCAGTGAGAGGCAGGCTCAGCTTCATTAGGTGGAGTGGTTCTTCATTCAAAAGGTCTTCCTGGAAGTTTTTGCCTCCCACACAGTGTCCACAGAAGTCTAAGTCTAAGCACCCACCCCCCAATGACATAGAAGAAGAGCTGGGGAAAGTGTGGTCATCTTTAGGAGTCATGGCATGGTATAAATTTGAATATTAGGTTAAAGAATTTCAAATGATCATTTCTGAATGAGTGATTTATGAGAAACAACCCCTCGCTGATTGTGATGTGCAGCCTGGCTTGCAGTCACTACTGCCCCTTATGAGTCATCACATTCTCCTAATGCTGGGCAGGGGTCTCCATGGCTCTGAGAAAGTGTCGGTGAAGCATGCAGAGCTGACCCTGAGCAAAACCTGCCTGTCCACATCAACACTTTCAGACACACTGATCTCTACAACCCAAGCACAGCTGCTGACATCAGCACCATTCTGATTGGAAGGAAAAAAGAAGCAGTATGTCTGTACACAAAGATTTCTGCATAGAGAATTTCTGGCTGAGATCTCCCAGCAGATTGTTGCTAAACTTGAGATGGGACAATGATGCTATAGCTTCAAACTGTGGCCACAACAGCAGGTGTTTCTCCATGACAGGTTCCGGTGTGATACAGGCTGGTGAAGAGTAACTGTTACAAGGCCAGGGAACCAGGGTGGAGAGAGTCCAGAGGCATGGGACCATTCCCCATCTCTGAGCGAGGAGCTGTGGGGTGAGCACGGTAGGCAGAGCAGTGTGAGGGGCAGGATGGTGGGCTCTGTTCTGACCAAAGTAACACTGCAGGTATTGGGGGAGACATGTGGGATTCACACTGGGTGCTTTAGGTGCCTGGGTGTTTGCACAGAGTAAGGCACAGTGGGATAGAGTTGGGGACAGGTGCACCTTGGAGACTGTAGGGTCACCTTGGACATGAAGGATAAGGGCCACTTCCAAGAGGCAGAGCCGAGATTCTGTGGTAAATTGGACACTGTGGGTCAGAAGGGAGTTGGAAGGTGACATTCCAGGGTTAGACCCTCCTGGAAAATGGTCCATCTTGGCTCCAGGGATGAGGGCTGGAAGCTCAGGTGAGGCACAGATCCCAGTGAGCTGGGGCCCACATGTGGCTCCAGTTGAGGTTGCAGGGGAAAAGCCTAGAGTTGTGGCTTCTGGGCTGATCTCAGTCAAGACAGTGTGCTCATAACACCTGGGCATAAACAGATGGAACCATGAGGAAGCTTCTTCTTGGGATGAGGAGTGACCTTCAGGGGCTTTGGACATGGGAGGCTTGCCTCTTTACGATGGATGGTGTCTGAGCTGATTTGAGGGTGCTGCTTTCAGGAGTCTGGAGGCTGGTGGGGTCTAGGTCACTTAAATATAAGGGGGCTGTGGGTCGCTTATGTGATTCCAACACTTAGAATCTCCTGTGCTTAGCTGCTCAGACCCTGCTCATCATATCCTGGGTTCTACAAACATCAGGCTCCTGGAATGGTTGGCACCCCGGAGCTGCTCACCCCTTGAATCCCCATTCCTTCATCTGTAAAATGGGGGTTACTTTGTTGGGAGGTGGTTGATTGAGCAGAAGGCAAGAGACGGCAGGAATGGGGAAGGAATATAAAAGGGCATGGGACAGATGCAGTCCAGAGTAGGGAAGGAAGAAGGGGGAGGGTAGACTGTGAGCCTGTTCGTTATCCTGGCCTTTCCCCTTCAAATGTAAAACATCAGCTCTGGATCTGGGAGGACAACAGACTGGGTGCTGCCTCTGTCCCACACCTGGCCTTCTCTGCCCCTCTGGGTTACAGGGCATCACAACCTAACAGCTACCCAGTCACAGACCAGTAACCAAAACCTCCTGCCACCTTCACTGCTGCTTGACACCCACACCTTAGGGTCCTGGGGCCCTTAGGGAAGTTTGGAGCTCCAGCAACCAGGTGGGACTGATAGATTTAGGGAACTATTCTGAGGTGCGCTGACAAGTAGAGCCCTACTACAGATCAAGAGGTAGTTACTGTGGCAGATGTCGAAGAGGTTACTGCCTATGTTCTCCTCTAGCATTTTAATGGATTCCTCTCACACTGGTGTCTTTCATCCATTTTGAGTTTATCTTATGTTTGGTGTAAGAGAACGGTCGAGTTTCATTCTTCTGCATGTGGGGGTCTAGTTTGAACAGCACCAATTATTGAAGGGACTGTCTTTTTTCCATTGGCTGTTCTTTCCTGCTTTATCAAAGATAAGTTGACCATAGAGTTGAGGATCCTTTTCTGGGGTCTCTAATCTGTGCCATTGATCTACACGTCTGTTTTTGTGCCAGTACAATACTGTCTTGATGATTACTTCTTTGTAATACAGCTTGAAATCAAGCAATGTGATGCCTCCAGGTTTAGTCTTCTTTTCAACATTCCCCTGGCTATTCGTGGTCTTTTCTGGTTCCATACAAATTTTAACATTATTTGTTCCAAGTCTGTGAAAAATGCTAGTGGTATTTTGATAGGGATTGCATTGGATGTGTAGATGGCTCTGTGCAGCATAGAGATTTTAATGATGTTAATTCTTCAAATGCATGAGCATGGAATATTTTTCTATCTTTGTGTCTTCCTTAGTTTCTTTTATAAGTGTTCTCTGGTTTCTAGAGAATAGATGCTTTATGTTTATGGTTAGCTTTATTTCAAGGTATCTTATGGTTTTTGGTTCTATTGTAAATGGAATTGATTCCCTAATTTCCCTTTCTACAGTTACATTTTTAGTTTATAGGAAAGCAACTAAATTTTGTGCATTGATTTTTTTATCTTGCCACATTGCTGGATGCTTTATAAGTTTTAGCAATTTTGGGCTACAATCTTTTGTGTTTTCCACTAAAACTATCATGTCATCTGTGAAGAGAGAGTTTGATTGTTCTCTGCCAATTTAAATGACATTTATTTATTTTGTCTGATTGCTGAGGCTAAGACTTTTAGTACTATATCAAACAATAGTGGTGAGAGTGGGCATCCCTGTCATGTTCCTGACCTTAAAGGAAAAACTCTCATTTTTTCCCCATTGAGATTGATATTCACTATGGGCATAGATGGATTTTATGACATTGAGGTATGTACCTCTAGCCCTATATTTTGAAGAGTTTTAATCAGGAAACGATGCTGTAATTTGTCAAATGCTTATTCTGCATCAACTGAGAGGATCATATGGTTCTTGTCTTTTCTTTTATTAATGTTTTCTATCACGTTGATTGAATTCCGAATGCTGAACCACCCTTGCATCCCAGGAATAATTCCCATCTGGTCGTGGTGGACAATCCTTTAAATGTACTGTTGGATCCTATTGGTTAGGATCTTGTGAGAATTTTGGCATCCATGTTCATCAGGGATATTGGTCAGTAAATCTCCTTTTTGATGGGGTCTTTGTCTGATTTTGGGATCAGAGTAATGCTGGCCTCAAAGAATGAGTTTGGAGGTTTTCCTTCTGTTTCTATTGTTTGGAACAGCTTCAGTAGAATAGGCATCATTTCTTCTTTAAGTATTTGGTAGAATTCCCCTGGGAAGCCATCTGGCCCTGGTCTCTCTTTTTTGGGGGAGGTTTTTGATTACTGCTTCAATTTCCTTGCTGGTTATTGGTCTGTTCAGATTGCCTATTTTTTCCTGTTTCATTCTTGGTAGTTTATAAGTTTCCAAGAAAACATCCATTTCTTCCAGATAGGTTAATTTGTTGGCATATAGTTGCTGATAATAATTTCTAATACTTGTTTCTATTTCCTTGGTAGTAGTCATGATCTCTCCCCTTTCCTTCTTAATTTTATTAATTTGGTCCTTTCTGTTTTCTTTTGGATAAGTTTGGCCATTGATTTTATTAACTCTTTCAAAGAACTTGCTTCTAGTTTTGTTGATCTGGTCTACTGTTCTGCTATTTTCTATTTCATTGATTTCTGTTCTAGTCTTTATTATTTCTCTTTTCCTGCTTGGTTTAGGCTTTATTTCTTGTTCTTTCTCAAGGGCATTTAGGTGTAAGGTAAACTTGTGCATTTGGGATTTTTCTAATTTTTTGAGAGAGGTTTGGATGGCTATGTACTACCCTCCTAGGACCACCTTTGCAGCATCCCATAGGTTTTGAACTGCTTTGTTTTCATTTTCATTGCTTTGCATGAATTGTTTAAGTTCTTCTTTAGTTTCCTGATTGACCTATAAATTCTTTAGCAGGATGTTCTTTAACCTCCAAGTTTTGAGTTCCTTCCAAAATTTTTCTTGTGATTGAGTTCCAATTTCAAAGCATTGTGGTCTGAAAATATGCAGGGAATAATCTCAATCTTTTAGTATCGATTGAGACCTGATTTGTGACTCAGCATGTGATCTCTTCTGGAGAAAGATCCATGTGCGCTCGAGAAGAATGAGTATTCTGTGGTTTTAAGATGGAATGTCCTGTATAGGTCTGTGAAGTCCATCTGGTTCAATGTGTCCTTCAAGCCTCTTGTTTCTTTGTTGATTTTCTGCTTAGATGATCTGTCCATTGCTGTGAGTGGAGTGTTGAAGTCTCCTACTATTAATGCATTATTATCAATATGTTTCTTTATTTTGGTTAACAGTTGGCTTATGTAGATTACTGTTCCCATGTTGGGGGCATAGATATTCACAATTGTTAGATCTTCTTGTTGGATAGACCCTTTAAGGATGATATACCATCCCTCCACATCTCTTACTGCAGTCTTTGGTTTAAGATCTAATTTGTCTGATATGAGGATTGCTACCCCAGCATTCTCTTGACATCCATTAGCATGGTAAATTGTTCTCTATTCCTTCACTTTCAATATAGAGGTGATTTTAGGTTCAAAATGAGTCTCTTCTGGACATCATATGTCAAAGCAGTGTGTTCTTCTTGTTCCTGAGTGATTTTTGTTCTGTGTGCTAGAAAACGCTACATCCCAAAATTGCAAGGAAAATAATACTTACAAATAAAGATAAAACTGAACAGTGAAAGTAAAGCATATATATATAAAGATAAAATTGAAGAGAGTGAAAGAGGGACAAAATGAGGCATATATCTTTAAAAAATGTAGATGTGAAAAAATACAAGCTAAAAAGCGACTATGAAATATAAGTTAGTATAACAAGTATCTAGTTGAAATGAGAAAAATGTAAAAGTAAAAAGAAAAAGAAAATAAACGTAAGAAAATTTAAAAAAATAGGAGAATTTTATCCGAAAAATAAAGGAGTCGTGAGGCAACACCTGGACTCAATATACTATTTTCCCCTGGTGTTAGAATTGTACAGTCTCGTGAAATCCATAGGCTTGTCGTCCACCTATTCTTCCAGACTTTCTTCTGGGGGAGGGGCCTGCCACGCTGTTTCTCAGGTATCCCTGCCTGGGCGGAGTTGCCCCACCCCCTATCAGCGGGAAGGGCTCAGTGCAAAGTGGTCCTCTGTGTGGCTTTTGTTCCGTGGAGGATTTCCTCGCCTCTTCGGAAGATCAAAGCAAAAATGGCCATAGCCAAAACTCTGGCCCAGAGCAGAAAGTTTGCAGTCTGCCCTCTAGTAAACCCTCAGGGACAATAAGTCTCCACTTCTGTATGTGAGAAAAACCACATCTCCTGCAGCATATACCCACTGTAGCCCTCTTGGAGGTAGTCCCAGAGGCCCCTGAGTGCCACTAAAACCGTGAGCAGCCATGGGCTCCTGCATGAACCCAATGCTCCTAGATCATGTCAAGGTGCCTCTCTAATGTCCTTTCTGGTCCACTGCTCCCCTGCGAGCTTTTGGCCAGTTGCAGGCTCAGGTTCCATTCTTTTTCAGGCTGCTCAGGAAAAGAGCGATTACCGACCAGCTTGGTTTGTGGTTTATGACGACCCAAGGTGAGAGTCCCCTCTTGGGTTCGCTGACCATAACATGCTTCCCTGCTCGTCTGCTCAGGCATTCTACCTGTTCAGGCACCCCGGTAGCTCTGTGACTCCTCAGATCCCAGGACCACAATGCCCTACCTAGAATTCTACCTTTTCATTTCCAGAGCCCCTTTTCAGGGAGGGCTCACTCTCCCTAGAGCAGATTTCTAAGGGTTCTTATTTTGCCTTCCGATGTTATATCATTTTCCAGGAGCCAGCCAATGGAGGCCCTCTCCTTCTGTTAATCTTTTGGAATCTCCCTCTAGATTCATGATTCCGCACATCCTACCTTGCAAAAAGCAGTAGCTTTACTGCTTGTAGAGATCCAGGTATATATTCTTACATCTCGGGTGGATTTTATGGGTGTTCAAAACGGTTTTTTTTTTTTAAGATTTTATTTATTTATTTGAGAGAGAGAGAATGAGAGACAGAGAGCGTGAGAAGGAGTAAGGTCAGAGGGAGAAGCAGACTCCCTGCTGAGCAGGGAGCCCAATGCGGGACTCGATCCCGGGACTCCAGGATTATGACCTGAGCCGAAGGCAGTCGCTTAACCAACTGAGCGACCCAGGCACCCTCAAAACGATTTGATAGATATCCAGCTAAATTCAGGGGACCAGTTGAAACGGGGTCCCCTACTCCTCCATCATCTTGCCTCCCTCCTCGACTTTGAAAAGTTCTTTATATATTTTGAGTACTAACTGCTTATCATATCTGTCATTTGCAAATATCTTCTCCCATTCTGTAGGTTGCCTTTTAGTTTTTTCAATTGATTCCTTTGCTGTGCAGTAGGTTTATATTTGATGAAAACCCAATAGTTTATTTTGTTTTTGTTTCCCTTGCACCAGGACTCATATCTAGTCAGAAGTCGCTATGGCCAAGGCCAAAGAATTTACTGTCTATGTTCTTCTCTAGGATTTTAATGGTTTCCTGTCTCACATTTAGGTCTGTTTTCCATTTTGAATTAATTTTTGTATGGTGAAAGAAAGAAGTCCATTTTCATTCTTTTGTGTGTTTTATCCAGTTTTCCCAATACCATTTGTTAAAGAGACTGTCTTTTTCCCACTGAATATTCTTTTCTGCTTTGTTGACGATTAAATGACCATATAGCTGTGGGTTCATTTCTGGGTGTTCTATTCTGTTTTATTGATCTGTCTATTTTTGTGCCAGTAACATACTGTCTTGATCTCTACACCTTTGTAATATAACTTGGAGTCTGCAGTTAGGATGCCTCCAGCTTTGCTTTTCTTTTCAAGATTGTTTTGGGTATTCGGGATCTTTTGTGGTTCCATATATATTTTGTGATAGTTTGTTCTAGCTCTGTGAAAAATGCCATTGGTAATTTGATTGGATTTTCATTAAATCTGCACATTTCCTTGGGCTGTATAGACATTTCAACAATGTTTGTTTTTCGATCCATGAGCGTGGAGTATCTTTCCATTTCTTTGTGCTGTCTTCAATTTTTTTCATCCATGTTTTATAGTTTTCATAGTAAAAGTCTTTCACCTCTTTGGTTAGGTTTATTCCTAGGTATCATGGGTTTGGTTGCAATTGTAAGTGGGATTGATTCCTTGATTTCTCTTTATGCTGCTTACTGATTGCTGTGTAGAAATGCAAAAGATTTCTATCCCATGAATTTGCTTAATTCTTGTATTCTAACAATTTCTTTTTCTGAACATTTTTATCATTTAAAATCAATTAATTAATGTATAGTGTATTATTAGTTTCAGGGGTAGAGTTTAGTGATTCATCAGTTGCATGAATTGCATGAATGATTCATCTAGTGCTCATTACATCAAGTACCCTCCTTAATGTCCATCAACCAGTTACCCCATCCACACATCCACTTCCCCTCCGGCAACCTTCAGTTTATTTCCTATAGTTAAGAGTCTCTTATGGTTTGTCTCCTTCTCTGATTTCCTCTTATTTTATTTTTGCTTCCCTACACCTATGATCCTCTATGATGTTTCCTATATTCCACATATGAGTGAAATCATACAATATTTGTCTTTCTCTGACTGACTTACCTCACTTAGCATAATACACTCTATTTTCTTCCACATCATTGCAAATGGTAAGATTTCATCTTTTCTGATGGCTGAGTAATAATCTGTTTTACACATATACCACATATTCTTCATTCATCTGTCAATGGACATCCAGGCTCATTCTGTATTTGGCTACTGTAGACATTGTTGCTGTGGACATTGGGGTGCAGGTGTCCCTTTGAATAACTATGTTTGTATCCTTTGGATAAATACCTGGTAGTACAACTGCTGGGACAAAGATAAGTCCATTTTTAACTATTTGAGGATCCTCCATTCTGTTTTCCAGAATGGCTGCCCCAGTTTGCATTCCCACCAACAGTGTAAGAGGGTTCCCCTTTCTCTGCATCCTGACCAACTTCTGTTCTTTCCTGTGTTGTTCATTTTAGCCACTCTGACTGGTGTGAAGTGGCATCTCATTATGGTAGTGATTTGTATTTCCCTGATGCTAAGTGATGTTGAGTATTTTTTCATGTGTCTCTTGACCACTTGCATGTCTTCTTTGGAGAAATGTCTGTCCATGTCTTCTCCCCTTTTCTTGACAGGATTATTTGCTTATTGGGTGTTGAGTTTGAGAAATTATTTGTAAAGTTTGGATACTAGCCATTTATCTGACAAGATATTTGTAAATATCTTCCCTCATTCCATGGGTTGTCTTTTAGTCCTAGAAACATATGAACTACTAAAACTGAAACAGGAAGCAATGTAAAACCTGAAAAGACCCTTAATGAACAAAGAAATTGAAGGAGTAATTAAAATCTCCTAACAAACAAGACTCCAGGACCAGTTGGCCTCCCAGGAGAATCCTATTAAACATTTTTAAAGAAGTAATATATATTGTACTGAAGCTTTTTCAAAAAACAGAAACGGAAGGAAAACTTCCAAACTCATTCTATGAGGCCAGCAATACCTTGAAGCAAAAACCAAAGACCCCACCAAAAAGAATTAAGGACTAATATCCCTGATGAACATGGATCCCAAAATTCTCACCATGATACTACCCAATTGGATCAAACAGTATATTAAAAGGATTATTCACACCAACCAAGTACAATTTATTCCAGGGCTGCAAGTGTGGTTCAACATACACAAATCAATGTGATATGCTACATTAATATAAGAAATGATGAGAAGCATATAATCTTTTTAATAGATGCAAAAAAAGTATTTGACAAAATGCAGTATACTTTCTTGATTAAAACTCTCTGCATTGTAGGTCTGGAGGGAACGTTCCTCAGTATCATAAAAGCCTTATACAAAAAACACACAGAGAATATTATCCTCAGTGGCGAAAAAATGAGAGCTTTTCCTGTAAGGGCAGGAACATGAAAGGAATGTCCAGTCTCACCACAGTTAATCAACATATTGCTAGAAGTTCCACCTTAGCAATCAGGCAACAAAAAGAAATAAAAGGCATCTAAAATGGCAAAGAAGAAGTCAAACTTTCACTCTTCACAGATGACATTTTCCTCTATGTTGAAAACCCAAAATATTCCGCCCCCAAATTTCTAGAAATCACGTAGGAATTCAGCAAAGTAGCAGAATATAAATCAAAGCAGAGAAGTCAGTTGCATTTCTATACACTAACAAGATAGAAGAAAGAGAAATTAAGGAATCGATCTTATTTAGAATTGCACCAAAACCCATAAGACACTCAGGGATCACTAACCAAAGTGATAAAAGATCTGCACTCTAAAAACTACAGAACACTTATAACTGAAATTGAAGAAGACAGAAAGAAATGGAGAAATAACCCATGCTTATGGATTGGAAGAACAAATATTTTTAAAATGTCTATGCTACTTGGGGGGAGAGGCAGGATGGCAGAGGAGTAGGGGACCCTATTTCAACTGATCCCCTGAATTTAGCTGGATAGCTACCAAACCATTCTGAATACCCATGAAATCAGACTGAGTTGTAAGAATATATATCTGGATCTCTACAAGAAAATCCCTAGCAGTCTCGAGTTATGAAAGGCTGAGCCGTGATTCTGTGGGCAAATACAGGAAAATGAACAGAAAGGGGAGGGAGCTGCCATAAGCTGGCACAAAAGCAGGTGAAGCTGGGGACCAGACACAGACTCACAGACCAATAGCAGCGGGGAAAGGACTTTAGTGCAGCCCCCAGACAGCATCCAGGAGCTACAGGTCCCTGTGCATGAACTGGGGACTGTTCACGGTTTTAGAAGCACAATGGGCAGAGCCACATCCAGCCTTGGGATCGACCTCTGGGAGAGTTGCTGTGGGGCGCAACACTGTGTGGGCTGTGGGTTTTAGCAGCACAGACAGAAACGGAGACTGTGTGCCCTGGAGAGCTCAGTGAAGAGCATACTATTATTTCTCTGCCCTGGGACAGAAGTTTGGGGGCGACCATTTTTACTCTGATTCTAAGAGATGTCAAAAGTCGCCAGAGAACAAAAGCTCAAAAAACGGGTTTGCACTGACCCCAACCCCCAACAGGGGGCAGGGCAACTCTGCCCAAGCAGGGTTGCCTGAGAAACAGTGTGGAAGGCCCCTCCCCAAGAAGACAGGCTGGAAGAACAAGAGGACGACCACCCTAGGGTCCCTACAAAACAGGTGCATCTTGATTGGGTGGTAGTTAATATTTTGGACTCTGTACATTCCCTCAAACACCCTCCAACAGAATGAATAATAGGAGGAACCCCAAACAAAGGAAAGAACCAGAGACTGTGGCCTCTGCCACAGACCTAATGGTTATGAATATAAGCAAGATGTCAGAGATAGACTTCTGAGTAGCAATTATGAAGTCAATATCTAGGCTTGAGAAAAATATTAGCAGCAATATAGAATCTCTAAGGGCAGAAATGAGATCTAATCAGGCCGAACTTAAAAATGGTATAAATGAGATGCAGTCTAAACTGGATGCCCTGACAGGCAAGGTAAAGGAGGCAGAAAAATGAATTAGTGAGCTAGAAGATATGATGATAGAAAAGGATGTGAAGGAGGCCTGGGATAAACTCATGAAAGCCCAAGAGATAAGATTGTATATATGATGCACAGCCTCTTTCTTTCTTTATTCTAATTTATGAGAGAGATTAATGATGCGTGAAACATTCCAATGTCAGAATTATTAGGATCCCTGAGGGGGTGGAGAGAAAGAGAGAACTAGAAGATTTTTTGAGAAAATTGTAGCTGCAAACTTCTATATTCGGGAAGGAAACAAGCATTCATGTCCAAGAGGCAGAGATGACCTCCCCCACGTTCAAAGAGAACAGATCAATGCCTCAACATATAATAGTAAAACTTGCACAACTTAGAACCAAGGAAGCAATATTGAAAGCAGCTTTGGGGAAGAGATTTCCTACATACGGAGGGATAAACATCAGAAAAACATCAGACCTGTCCACAGAGACCTGGCAAACCAGAAAGGGATGGCAAGACATATTCAGGGTACTAAATGAGAAGACCATGCAGCCAAGGATATTTTATCCAGCAAGGCTGCCATTCAGAATGGATATAGAGATGAGGAGTTTTCAGGACTGGCAGAAACTGAAAGAATATGTGACCACCAAGCCAGCCCTGCAAAAAATATTAAGGGGGTTTCTATAAAAGGGAAGACCCCAAGGGCAGTATAGACTAGAAATTTACAAAGACAATCTATAGAAACAGGGACTTCACAGGTAACAGGATGGCATTAAAATAATATCTTTCAATAGTCACTCTCAATGTGAGTGGCCTAAATGCTCCCATGAAACAGCACAGAGTTGCAGACTGGATAAAAAGACAGGACCCATCCATATGCTGCCTACAAGAATCTCATTTTGAACCTAAAGATAGATCCGGACTGAAAGTGAGGGGATAGAGAACCATTTTTCATGCCAGTGGACCTCAAAATATAGCTGGGGTAGCAATTCTTATATCAGACAAATTAGATTGTAAGCTAAAGACTGTAGTTAGAGATACAGAAGGACACTATATCATTCTTAAAGGGTCTATCCAACAAGAAGATCTAACAATTGTAAATATCTATGCCCCCAAAATGGGAGCAGCCATCTACATAAGCCAACTGTTAACCAAAATAAAGAATCATTGGTAATAATACTTTAATAGGAGGAGACCTCAACACTCCACTCTCAGCAATAGACAGATCATCTATGCAGAAGATCAACAAAGAGACAAGAGCTTTGAAGGACACATCATACCAGATGGACTTCAAAGATATATACAGAACATTCCACCCTAAAACAACACAATACTCATTCTTCTTGTATGCACATGGAACCCTCTCCAGAATAAGATAGCACATACTGGGTCACAACACAGGTCTCAACTGATAACAAAAGACTGAGATAATTCCCTGAATATTTTCAGACCACAATGCTTTGAACTTGGAACTCAATCACAAGAAAAAATTGGAAAGAATTCAAACACTTGGAAGTTAAAGACCATCCTGCTAAAGAATGATAGGGTCAAACAGGAAATTAAAGAAGAACATAATTAATTCATGGAAACTAATGAAAATGAAATCACACTGGTCCAAAAACCTATGGGATATTGCAAAGGTGGTCCAAAGGGGGAAATACATAGCCATCCAAGCCTCACTCAAAGAAGGGGAACATGCACCCCAATGTTCATAGCAGCAATGTCCACAATAGCCAAACTGTGGAAGGAGCTGAGATGCCCTTCAATGGGTAAATGGATAAAGAAGCTGTGCTCATATATACAATGGAATATTATTCAGCCTTCAGAATGGATGAATACCCATCATTTGCGTCAATATGGATAGAACTGAAGGAGACTATGCTAAGTTAAATAAGTCAGGAAGAGAAAGTCAATTATCATATGGTTTCACTCATATTTGGAACAGAAAGAATAGCATGGAGGACATTAGGAGAAGGAAGGGAAAAATGAAGTGGGGGAAATAAGAGGGGGAGACAAACCATGAGAGACTATGGACCAGGAAACAAAATGAGGGTTTCAGAGGGGAGGTGGGAGGGGAATGGGGTAGCCTGGTGATGGGCATTTAGGAGGGCACGTGTTGTAATGAGCACTGAGTGTTATTTGCAAATAATGAATCACTGAACAGTACTACATCAAAAACTACTGATGTTTATACACGAACAATGAATCATGGAACACAATATCAACTAATGATGTACTGTATGGTGACTAACATAACATAAAAAATAAATTTAAAAAAACTAATGATGTACTGTATGGTGACTAACATAATAAAAATAAAAAAATAATTAAAAAGGAAGGTTTATATAATGGGGAAAAAAGAAAGTAAAAAATGCATGTTCTATAAGAAAAATGGTCTTCTGAGGAGTGTAAGGTTTAATTGGTTTGGGAAAGAAAGAAAGAAAATGTTTCAGTAATCGATATTTAAGAAGATTGAATGAAGGCAGCAATCTTCATGAAAGAGTATGCTTATACAATATTTTATTTGCAATAATAGCAAGAGGACTCAAATAAACATTATATACAAGAAGGAATTCATAACATATGGGATAACTATCTAAAATACTCTAAATTAGTGCAAGACACTATAAACCAGCTTGGCCTGGCATACACAGATTGATACTCTGACAACTCTTTTTTTTTCTAATTTTATTTTATTATGTTATATTACTCACCATACATTACATCATTAGTTTTTGATGTGGTGTTCCATGATTCGTTGTTTACGTATAACACCCAGTGCTCCATGCAGAATGTGACCTCTTTAATACCCATCACCAGGCTACCCCATCCTCCCACGGCCCTCCCCTCTAGAACCAGAGTCCATAGTCTCTCATGGTTCATCTCCCCCTCCAATTTCCCCCCTTCATTTTTCCCTTCCTATTGTGTTCTCTTTTTTTAAACGTACAATCTAGTATTTGTTTCAAAGGAACAGGTCTGTAATTCATCAGTCTTACACAATTCACAGTGTTCACCATAACACACACCCTCCCCAAAGTCTATCACCCAGCTACTCTATCCCTCCCACCCCCCACCACTCCAGCAACCCTCAGCTTGTTTCTTGAGATTAAGAATTCCTCATATCAACGGGATCATATGATACATGTCTTTCTCTGTTTGACTTAAGTCGCTTAGCATAATACCTTCTAGTTCCATCCACGTCATTGCAAACGGCAAGATTTCATTTTTTTTTTCCTGAGGGCTACATAATATTCCATTGTATATATACCACATCTTCTTCCTCCATTCATCTGTTGATGGACACCTTGGTTCTTTCCATAGTTTGGCTATTGTGGAAATTACTGACAACTCTTATACACAGAAAGAGAAGAAACTGAAGGTGTCAATGAGATTTAAACTTTTCATCCAGCCACAAAAGGAGAGAGAGTCAAATCCAAATGCAGGTGTTGTTGATTAGGAACTTCTAGATGCCAAGCTGTCGCCTTGGCCCATAAGAGATGTGCCAGCAGAGGAACCAGGTGGATGCGAGGTCGGGAGGAAAGGGTACAAAGCCTCTGAGTCAGAAGAGGTGGTTTGCCACACACACTCATGTGTGCAAACCCACAAGCAACTAAGAGTGTCAACCAAACCACCCCACATACATGGCGATGGCCAACTCCGCAATTTCCCTCTCACGTGCCGCCTATCTAAGCTGACTGATTTCAGTGTCCTGCCTGGCTCCACACCTGTAGCTTCACAAGCTGCCTGGGAGCTGCCATGATGTCATCAGAATCGGGTTCTCCAGATATGGAGGACATCTAGACACCAAACTATGTGGCTAACCAGTCCTGATTGGCAGGGGGAATGTTGAAAATACCAGGGCACTTACAAAATCAAAATTAAAAAAAAAGAAGCAATACCAAAAAAATAAATATAAATATGAAAGGGAAAAACAAAAACATGCAAATGAAAAATGACAAAAATTCCAATACATAAAAAATAAATGTAAACAAAGAAAAGAAAGATAGAAAACAATGTAATGCAAGACAAGGAAACTTAATTAGGAGGCTCGTCTTGGGTGGCCAAAGGTGATTCAAGTTCCACACCCACATGCCAGAATCTGAAGTGATTGTCAAAGGGCCTTCACCCGGTCCGGTCCTACACAGAGTCCCAGAGTCTCAACACTACGATTTGGTGTCAGGGCTGTAATCCTGGAGAAAAGCTAGTGGGAGTGGGAAAGGCACATTGCATCCAGAGGAGAGGGGACGGGGCACATCCACCTGCCCAGGGCAAGCACTTGGCTCAGGTAGTCCCGATGTCCTCCTGAAGACCTCTTCCGCCAAAGGTCTGAGCCACTGAAGGCAGGGCTACCACAGGAAGCTGTTGAAATGATTGGGGGTGGGACATCCAGGGGTGGGCCATCCCAGGCATTGATAAGTCCCATGCTCCGGGTCCTGTCCATTCGGCTGGTCAGTGCTCTGGAACCCAAGTGACTCCATCGGCATGGCTCCCACCAGCACATCAAGGAGTAAGTTTCCATCCAGTGCCCTGCTCCCTGCTTACATTCCCCAAAGTCCCTGATAATTTTCCAGGGTTTGGGAAAGTAGAAGGGACCACCTCGATTGCCCGCACACATGCTGGAGGGATTGTGATCCAGGGAGGATTGGGGGAAGGGGATAGAGAGAGGCTTGCATATGGCTGCCATCAGAATGAAAACTGAATTTGGTGGCCAGGATTCCCAACAAGAGTCCCGCTTTTGCAAATAGGCAAGCTAGATCTCAGGTGGCAGAGAACGGGAAAAGATTCAGCACCTATTTCAGGTGTCATTTACAAAAAGAGAACTTTCACCTCACGGACCAGCACTTAGGATATGTTGTCAGAGTTGACCTTGATGTTTTTTAGGAGCAGTGGGTACTCTTTGTTTCTCCTAAGGTGCTTTCACCTCTTCACCCCCACCGCGGGTTTCCTCAATTCATTGGCATGCCATTACATGGTTTGCTAGCAGTTGGTATTTCCCTAGATCCTTGCCTATCACCCATTCCCATAGGGAGATGGCGGACTGCCTGTGTCTTATTGAGCAGTCCCTTAGTTGGATCCATGAATGGCAAAGGCACAGGAAGCCCCGGCCTGGGAAGGTGTCCACAGGGCAGAAAGTGAAGAGCTGAGACCGCCCCACCGGTTTGCATTCCTATGAAAGCCTTCCTAATATGGTTGTAATTTTCCCTGCAACAGGCTCCCTCCCATGCGGATCCCGACGGAGGCGGCTTGTTTTGAAACAAACGCAGCAAGGGGCTCTGCAAGCATTGTTCCAGCAGAACCCATACCCAGGCATCGCCACCAGAGAAAGACTGGCCCGAGAGCTAGACATTCCAGAATCCAGGATCCAGGTAGGTTTCAGATTCACTTGCATTTTCCCTGGGCAACAAGTCACGGACACAATCAGGCCCAAGCCACTGCATGTAAATCTACATGCTAAGCTGGGGAGCTCAGAAGCTTTGGCCCCTGTATGTGCAACTCTGTTGAGCCCGTGCCCTTTGAAGTCATTCCAAGTCATTCAGTTGTGGAACCCAGGTATCATTGGAGCACAAGGCCTGGGACATTCCAACAGGTCAACACGTCTTCATTGATTTTCCCTAGAGATCATTTGTCCAGAGTTATCGCAGGGTCCACACAAAACACTCTGAGACCTTAGGTATGAGAAAAAAAAATGTATATATATATGGATTATGCCCACCAGGGTGCCTGACCATTGGTTCTTCTTTTGCCATTTAGGTGTGGTTCCAGAACCAGCGAACAAGACAGCTAAGACAGAGCCGACTGGGGTCTGCCAAATCCCACAGGGAAGGGCCATCACATGGACAGGAACAGCCTCCAGCTTGGACTCAAGGTGACTCCCCAACATACCAAATGGGTCTCTTCATAAGCTTCTCCTTGACACTGGAATGGGTATGCATGGGCTTGCCACGTGTTTGGCAAGAAGGCTTAGCAGAGGAACCCATGCCCACTGGTTCCAGCTGCCTTTCTGTTCCCAGAGATGGACACTGTCCATGCACCTCCTGTTGGGTGGTGTTTGAATCTTCTTGTCCTGAAACTGTAGGAAGGACAGAGTCCTCTTCTGGGGTCACCTCAGACTTTAGATCCAAGCTTGTTTCGGTGGGTCCATGGTGACCTCAGTGAAGTCAGGGAAGGAGAGGCTATAGAGAAAATGGAGAAGCATGCAAACACACACACACACACACACACTCATGCATGCACACGGACACCAATTTCTCTTTCTACATTGGATGTGCCATTGGCTTCAAAGCCATCCTTTCTAACTGTTCTCTTTTTAGAACGTTTCCCAAAGGAAGGCAGGAGAAAACGGACATCCATTTCTCCATCCCAAACCAGTATCCTCCTTCAAGCCTTTGAGAAGAACTGCTTTCCGAACATTGCTACCAGGGAACACCTGGCCAGACTCACAGGTCTTCCAGAATCCCGCATTCAGGTACATTTTCAGAGCGTGCCTATGAGTTCTTCAACATGGAAGGGATAGTGGCACCTGAGACATTGCTGGGCTCCTTTGAGTTATCCACAGGATCCAGTGCCCAGGCAATGGGAGGAAAGTGTTGAACTTGCAAGTGAGAGACCGCCCAAGGAAGAATTTCCAAACCAAATGGTGGGGGGAGTTGGCAGCGTACATGCATGTAGAAATGGTGAGCAGACAAAAGAGGGGAAACGGAAACATTGGCACCTATCTGGAGATCGCACAAACTGTCAGCGCTTGAGCAGCTTAGTAGCACTATCCATTTGGCCCTCAGGATTTCCTGAGTGTGAGTGGGATTGCTGTCCTGTGTTTGGCAACGTGTTTGTCAGTGTCCGGGGCCTCAGGACCCCAGGGCAGGAATGGATTCTGCCCTCAAACCACACCTCTGGATAACCTAATCATCCAGGATTACTGGCCCAAGGATTATTGTCAATTGGGCAAGAGGTCCCATGTGCCCTGGTTGAGAAGGCTCTGCAGAGAGTGGTTCCTGATATAGGAGTTGTGAAACGCCCTTGTGGTATATGGAGGCAGACTCTCTGGAAGCCTCTCCTTTGGGACAAGAGCCAGTGACCATGCTTCAAGCAGGCCTTCATGGGCCTGTACTTTGACAAGTCTTGTCCCCGGACAGAGAGGAAGATCAACGTGCTCATTCCTGAGAACTCCTCTTCTCATGTAGCAAACGGAGGAGAGGGAGAGCCAAATCCGAATGCGAGTGTTGTTGATGTGGATTCCTGGCTGCCCATGCCCTCCTCTAGACCCAGAAGAGATGTGCCTGTAGACTTATCTATTGTGGATATGAATCCAGGAGGCATGGGTTGAAGGACTGCAAGTCAGAGTTGGTGGTTTGCCATTGGGATTACACCCAATCAGACACCAGGGCAGGGAAAGGTGTTGAGGGATGCCCTGAGACATTCCTGAGGACTTGGAGTAGCCTGGGGAAGGAGGGGCAGGTGGTCAGCTATGTCTTTGTCCCAAGACTCCTGGAATGGCTTGTCAGAAAGCTGCAACTGGCAATCAAAGAGAGGGCAAGGTAGGGACTGAACAGCAGGCAGAGCAGAGCTGAGCGCCTGCCATTCAAGCCTATCAAGGGGGGATGGCCTCCAGACCAGGGGTGCAGTTTCCCTGGGTGGTCACCTAGTTTCCAAGGGCCAGGTGAAAGTTATGGACAGAGTTCCCCTGAGATTCAGACCAAGAGTCCTGGCCTTCTCCCCAAAAGATCCCAGGTGGGGGTAGGGGGGAAAGCAGAGCTGACATCTTTCCCTTCTTCTCATCTTTCCCTTCTTCTCATGTCCATGACATCTCTTCTCTGTCCCAGGTCTGGTTCCAGAACAGAAGAGCTCGGCACCCAAGGCAGAGCAGAAGTGGCCCCATGAAGGACCTGGAAGCACTCCCCAAACCCAGTCCTCATGTGACAGTCCCAGGGGAACCAGGCCCCCTGACTGGTGTCCCCGTAAGCTCTCCTCAAATGGCTCTGTCCAATCCTCTGGGAAGCAGGCAGGCCCTTGTTGCAGGGACACCTCCCATTCCCTGCATGGGCTTTGCCCCTCCAGCTTTCTGTGGGGGCCCTGGGAGCCAGGCCCTGGGGGCCATGATGGTCCCGCCCACCCAAGGTGGGCAGGGAGGAAACAACTTTCCTGCTGCTGAAGGCCTGAGGAACCGTTCCTTGACAGGACCGACTCTGGGAGGGTGTCTCCCCACTCGACACACTCTTCTTTGCCCCCCGTCTCAAGGGGAATACCAGCAGCAACATGAGCACCCTGGCATGGCACCCCTGCCCTTCCAAGACTACCTCCAGCTTCCAGCTGACCATCCTTGCCAACACTTGCAGGAGGCAGGGCCCTCCGGGAGCAACTGCACTGCACAGTGCTGGAGCGATGGGTCCCAGCTTGTCATCGGCACAGGACAGACTCAGGATGGGGCAGTTCTGCAGCCTGCACATGCTGGGACCCCTGGCTGGCAGCAGCAGGCACATCCTACTGCAGGGCTGTCGGCTGTGCTCAACTCACAGCACCAACCCTCTGCAGAAGCCTCAAGTTTTTTAGAGGAACTTTTCTCAGCCTCAGAGATGGAAGAAGACACACACCCTTTTCTGAGTGGGCGTCTGCCACAAGAGGACGCTCCAGGACCCCTGGAAGCACCTCTCAGCGAGGAGGAGTTTCAGGCCCTGCTGGCCATGCTGCATGACTCCACATGGCCTCAGGACTAGGAGCAGGAAGGCCTCATCCTCCCCACCCCCCACTCATTCAGACATCCTTCCTGAGATGCAGTCCTAGCAGGTCAGAAAGGAGGAGGAACAGGCAGCACTGTTCATGTTCCGGAGGAAGACCGACACCCAAAGCAGCATCCATCACTTGGAAAGACAGAAGAAGGATGTCCTCTCTGCCCTGCAGGCAGGCCTCCATTGCCTTCCCGATAAGCACCAAGCTCCACAAAGCCTCTGAAGGCACCCTGGGCACCGGGCAATGGGCACCCTCCCCGACACCTGATTGATCCAAAGCACTGTAGGACACATGTGACCTCCTCTCTGCTATCACCCTTTCCTCTGTAGACTGGGAAACCCTGGCCCTGGCAGCCAAACCAAGCAAGGAGGAGAGGTCGAAGAAGAACACCTCCAAATGCCTTTTCCTCCTGCCCAGTCAGAAAGTCCTGTCTCCAGGAGCTGAATGTGTAGACCAAGACAGGACATTACACATCTTGACCATGGGAGCCCAGGGTCACAAATCCATCCTGGCTGGGATAGGCTGGGAACCAGCAAAACAGGAAGCGACTGCAGTCTCCCATCTCTGAGTGATCCTGTCCCAGCCGAAGTCTGGAATGCCCTGGGGCCTTTGCCTGGCATCTTTGCCATGCAAAGATGAGCATGGGGGGAGCCTTTCCAAAGAACACAAAATGGCAGCACGAAGGGTCACAGCCACTCTCAGCAGGGATTCCAGAAAGGGTACCACTGTCGCTCATTCCACAAAATTAGCATTTGTTTTCTCTTTTGTTAGTATGTATCCACATGCCTCTCTACCCACAGTGTTCCTTTGCTTCGCAGGAAGAAAGATGTTCCCAGTCAGCCTCTTGGTGGCCTTCTGTCAGCAGGGTCACCTCTCCCTTGCAAGGGCTAACTTGGAGGAAATCCATCCTGGAATCTCAAGCTTGAGGGGACAATCCTTTGGTCCAATAAACCTATTTTTGCCTCCCCAATGTGATCTCTTGGTTGTGATTTGTTCCATTTCCCTCCTGTCCTCTCATGCCTGCCAATCTTCAGAGATGTGAGATGCTTCCTGGTCCTGGGACCAGCTGTGGAAGCCATTGGTATGCCCAAGTCCAGTTCACAGCTTTGGGCACAGACAACCTCATGGGGCAGCACTAATACTTCCTGGTGGTCATCAAGCTTCACCTGGATTGACGGTGCCTGATGGGCAAGCATTCCTCCAAGGGATGTAGGTTGAACCCAAGTGGCAGACAGTCCATGCACATTGTATTTGACCCCACTGTTCTCAGCAGTGGCCAAATTCATACCTAAGGCTCATCCTACTATGCTGGCAATGAATCTCCTTGTCTCTATTTCTTCAGATCTCTGTCTCTATGGGTCTATCTCTCCCGCGTTATCTCGCTTTCTCTCACAAGCAGACACACACAGATGTCCACACTGTCAGAGCATCATGCTTATGCAACTCACAGTATGGGCACTGAACCTCCAGAAAGGATTGTGGGTCAAAACATTTGGAAGAATAAGGTGGGTATTTGTGGGTTTTTTCCCTTGGGGTTTTATTCTGCCCCTACCTAATTGCCACATGCCCTGGGAGAGGTTAGATTGTGGATTTGGTCATTTGAGCCCCCCCACCCCCGCCATGTCCAACACGTCTGTGTTGCAAGGGGAAAGGAACCAAAGAATTCTATCTTGGTCGCTTCTATCCAAATAGATCTCTATCTCTATCCATGTTCTCATATGCAGAAATATATCTGTATCTCCATGTCTCCATGCTTCCAGACCCATGGGTGGATTGTTTGTATCTCTCCATAGATAATAGCTTGTGATAGAAGCCCTCCGCATCTCTCTTGCCCTAGTGTGTCATTCTTCCAGTTCGCTCTATGGACACATCTACCTGTAGCTTCGGTAGACAGAGTGGAAGGGTCTGTCTCTCTCCCGGAACAGAGTGGGTTAGAATGTCTGAAAGGTTCCTGGCCAAGGTGGCCTTGGGACAGACCAGGCTTTCATTCTGTCTAGAGAAGCCATGTGGAAGGATGGCTCACTTGCAGTGCTGGGAAGACTGTGGTCTCATCTGAGAGTGTTTGGGAGGTCTCTGGAGCCTTGGGGTTGGCACTTCTGCACATAGGACATGGAGGGAAAAATGGGGCTGCAGCCACATTGGGGACCAAGGCCAGCCAGGCCAGAGGAGCCTCAAGTCCGGACTTGAGCCCTGGAGCCTGTCCTGTCAATGGGTGGCCTGTTCCATCCATATAGGTGAGCTTTCAGGGCCCTGGCACGTGTACAACATGGAGCCACCACTCTGGGAAATCACCTGCCAGAGAAGGTGTCCACGTGGAAGCTGGCAGGAGTCCGCCAGGTAGCAGGCTGTTGCTCAAGGCCTTGGAGGCCAAGACCCCAGGGGCTGTGATCTGCAAGGACATCCTCACACAACTGTGCCCCCCCTGGGATCCCTCAACGTGATCCTCTTGCCCTCAGATCACCCTGGCCTGGGAATGAGGGATCAAGAACAGGACCCACGTGTCTGCAAGACATCTTCTTGGGGCTTGAAGGCTGCTCCCCGTCTTGGTGAGAGTCAACCTCAGGCACTGCCTGGCGACCACCTACACTGTAGGGACAGAGCGGTCCATAAAAGCAACACAGAGCCACGCCAATGGTCATTTGCCTTGAGCAGCTCCAATCAGGACTCGGCACTTGGACCACCTCAGGGGATTTACGCTTTCCTGAGAGGCACTGTGTTGAGGACGCTGCCCCCAGAAAATGTGTAAGGCACCCTCTGTGGAGGCCCTCTGCCCACGCCTCTCCTCATGCTACAAGCCACCACTTGGACAAGCCCAGCCAGAAACGGACATTGGAGAGACACCAACCACCTGGTCAAGGCTGCAACCCTGGGCCTTCCAGGAGATGCATTCCCTCTCTTTTTGTAGATGCTCTTTCCTTGACCTAAAGCCACTGGTTTCGCTGTCACCGAAACACAAGCACACACCAGAAAACCCTCAGACACACACACACTTACCCTACAATTAGTGATTGCTAATGGACTGCCTTCAAGTCATGGGAGAATGAGTCCCTTCACCACCTATTTCTACTGGGTTCCACTTGTCTCCCTGTAGTACACCTGATGGACTTTCAGAGCCCTGCAGCCAAAAGGATACAGGAGGGGAATTTGGGCCTGTGTTTGCCATTTTCTGTTGGATCGCTGGTAGGTTGTTTGCTTGGTTGGTCGTTTGGCTGGCTGGTTTCCTAACTGGCTGGCACTGGGAGTCCATTGAAATGCTTGACTCATCGCCCTTTCCACTGGATCTTCCTTTCAAACACTGAAGGGACTTTTACCATGGAAGGGGGGTTGGTTACTTTGGAAGCACACACACAGCACCACCACCACCCTCCCAACACAACAGAAAAACCCCAGCTTTGAATGAGATGCAAATTGGCCCTCCAGTTTCTATTTTGTTTTGAATTTGTATGATTATCTTCATCTTCTTCTCATGTTACTGGAACTGTCATCTCCTTCTCCCAGGTGAAGTAGTGCTCTCCTTAGACAGCTCAAGGTTCTCTTAACACACGCTGCCCACAGTAGTCAAGAGCAAAGAACACCAGCTGGAGCCAGTGGAAACCCAAAATGATGGACTCCAACAGAGCACAGACTATTTCTGGGAAACTTAGGGAGTCCTGAATCCATAGGGACTGTGGATAGCTTTGCTTCCTTTGCACCAGGACCCAGTAGCATCTCCACTTGCCTGGAACACTGCACGTTCAGGGGTCCCATGTGCTTCCTTCAAGTTTCTTCTTCCCTTGTGCCCACAAGCAACTAAGAGTGTTGACCAACCCTCCCCACATACATGGTGATGGCCAATGCACAATTTCCCTCTCACATGTCTCCTATCTAAGCTGTCTGAGTTCAGTCTCCTGCCTGGCTCCACAAGTGTTGCTTCACAAGCTGCCTCAGAGCTGCCCGGGTGTCAACGGAAAATGGTTCCCCAGGTGCGGAGGGCATTTAGACACCAAACTAAGTGGCTAAACTGTCCCGTTTGGTGAGGGGAAGGGTGAAAATACCAGGGCTCTTGGGCGCCTGGGTGGCTCAGTCATTGAGCATCTGCCTTCAGCTCAGGTCATGGTCCTGGGGTCCTGGGATTGAGTCCCACATCGGGCTCCCTGCTCTGCGGGAAGCCTGCTTCTCCCTCTCCCACTCCCCCTGCTTGTGTCCCCTCTCTCGCTGTGTCTCTGTCGAATAAATGAATAAAATCTTTAAAAAAAAAAAAAAAAGAAACTACCAGGGCTCGTACAAAATCAAAATTAGAAAAAAAAAAAAAACCTAAAAAATAAATATAAAAATGAAGGGGGAAAATGAAAACACTCAAATGAAAAATGAAAAAAGTTCCAATAAATAAAAAATAAATATAAACAAAGAAAAGAAAGATAGAAAATAATGTATTGCAATACAAGAGAACTTCATTAGCAGGCCCTTCTTGGGTCGCCAAAGGTGACTCAAGTTCCACACCCACATTCTGGTATCTGAAGTGATTGTGGAGGGGCCCTCACCGGGTCCGGTCTTACATAGAATCCCCAGTCTAAACAGCACAATTAAATGTCAGGGCTATAATCCTGGAGAGAAGCTAGTGGGAGAGGTAAAGGCACATTGCATCCAGAGGAGAGGGGACGGGGCACGTCCACCTGCCTAGGGCAAGCACTTGGCTCAAGTGGTCCCGATGTCCTCCTGTAGACCTCTTCCACCAAAGGTCTGAACCACTGAAGGCAGGGCTACCACAGGAAGCTGACAAAATAATTAAGGATTGGCCATCCAGGAGTGGGCCATCCCAGGCATTGATAAGTCCCGTGCTGCCAGGTCCTGCCCAGTCAACTGGCCAGCATTCCAGAACCCAAGGGACACCACTGGCATGGCTTCCACCAGCACATCAAGGAGTAAGTTTCCGTCAGATGCCCTGCTCCCTGCTTGCATTCCCCAAAGGCCCTGATAACTTTGCAGGGTCAGGAAAGTAGAAGGGACTACCCCGATTGCCTGCACACATGCTGGACAGCTGTGATCTATGGAGGATTGGAGATAAGGGATAGAGAGAGGCTTACATATGGCTGCCGTCAGAATGAAACCTGAAGTTGGTGGCCAGGATTCCCACCAAGAGTCCTGTTTTTGAAAATAGGCAAGCTAGATCTCAGGTGGCAGAGAACAGGTCAAGATTCAGCACCAATGTCAGTTGTCATTTACAAAAAGAGAACTTTCACCTCATGGACCAGCACTTAGGATGTGTTGTTGGAGTTTACCTTCATGTTTCTTAGGAGCACTTGGATCCTCTTTGTTTCTCCTAAGGTGCTTTTACCCCCTAACCCACACCCCGTGTCTCCTCAATTCGTTGGCATGCCATCACATGGCTTGATAGCTGCTGGTATTCCCTTGATCCTTCCTAACATCCGTTCCCATAGGCAGATGGTGGACTGCCTGTGTCCTACCCAGTTATTTGGATCCATGGGTGGCCAAGTCACAGGAATCCCCGGAATGAGAAGATGTCAATGTGGCATAAAGTGAAGAGTTGAGACTGCACCACCAGTTTGCATTCATATGACAGCCTTCTTAATAAGGTTGCCATTTCCCTGCAACAGGCCCACTCCCACGTGGATCCCGATGGAGGCAGCTTGTTCTGAAGCTGATGCAGCAAGTGGCTCTGCAAACATTGTTCCAGCAGAACCTGTACCCTGGTATTGCCACCAGAGAACGACTGGACCAAGAGTTACACATTCCAGAATCCAGGAACCAGGTAGGCTTTAGCTTCTCTTGCATTCTCCCTGGGGTCAAGGTTTGCACATGATCCTGCCCAAGCCACTGTATGCCAATGTCCATGCTCAGCTGGGGAGCTCAGAAGCTTTGGCCCCTGTTTGTACATCTCTTGGGAGCCCATGACATTTGAAGTCATTCCAAGTTATTCACTCGTGGAACACAGGTACCATTGGAGGGTAAGGCCTGGGACGTTCCAACAGGTCAACACATCTTGGCTGACTTTCCCTAGAGATCATTTGTCCAGATTTATGGCATGGCCCTCTCAAAACACTCTGAGACCTTACCTATGAGGAGAAAAGAAAATATGGATCATGTCCCCCAGTGTTGCCTGACCATAGGATCTTCTTTTGCCACTTATGTGTGGTTCCAGAACCAGCACACAAGACAGATAAGGCAGAGCTGATTGGGGTCTGCAAACTCCCAAGGAGAAGGGCCATCTCATGGACAAGAACAGCCTCCACCCTGGACTCAAGTTGACTCCCCAGCATATCAAACAGGTCTCTTCTTGAGCTTCTCCTTGACACAGAAATGAGTATGCATGAGCTTGCCAAGTGTATGGCAAGAAGGTTTGGGATAGGAACACATGCTATCTGGTTCCAGCCGCCTTTCTGTTCCCCTGGATTCAGAGAGCACCTCTCTGCCTATTACTCTTCTTTCCCCTGAGCTCCAGACCCTGTGTATCTGCTTGCTCACCAGACAGCTCCATCTGAGCTCACTTTTTCAACAAGTAATTAATGGGAGCTTACTGTGTGCCTGTGGGGAACAAACATGGGTGGTTCCAGAACACATTCCTTTTTTATTTTATAGTTTCAGAGGTAAAATTTAATGATGCATCAGATTCATGTAACACCCAAAGCTCATTCCCAGTGCCCTCCCTAATGCGCATCACCTGATTATGCCTTCTCCTCACCCACCTCCACTCAAGCAACCCTGTTTCATCCCTATAGTTAAGAGTTTCCTTTGGTTTAGCTCCTTCTCTGTTTTCATCTTATTTTATTTTGTCTTCCTTTCCCTTATGTTTATTGGTATTGTTTCTTAAGTTCCCAATATGAGTGAAATCATATGGTATTTTTCTTTCTGTGACTAATTTCAAGTAGCACAATACCCTCTAGTTCTATCCACAACATTGCAAATGGCAAAGTATCGTTTTTCTTGGTGGCTGAGTATCGTTCCATTGTGTATATGTAAAAAATTTTCTTTATCCAGACTTCAAAAAGATCTGTATTTGCACCCTGCTGCTTATACTACTTTGCGGTAGCTTCCTCACGCAGACTCCCTCATCTCCACTGTATCCTCAGCTATATCAGAGCAGATTCAAGTCTCCACACTTCCTCCCCTCCAAACAGTGGTCCCTTGTCTACTTGTAGACTTGAAGCGTTTATATTCTTAGATCTCTGATTGATTTCTTGGGTGTTCAGAATGATTTGATAAGTATGTAGTTGGATTTGAGGGATGAAACAAACTTAACTCTTCCGCTCAGTACTTTCTGATTGGACGCTGGACATGAAGACTGTGAACCCGGTGACAGGCTGGATTTTCTTGCCCCACTTCTATGAGAGCTGAATGTCGTTGTATCAAGTAGGTAATGATTTGTGACACAGCTTCATCCTTTCCAGGTTTATGTTTATTGTGGGAAGATGTAACAAACATATATCTACCATTTTCAACACTTATACATAAGCTTTGATGCATGACTTGAGAATAGCATTTGCTCTAGTGTCATGTTGTCCAACTTACCCCTCAAGTGTGACCTTCCATGGGGTCTAATGGCCCATGTCTTCATTAATGTTGGTGTCAGTGTTTCAGTGAATGGTGGCTCTTTGTGACACATTTAACTTAGTACTGGTTTAGTCTTTCAGCCTCAACTTCACTATAAATACATCCTAAATATGATTTTTTCATCTTGAAGGAAACTTAACCTGTTTTCTTTAAAAGATGGTTTCCAGGCAATGATGTCAGAAGTGTTACTGATAAGGCCATTGGTCATTGGCCAGCCAAGCTACAAGATGATTGGCAAACCAAACAGGGTCAACCTGATAGCGCCCTGGTGATTGGCCAGGGCATGGTGGTGACATCACAAGAAGGCACTGTGATGCCCCAGGGCTGTTATAAAAGCACGGCAACAGCAGAGGCTAAACTGACGAGAGAGATGGCACTTTGGCCACAGCTCTTCCTGCTATTCTTTGAGTTCTCTACTCTGTTCTTTGTTCCTGCCCTTGGCAAGCCCCCTGCACACTCCTCCTGCCCTGGGCCTCTCACCAACACTCTGCACACCACCTTCGTGTTGGCCCCTATCTTTTTGTCCCTCTGTGGTCCTGAGAGGCCTCGAACCTGCACCTGGCGAATCCTGGATCCATTTCCCACTCTGAGAATGGCCTGGCTGCTCAGGTACACACTCTGATTTGGCATGTGAGAGTAGGATACTGGGAATCCGTGTACAGTGGGTTCTCAGCAAGCTGGGCCCCACACCTCTGGGGTCACAACCAGGCTCAGCATAGGAAACCTGAGTCCACAACCCGAGGGAATCACATTATCGGACACAGTGGGAGTTCTTGGATCACAGGTCCTCAGACAATGAGTTGTCTGACCCAGATCAGAGGGGACAAACTAATCCCCCAGACTCATGGCTGACCAGGATCCCATAGACCACAACCCCTCGAAAACAGCAGAACATAAAGAAACTCTGCCCCCAAACAGAGCACCAGGAACCTGAACCCTGGGAGCCCTCTGAACCCATTTGACACTGGTGAGTCCCATAGATATGGGGTGGAAAAGGAGCCCTCACACACAAGCTGGCCAGGCCAGTGTGGCACAAGGCAAGTGAGTCCAGAGAACATGAGGCTTGCCATGTGCCAAGAAACCACGAGTCTTACATCCCAGCTCAGCATTGGGAAAAGGACTCAACTGGACAGCAGGCTCACCATGTGCCTTTTGACTTGGAGACCAAGAAGGGAGCTCTGGTATAGCATAAGCACACACCTGGACAGAGGGCTCACAATGTGCCCTTGGATCTGGAGACTGCCAACCCAGCTCAGCACGTTGCAGGCACCTGACAGCAGGCTCACCATGTGCTCTAGGACCTGGAGACCAACAACGCATCTCTGTCCTATGCCAAGCAGGCACCTAGACAGAGATCTCCCAATGTGCCTTTGGACCTGGAGAGTAAAATACAGCTCCGCACCAGGCCAAGAAGACACCTAGACAAAGGGATCACTATGTGTCCCTGGACCTTGAGACCAACAACACATCTCTGCTAGGCCAAGCAAGCACCCAGATTGAGGTCTCACAATGTGCCTTTGGACCTGGAGACCAAGAACTCAGATCTGTGCTAGGCCAAGCAACCTGGACAGAAGGATCATGATGTGCTCATGGAACTGCAGACCAACAATGAATCTCTGTGCTAGGCCAAGCAGGCACCTGGACAGAGGTCTCCTCATGTGCCCTTGGACCTGGAGACCAAAAACACAGCTCTGCATTAAGCCAAACAGGCACCTGGACAGCAGTCTCACCATGTGCTCTAGGATATGGATCGCTCCTGCCCCCCAGAGCACAGGGAACTCAAACACTGGGATTGCCAGCTGGTCTCAGGCTATGAGACCTCCAAACCTGCTCAGCACTACACCCATGTGTTCACTGGGCCCTTGGCCACCTGGGAGCCTTCAAACCAAAAGCCCTCCAGTCATGCTTAGTATTGGGCTAAAAAGCCACTGGGACAACAGCCTGATCCAAAACCCTCTGAATGGCTGCCTTCCAACTCTGCAGAGAAGTGAGCATTTGAGTCATTTCTCACCTGCCTTAGGTCCTTGTAGCCTGCTACCTGTGCATTAGTCATCTTGTGAGGAGTTCTCCTCAGGAGAAAATGACACCATGCCCTAGAAAATAAAATAGACTAGTGGTTTGAAGACTTTGTATTAAATCTCAAGGCATGAAATGAGGACAGGGGCTGGGAGGAAATTGTAAAGGATACCCAGGCCCTAAGCACTGAATCATTCATCCCACACTTGAACAAGAGATGCTCCATCCTGGAGGGAGAAGTGAAGACCTTAAAACGAGAGGCCAAGCAGTGCAGTGAGAGGTAGGCTCAGCTCCATGACGTGGAGAGGTTCTTCATTCAAATGAAGGTCTTCCTGGAAGTTTCTGCTTTCCATGCAGTGCCCCAGAGATGAGTTCTGAGCACCCCTCCCCCCGATGACAGAGAGGAGCTTGGAAAAGTGTGGTCATCTCCAGGAGTGGGGGCGTGGTATGAATTTGAGTATTAGGTTAAATAGACGATTTAAAATTATCATCCCTGAATGAGTAATTTATCAGAAACAACCCCCATGTGATTGTGATGTGCAACCTGGCTTACAGTAACTACTGCCCTTATGAGTCAACACATTCTCCTGATGCTGGGCAAGGGTCTCTATGGCTCTGAGAAAATATCAGTGAAGTATGCACCAACAAACATTTTATATATATTTATATATATTTGTGGTCATTCCAAATGTTTTGTTGTGGGTGACTTCAAGTTCTTAAACATTGTGATTTGAAAATATGCATGGTATGACCTCAGTCTTTTTGTTTGTTTGTTTGTTTGTTTGTTTTACTGAGTTCAATTAGCCCACGTATCATACATCATTAGTTTTTGCTGTAGTGCTCAGTGATACATTAGTTGCATATGACACCCAGTGCTCATCAGATCTCTATTTTTTGTACTGGTTGAGACCCGATTTGGGACCCAGTGTGTGATCTATTCTGGAAAATGTTTGATATGCACTCGAGAAGAATGTGTACTCTGTTGCTTTAGGATGAAATGCTCTGAACATATCTACTAAGTCCATAGGGTCCAGTGTGTCATTCAAATCCCTTCCTTTCTTGGTGATCTGCTTAGATGATCTGTGCCTTGCTTTGAGTGGGCTGTTAAAGACCCCTACTACTACTGTATTATTATCAAAGTGTTTCTTTAATTTTATTATTAATTGGTTTATATATTTGGGTGCTCCCAAGTTAAGGACATCAATACTTACAATTGTTAGATCTTCTTGTTTCATAGACCCCTTTGGTATGATATAGTGTCTTCCTTTATTTCTTATTACAGTCTTTGGTTTACAATCTAGAATGTGTGATATAAGGATGGCTACTCCAGCTTTCTTTTCATGTCCACTACAATGATAAATGGTTCACCAGCTCTCGTTCAATCTGGAGGTGTCTTTGGGTCTAAAATGAGTTTCCTGTAGACAGGATATCAATGTGTCTTCTTCTTTTCCTTTAACCATTCAGATACCCTATGTCTTTTGATTGGAGCACTTTGTCCATTTGCATTCAGAGTAATTATTGAAAGATATGATGTTTGTGCCATTGAATTACCTGTAAAGTCAGTGTTTCTATTTATTGCCTCTGTTCCTTTTTGGTCTTTGTTACTTTTAGGTTCTCTCTCCATTCACAGGATCCCCTTTAATATTTCTTGCAGGGCTAGTTTAGTGTTCACAAATTCCTTTTGTTTTTGTTTGTCCTGGAAGTTCTTTATCTCTCCTTCTATTTTGAATGACAGCCTTGCTGGATACACTACTCTTGGCTGCATATTCTTCCCAATCTGTACATTGAATATAACATACCAGTCCTTCCTGACCTGCTAGGTCTCTGTGGAAAGGTCTGCTGCCAGCCTCATGTGAGGCTCTTGTCCTGTGCTGCCTTCAGGATTTTCTCTTTATCTTTGAAGCTTGCAAGCTTCAGTATATGTTGATGTGTTGACCTATTTTTATTGATTTTAAGGGGGTTCTCTGTGCCTTCTGTACTTTAATGCCCATCTCTTTCCCCATATTACGGACGTTCTCCACTATAATTTGTTCAAATAAGCCCTCTTACCCTTTGTCCTAGTCCTCATCACCTGGGGCCCCAATAATACAAGTATCATTTCACTTTATGGAATCACTGAGTTCTCCAAGTCTCCCTTTATGATCTAATAGATTTCTTTCTTTCTTCTTCTCAGTCCTCTTATTTTCCATCATTTTATATTCTATAGCACTGATTTGTTCTGCAACATTCATCCACTTTGTATAGCTTCCACTTGGACTGTATCTCAGTAACAGCATTTTTTAAAAAAATTTTTCTTGTTATGTTAATCACCATACATTACATCATTAGTTTTTGATGTAGTGTTCCATGATTCATTGTTTATGCATAACACCCAGTGCTCCATGCAGAACGTGCCCTCTTTAATACCCATCACCAGGCTAAACCATCCTCCTACTATCCTCCCCTCTAGAACCCTCAGTTTGTTTCTCAGAGATCATCGTCTCTCATGTTCGTCTCCCCCTCCTATTTCTCACCCTTCATTCTTCCCCTCCTGCTACCTTCTTTTTTTTTTTCTTAATATATATTGCATTATTTGTTTCAGAGGTACAGATCTGTGATTCAACAGTCTTGCACAATTCACAGCACTCACTATAGCACATACCCTCCCCAGTGTCTATCAACCAGCCACCCCATCCCTCCCACCCCACCCCCCACTCCAGCAACCCTGTTTGTTTCCTGAGATTAAGAATTCCTCATCAGTGAGGTCATATGATACATGTCTTTCTCTGTTTGACTTATTTCGCTCAGCATAACACCCTCCAGTTCCATCCATGTCGTTGCAAATGGCAAGATCTCATTCCTTTTGATGGCTGAATTATCCATTCATCTGTCAATGGACATCTTGGCCCTTTCCACACTTTGGCTATTGTGGACATTGCTGCTATAAACATTGGGGTGCACGTACCCCTTCAGATCGCTACATTTGTATCTTTGGGGTAAATACCCAGTAGTGCAATTGCTGGGTCAAATGGTAGCTCTATTTTCAACTTTTTGAGGAACTTCCATACTGTTTTCCAGAGTGGTTGCACCAGCTTGCATTCCCACCAACAGTGTAGGAGGGTTCCCCTTCTCCGCATCCCCGCCAACATCTGTCATTTTCTGACTTGTTAATTTTAGCCATTCTGACTGGTGTGAGGTGGTATCTCATTGAGGTTTTGATTTGGATTTCCCTGATGCCAAGCAATGCTGAGCACTTTTTCTTGTGTCTGTTGGCCAGTTGGATGTCTTCTTTGGAAAAATGTCTGTTCATGTCTTCTGCCCATTTCTTGATTGGATTCTTTGTTCTTTGGGTGTTGAATTTGATAAGTTCTTTATAGATTTTGGATACTAGCCCTTTATCTGATATGTCATTTGCAAATATCTTCTCCCATTCTGTTGGTTGTCCTTTGGTTTTGTTGACTGTTTCCTTTGCTTTGCAAAAGCTTTTTATCTTGATGAAGTCCCAATAGTTCATTTTTGCTCCTGCTTCCTTTGCCTTTGGCGATGTTTCTCGGAAGAAGTTGCTGTGGCTTAGGTCAAAGAGGATGCTGCCTGTGTTCTCCTTTAGGATGTGGATGGACTCCTGTCCCACATTGAGGTCTTTCAACCATTTGGAGTCTATTTTTGTGTGTGGTGTAAGGAAATGGTCCAGTTTCATTCTTCTGCATGTGGCTGTCCAATTTTCCCAACACCATTTGTTGAAGAGACTGTCTTTTTTCCATTGGACATTCTTTCCTGCTTTGTCAAAGGTGAGTTGACCATAGAGTTGAGGGTCCATTCCTGGGCTCTCTATTCTGTTCCATTAATCTATGTGTCTGTTTTTGTGCCAGTACCATACTGTCTTGATGATGACAGCTTTGTAATAGAGCTGGAAGTCCAGGCAGGATGACGCCAGCTTTGCTTTTCTTTGTAAACATTCCTCTGGCTATTCAGGGTGTGTACCCTGTATTTCTAAAAATAAAATATTAGGATTATTTGCTCCATTTCTTTGAAAAAAGTGGATGGTATTTTGATGGGGATTGCATTGAATGTGTAGATTGCTCTAGGTAGCATTGACATCTTCACAATATTTGTTCTTCCAATCCATGAGCATGGAACGTTTTTCCATTTCTTTGTGTCTTCCTCAATTTCTTTCATGAGTATTTTATAGTTTTCTGAGTACAGATCCTTTGCCTCTTTGGTTAGATTTATTCCTAGGTATCTTATGGTTTGGGGTGCAATTGTAAAAGGGATCAACTCCTTAATTTCTCTTTCTTCTGTCTTGTTGTTGGTGTATAGGAATGCCACTGATTTCTGTGCATTGATTGTATATCCTGCCACTTGACTGAATTCCTGTATGACTTCTAGCAGTTTTGGGGTGGAGTCTTTTGGGTTTTCCACATAAAGTATCATATCATCTGCAAAGAGTGAGAGTTTGACTCCTTCTTTGCCGATTTGGATGCCTCTTATTTCTTTTTGTTGTCTGATTGCTGTGGCTAGGAATTCTAATACTATGTTGAATAGCAGTGGTGATAGTGGACATCCCTGCCACAATCCTCACCTTAAGGGGAAAGCTCTCAGTTTTTCCCCAGTGAGAATGATATCCACTGTGGGTTTTTCATAGATGGCTTTTATGATATTGAGGTGTGTACCCTCTATGCCTATAATCTGAAGAGTTTTGATCAAGAAAGGATGCTGTACTTTGTCAAATGCTTTTTCTGCATCTATTGAGAGCATCATATGATTCTTGTTCTTTCTTTTGGTAATGGATCACATTGATTGATTTGTAGATGTTGAACCAACCTTGCAGCCCATGGATAAATCCAACTTGGTCGTGGTAAATAATCCTTTTAATGTACTGTTGGATACCTTTGGCTAGTATTTCGGTGAGAATTTTTGCATCTATGTTCATCAGGGATATTGGTCTGTAATTCTTTTTCATGGGGTCTTTGTCTGGTTTTGGGATCAAGGGAATGGTGGCCTCATAAAACGAGTTTGAAAGTTTTCCTTCCATTTCTATTTTTTGGAACAGTTTCAGAAGTATAGGTATTAATTCTTCTTGAAATGTTTGGTAGAATTCCCCTGGGAAGCCATCTGGCCCTGGGCTTTTGTTTGTTGGGAGATTTTTGATGACTGCTTCAATTTCCTTAGTGGTTATAGGTCTGTCCAGGTTTTCTATTTCTCCCTGGTTCAGTTTTGGTAGTTGATACATCTCTAGGAATGCATCCATTTCTTCCAGGTTATCTAATTTGCTGGCATAGAGTTGCTCATAATATGTTCTTAGAATTGTTTGTATTTCTTTGGTGTTGGTTGTGATCTCTCCTCCTTCATTCGTGATTTTGTTGATTTGGGTCTTTTTTCTTTTTGATAGGTCTGGCCAGGGGTTTATCAATCTTGTTAATTCTTTCAAAGAACCAGCTCCTAGTTTCGTTGATCTGTTCTACTGTTCTTTTAGTTTCTATTTCATTGATTTCTGCTCTGATCTTTATGATTTCTCTTCTCCTGCTGGGTTTAGGCTTTATTTGCTGTTCTTTCTCCAGCTCCTTTAGGTGTAGGGTTAGGTTGTGTACTTGAGACCTTTCTTGTTTCTTGAGAAAGGCTTGTATTTCTATATACTTTCCTCTCAGGACTGCCTTTGCTGCATCCCAAAGATTTTGAAGAGTTGTGTTTTCATTTTCATTGGTTTCCATGAATTTTTTAAATTCTTCTTTAATTTCCTGGTTGACCCATTCATTCTTTAGTAGGATGCTCTTTAGCCTCCATGTATTTGAGTTCTTTCCGACTTTCCTCTTGTGATTGAGTTCTAGTTTCAAAGCATTGTGGTCTGAAAATAGGCAGGGAATAATCCTGTTCCTTTCTGGTCTATGTTGCTTTTAGGGTCTCTCTTTGCTTAGAGGACCCCTTTCACGATTTCTTGTAGGGTTGGTTTCATGTTTGCAAATTCCTTTAGTTTTTGTTTGTTCTGGAAGCTTTTTATCTCTCCTTCTATTTTCAATGACAGCCTAGCTGGATATAGTATTCTTGGCTGCATATTTTTCTCATTTAGTGCTCTGAATATATCCTGTAGTCCTTTCTGGCCTGCTAGGTCTCTGTGGATAGGTCTGTTGCCAATCTCATGTTTCTACCATTGTAGGTTACATATCTCTTCTCCCGAGCTGCTTTCAGGATTTTCTCTTGTCTATGAGACTCGTAAGTTTTACTATTAGATGTTGGGTTGTTGACCTATTTTTATTGATTTTGAGAGCGGTTCTCTGTGCCTCCTGGATTTTGATGTCTGTTTCCTTCCCCAAATTAGGGAAGTTCTCTGCTCTAATTTGCTCCATTATACCTTCTGCCCTTCTCTCTCTTTCTTCTTCTTCTGGGATCCCAATTATTCTAAAGTTGTTTCATCTTATGGTATCATTTATCTCTCGAATTCTGCCCTCGTGATCCAGTAGTCATTCATCTCTCTTTTTCTCAGCTCCTTTATTTTCCATCATTTCGTCTTCTATATCACTAATTCTCTCTTCTGCCTCATTTATCTTAGCAGTTAGATCCCCCATTTTTTATTGCACCTCATTAATAGCCTTTTTGATTTCTACTTGGTTAGATTTTAGTTTTTATTTCTCCAGAAAGGGTTTCTCTAATAACTTCCATGCTTTTTTCAAGCCCAGCTAGTATCTTTAAAATCATGATTCTGAACTCTAGGTCTGACATTGTACTAATGTCCGTATTGAGTAGGTCCCTGGCAGTCAGTATTTCCTCTTGTTCTTTTTGTTGTTTTGATTTTTTCTGTCTTGTCGTTTTGCCCAGAGGAGAATAGATGAATGAGAGAACAAAATGCTAACAGGGTAACAACGTCCCCAGAAAATATACTCTAAACAAATCAAAAAAACCCAAAGCCGGGGGAAAAGAAAGGGAAAGAAAGAAAAAAAAAAGAAAAAGATAAAAACAAACAAAAACAGGACAAAACAAAAAGAAACAGAATATGATCAAATATGATCACACTGGTGCATAGATCAGTGCCACACACTAGATTTTTGGTGTATTTTTGTTTGTTAGAAGAAAGTGCTTCCCAAAATTTTAAAGAAAGAAAAACTTATATATGTATAAAAATAAGGGTTGATATGATGAAGGGATGGAATATGACTGTAAAGATGAAAATTATAAAAAATTTTATAAAAGGAATTGATAAGAAGTTGGTTGAAAAAAGAAAGAGGATTTAAAAAAAAAAGGGAGAGAATGTGATCAGGCAGGAGACTAGAATAAAGCCATATACTAGAGATTTAGGGTATATTTTGATCTGTTAGAAGAAACTATCTCAAAATTTTAAAGGGAGAACAACTTATGTATATATGTATATACATATATATATGCCAAAAATAAGGGTAACTAATATGAAGGGATAGAATATGACTCTAAAAATGAAAAATAAAAATGTTTTTTTTAAAAAAGGGAGAGATAAGATGTTGGTTGAAAAAGGGAAAAAGAAAAATTAAAAAAAAAAAGACAGTTAAAAAAAATTAACTTTGAAAGACTAAAGAATCATGGTAAAAAAGCCACGGATTCTATGTGCATTATTCCCCTAGCGCTGGAGTTCTGCCGTTCTCTTCGATCAGTAAACTTGGTCTTGGCTGGCTGTTCTTGCTGATCTTCTGGGGGAGGGGCCTGTTGCCGTGGTTTCCAAATGTCTCTGCCGGAGGCGGAATTGCCCCGCCCTTGCCCAGTCTGGGCTAAGTGTTCTGCTCGCGTTTGCTCTCGGGAGCTTTTGTTCCCTGCAAGCTTTCCGTACAGCCTTGGAGGACGAGAGTGAAAATGGCGGCCTCCCAATCTCTGTCCCAGAGGAGCCGAGAACTCGGGGCCCTGCTCCTCAATGCGCTTCCAGAGAAAAGCAGTCAGTCACTCCCATCTCCCCGGTCTCCAGCCGCACTCCGTGCTCACCCAGCCTGTGACCGAGCATTTCTATCTCTGGCACCCGACCCTGTGTGGAGTCTCCAAACCCAGCAGATCCCTGTGGTGTGCTCCTGCACCTCTCCTCCAGGGGCAGGAAGGGGTGTCTCCCCGGATCTGTCCCTTGTTGGGTCCCTGCTGGAGGAGCAGTGGACTGACTGGGCTGTGGATCAGGGTTTATGGCAACCCCGAGCTGAGAGCCCACTCCTCTGCTCCATCTCTGCAGCCAGCTTCCCCGCTCCGATACCTGGGAGCTCTGCCCCTCTCAGGCACCCCCGGTCTCTCTGTGACCCCGAGGGTCCTGAGACCACACTGTCCTGAGAGGGTTCCACCCCCCGCTTAGCCACCGGAGTGACGACCCTCAGTGGAGCCAACTTCTAAAATTTCCGATTTTGTGCTCGGTGGCTCTACCACTTGCCGGAAGCGGCTGACAGAGGCCCCCTCCCCCGCCGTCTATCCTCCCAAATATCACCTTGGATTAACTTCTCCACACGTCCTACCTTCCAGAATGTGGTCGTTTTTCTGTTCAGAGAGTTGTTGCTCTTCTTTTCTTCGATCTCCGGTTGTGTTTGTAGGTGTTCAGAATGGTTTGATCCTTATCCAGCTGAATTCCTGAGGCCAGATGAAATCCAGGTCTCCCACTCCTCCACCATCTTCTTCCGCCCCCCAGTAATAGCATTTTTAATGTTGGCTTGAGTAGATTTTAGTTCTTTTATGTCTACAGTAAGGGATTCTCTAGTACCTTCTATGCTAGTTTCAAGCCCAGCCGGGATCTTTATAATCATTGTTTTCAATTCTAGTTCAGACATCGTACTTATATCCATATTGATTAAATCCCTGGCTGTGAGTACTACGTCCTGTTCTTTCTTCTGGGGTGAATTTCTTCATCTTGTCATTTTCTCGAAAGAAAAGAAGTAAAAAAGGACCAAAAAAAACCAATAACAATCATAGCAAAGAAAAACAACAAAAAAAAAGCAAAACAGAAACAAGTAAAACAAAACAAAACAAAAAAGTATACCCTAGTTGTGTTTTCATCTGCTTTCAAAATAATCTAGATGCCAAAATAAGAAAATGTATATATACATTGAAAGGAAATATATATAATTTACATAAACAAGAACATTAAAAAAGAATTAAAAAGAATTGAAAAATAAGAAAATAATTGAAAAAATAATAAAAGAGTAAGAATAAAAATGCAAAGAATGCTATATACTGTTTTCCCCAAGAGGTGACACATTGCAGCCCTCTTTGATCAGTTAACTTGGTGTGAGCGCGTTGTTTGTGGGGAACTTCTGGGCGGGGAGCCCGTTGAGCTGATCCTCAGGTGGGTTTGTCCTAGGGGAATAGCTCTCCTCCAGAGCACAGGGAGGCAGGGCTCAGTGTATGATCCCCCAGTCTCCAGTAGATGTCACTGTTTTGCTCCCTGCAGGCTTTTAGAGCTGATGGGTAGGGTGAATGTGGCAGTGCCCCCTTCTCTAACCCTGGAGCTGAAAATCCCTTCCCCCGAACCCCCACTCTTTAGTAAGCCCTCAGAACAGCAATCAGTCTTCCCTTCCTGGTTTCCATCAGAACTCTGTGTTCACCCTGTCTGTGCCTGAGCTTTTTAACTCAGACCTGTGACTGAGTTTCAAAACTGCAAATGTTCAACATGGACCCCATCAATTCTTCTTGTTCAGGGTCTCCCATACTGCTGCCATTTGCCACCCTATCCCAGGAAAGTGATCGCGTGACTGTGCAGCGGTTCGCAGTTTATTGCAACAGAAGCAGAAAGCCGGCACCTAGTCTCACTGTTCTCAGCCTGCTTTCCCATTCCTGCAGCTGGGTCATTAGGTAGCTCTATTATTAAATTTTTGAAGTCTGGGAACTCTGCCACAACCAGGCACCACCCATTCTTCATGTGACCTTGGGGATCTTGGGACCACTCTGTCACATCTGGGATTCTTCCTGGCTTCCACCTGAGCACATTTAAGCCAGGCACATCGCCCACCGTAGCAGACTTCTAAAAGTTACGACTTTGTGCTCTGATGCTTATAATACTTTGCAATAGCTTCCTCAAGCAGGATCCCTCCCTTCCACCATATCCCCAGCTATATCACACAGGATTCAGTCTTTCCACTGTCGGCGGCTTTTCTACTCGTAGACTTGTAGCATTTGTTTTCTCACATCTCTGATTGCTTTATTAGGTGTTGAGAATGATTTGGGAACATTCTAGTTGTATTCATGGGACAAGACAAATTTACCATCCCCTGTGTCTCCACCATCTTAACTCTGCACATACACTTGAAGCACTGGATTTCTGATTCTGATTGGCAGGATAAGATTTTAGGCCTGGTATAAAGAAATCAATGTCCCCAAGTCATCCCTCCTTCACACAGGCCCAGCAGGTGAGCAGAAGTGCCCACAAGCTCAGGATGCTCTCCTGTCTTGAACCTCTGCAACATCACCTGCTCCAGTCCCCTGCTGGGCCCCACAGACACTGAGGTGCCTGACCTTTGAAGCCTGCCAGGAGCAAGCCTCAACAGCACCCCAGTGTTTGCTCAGCATCTCTAACACTAACAGGCACTCTTTAGTTATGGGTTGGAATACAAGATTCAGGAACAGAGAGGGGCTGGATTATCACTTCATACTGGTATCTAGCTCACTTTTCCTATTGGTTTCTATTCTAATTGGTTCTATATGTAATCTGACTAGATCTAAATATGGCCACATGAAAACTCTGAATGTTTTAATTACACCAAGTCCAACCTTTGAAAACAAAAGGGGAGCAGAGCCACCGACCTGTCTAATGGGCTCCATTTGTGACAGGTGTTTCATTGCATTGAAATGTCAGCCATAATGCTTTTTTTCCTGTTCATTTGTTAAAATAGAGTTAACATACAGGGTTATATTAATTTCAGGGGTACGATACAGTGATTCGACAAATCTGTACCTTACTCAGTGCTCATCATGATAAGTGTGCTGTTCATCCCTTTTTCTCTTCCTCCCCTCCCCCACCCACCTGCCCTCTGGGAACCATCTATTTGTTCTCTAGTTAAGTGTGTTTCTTGGTTTGTCTCTCTTTTTTCTTTGATTTCGAAATCATAGGGTATCTGTCTTTCCTAGACTTATTTGGCTTAGTATTATACTCTCTAGCTCTACTCATGTCATTGCAAATGGCAAGATTTTATTCTCCTTGATCGCTGAGTAATAGTCCCTCGTGTATATATACCACATCTTCTTTATCCATTCATAAGTTGGTGGACCCAGAGCTGCTTCTAGAATTTGGTGATTATAGATAATGGTGCTAAAAACTAAGGGTGCATGCATTCCTTTGATTGAGTGTTTTTGTATTTTGGAGATAAATACACAGTAGTGTAATTGCTGGGTTATATGGTAGTTCTATTATTAACTTTTTGAGGAATCTCCTTAAAGTTTTCTGGATTGATTCACCAGCTTGCAATCCCACCAACAGTGTAAGAGTGTTCCCCTTTCTCTGCACCCTTGAGAATATCTGTTGTTTCCTGAGTTGTTAATTTTATCCATTCTGAGAAGTATGAGGTGGTTTCTCATTGTGGATTTGATTAGCATTTCCCTGATGATGAGTGAGGGTGAGCATCTTTTCATGTGTCTGTTGACCATCTGGATATCTTCTTTGGAAATGGCTTTTCAGGCCTTCTGCCTCACTTTTGATAAGATTATTTGATTTTGGGGTGTTGAATTGTATAAGTTCTTTATATATTCTAGATACTAACCATTACAATAATTTAAAGATGGAGAGTGGATTAAATACATTTTCAAAATGATTTATAAGCTTTTTTTGTTGTTGTGGACTGACATTTTTAGGAACTTAGTCTGAGGAAAATTTGGAGAAATTTTTAATGGTCATGCAGATGGACATGTACATTCGTGAATGTGTTCCTTCACTTGTGATGTAACAGTGAGAACTTTCATCAATGCAGACAGGTTCTTTCCAATTTCAAAAAAAAAAAAATGAACTCTATCTGTATTCGTTTGTGCCATTAGCCAAAAGTGGTCACATAAACAACATGGAAATAACACAACCCTGAGGACATTGGTCATCTCGACAAGGGGTTGATTAAAACCTGGCATTTCTTTTCTCTGTAACACCAGGTGTCTGGGGGAAGTGCTATATAATCTAGCTGACAATGACTAGAACTGTGTGAGCGTAAGTCAGCTGTAAGTCAGTCCTGAGCTGTGTGTCCCTACACAGTTGGCATCTCAGTACCATCCATGGAGCAGAAGAGTAATGCTCCTCAATTCTGGGCTTACTAAGATATTCTCACTTCCACTAATCATTAGAAGCATTGTCACTCCCTTGTCCACATAGGCATTGATTTTATTCAAGCCTCTTTTGTAGCATCTGAGGGCCCACTCAGCAGCATACACTGTTCCCTCCCAGACTCATCCTGGGCATTTTCCTAAACTGAAAGTACAGAGCACCCAGTGCCAACACCTTGCATACAACAGGTACTCAAAGATGTTATGACGTGAACATACATGATAAATCAATGCATCATCTCTACTGTGATACACACGGGCCTCAAATTTGAATCTGCATCCCTGGGTGTGAGGTTCCTGTGGGCAGAACCAGCATGTCAGCATCTGGAACCTCATACTATCCCTTACATCCCACAGCCTAGCACATCCTTGGCCAAAGTAGACATGATTAAATAAGTGAGTATGGAATGAATGAGCATAGTCTTACTTTGCTAGCTTCATAATTCCCAACTGTGCAAGCATACCAAGGATTGATTATCATTCTAGAATAAACTTTGCCAGAGAGCCCACCCTAATTTTGCTTCCTTGCTCAGACTCTCAGCCTCTCCAGCAGTGGCTCTCAGGTCTCCCTCTTTTTCACAGTAAGAACTGCAGGGCTTTCCAGCCGCAAATCTTCCTTCACAATCAGAGTGATCTTCCTGCCTAGGTTTTCATCACCCCATGCCTCTCTGTTAGCAGCTACCTGCTCCCACAGGGATTCAGCCCTACCAGTATCTTATGACAACACTCTTAACAAATTGTCAAGGACCATGCCAGGCACCAGACGGTTATTGTCATTGAAGGTGAAAAGCTACGACCACAGGGCAAAACTGTTCTGAATGAAAAGAGAACCAAGGACCTGCTTATGCCCTTAACATATGTGACTTAAAGACAGAAGCTAAGTTGTGAAAAAATGGGTAAAACTGGTTTTATAAGGACTGCAGTTAATGGTGACTATGGTTAATCATATTTTATTGTACATTTGAAGGTTGCTATCACAAAATTCTTAATTAAAACTCAAAATTGTTCTTTTCACAAGGAAACGTGAAACTGTGGGGAGAGATGTTAACCAGAATGAAGTGGTGATTATTTCACAATATTTACATATATCACTGTTTTACACCCAAAAGGAATAGAATGTTACCTGTCAATTATATCTCGATTTTTAAAAATAAATGAATAAAATAGGAATTGGCAAAATGTAAATTTGGTGCAACCATAAGTAGCTGTTTTTACACATGCATTGAGGGAAACCAGGAAAAGTGGAAGTCAAAGGAAAGAACTTGATGTGAAAATCAGGGAAGACTTCATAGAGGAGGAATTATACCAAATTAAGAACAGAAGCTATCCAGTTTGAGAGGGTAGGTCTTAGTCAGAGACTATGTACACCTACACGTCTCAATCTGGACACTGCAAATAATCTTCCTTAGCTTTAAATGAATCATAATCATTCCTTGAGAGGGATGAAAGCCCCTTTTCCCTCCTAGGCTCCCAGTCTCTTCTTTCTCCCAGTCAATTTCTACAATATCCACTCCTCAATACAGCCCAGGACCCATCTCTCTGTGTGTCCTCTTCTGGTCAGTCCACCACCCCTGAACACTGACTGCTTCACATGGCTGGCATTTTAGTATAGAGTGTTGTAGTCTCTAAACCCACTTATTATTTCCTTGTCATATCATGTTGTTCGGTTTGCTTTGCTTGCTTTATCTCCCTAATGCACTGAAACCTCAAGTTTTTAGTGGTCTAGGAAGGTATGAACATACACTGTATATCATTTATTATACAAATGGCAATTTTTTAACAAAACTAAAGATGAATTACAAGTGTATTTTAAGCTACAAATCGCACAGGTATTACAATGATATATTTAGGTGGTAGGGCTCACCTCAGATTCTTCCCATTAACTTAAAAATACACTTACTTCTCCTTAAAATGAAAATTAAGGAGTTCCTCAACTTTCCTTCATTGTGTCTTCACCAGATCATCTTCCCACCAATATCCTTTCTAAGAAAACAGATTGAGAGCTCATTGCCAAGGTAGAGCAATATTGTCAAGCAACATGCTAGCATCTCCATCATGAAGGGCTACCTGCATTACAAGCTCTCCAATGTACCTCAAATCTGAGAGAAAATTCAATAGGGTTTTGTTAATTTTTTTAGTTAAATTCAATTTAATTAACATATACAGCATTATTAGTTTCAGAGGAAGAATTCAATGATTCATCAGTGACATATAACACCTAGTGCTCATTCCATCAAGTGTCCTCCTTAAAGCCCATCACCCAGTTACCCCATCCCCCCACCCACCTCCCCTCCAGCAACCCTCAGTTTGTTTCTCATAGTTAAGAGTCTCTCATGGTTTGCCTCCCTCTTTGATTTCCTCTTATTTTTTTTCTTCCCTTTCCCTATGTTCATCTGAATTGTTTCTTAAATTCCACATATGAGTGGAAATATATGGTTGCAAATGGCAAGATTTTGTTTTTCTTGGTGGCTGAGTAATATTCCACTGTGTATATATAACAAATCTTCTTTATCCAAACTTCTAAAAGTTCTGATTTTGCACCCCGCTGCTTATAAAACTTTGCAGTATTCTCCTCAAGCCCCCCTCTCCTCCCCTGTATCCTCAGCTATGTCACACCAGATTCACGTCTCCACACCTCCTACCTTGCAAATGGTGGTCACTATTCTACTTGTAGACCTGCAGCATTTGTTTTCTCAGACACTTGATTGATTTCTTGGGTGATCAGAATGATCTGATAACTATGTAGCTGTATTCGAGGGAGGAGACAAACGTAACTCCTCCCCCCAGAACTTTCAGATTGGAAGCTGGACATGAAGACTGTGAACCTGGTGACTGAATGGATTTTGTTGCCCCCCTTCTATGAGAGCTGAATGTCGTTTTGGCAAGCAGGTAATGACTTGTGACACAGTTTCATCCTTTCTAGGTTTAGGTTTATTGTGGGAAGTTGTACCAAACACAATGTCTACCCTTTTCTAGACTTATATTTAAGTTTTGATGGATGAGTTGAGAGTAGCATTTGCCCTAGTGCCATGTTGTCCGACTTACCCCACAAGTGTGACCTTTCATGAGGTCTAATGGCCCATGTCTTCATTAATATCAGTGTCAGTTTTTAGTGAATGGTGAGTCTGAATAAAATATTTAGCTTTGTAGTGGTTGAGTCCTTCACTCTCACCATGACCTTCACTATAAATACATCCCAAATATTAATTTTTCATCTTGAAGGAGAATTCACCTGTTTTCCTTTAAATCATGGTTTCCAGGTGATGATGTCAGGAGGGTCACTGAGTAAGTCATTGGTTATTGGACAGTCGAGCTGCCTGGTTATTGGCCACCCAAACAAGCCAACCTTAGAGAGTCCTGGTGATTGGTCAGGGCATGGTGGTGAAATCACAAGAAGGTATTGTGATGATCCAGGGCTGTTATAAAAGCACAACAATAACCCAGGCTGTACTGAGGAGAGAGATGGGGCTTCAGTCACACCTCTTCCTGCTACTCCTTGAGTTCTCTGCCCTGTTCTCTGTCCCTGCGCATGATACGTCACCTGCCCACACCTCCTGCCCTGGGCCTCTAACGAGCACTCTGCAGTCCACCCTCCTGTTTGCACCTATCTTTGTGCTCTTCTGTGCTCCTGAGAGTCCTTGAATCCACACCCGGTGACTCCTGGAACTATTTCACACTGTGCAGTTGGCTGGCTACTCAGGGACACATTCTCATTTGGCACGTGGGAGTGGGACACTGGAAATCAGAGCACCATGGATTCTTGGGCAGGTGGGTCCCACAATTCTGGGTTTACCACTTGGCTCAGCACAGGAAAGCTGAGTCCACATCCTGAGGGAACACGGGGCACAATACTATTCTGAAGCCCTCCAACATGGCTCAGCACAGGGCACATGAACGCCCTGAACATACAGCCAACCCAGATGTGCCAAATGTGTACCATGTCTCCAGACACCTGGCAGAGAGGGAATTTTGGGAAACAAGTAAGTACAGGGAGAAGGAATCACCACATCACTGGACACAGTGCAAGTCCTTGGAACACAGGCTTTCAGACCATGAGCTGTCTGACCCAGCTCAGCAGTGGACAAACTAATCCCCCAGACACCAGGTTGACCAGGAGGTGACACACAACAAACCCTTGAGCACAGCAGAACACAGGGAAATTTCGTTCACACAATAGAGCACCCATCAGGAGCCCTCTGTCTGGGAGCACTCTGAACCCATTTGACACTGGGTGGACTGGTTACACAGACTCTGGAAGGAACATGGGCCCACATACCACAAACTGGCCAGCATGGTGCATCACACCACAAGTGTGTCCAGAGAACACTGGGTATGCCATGTGACAAGATACCATGAGTCCTGCATCCTAGCTCAGCATTGGAGAAAGGACTCACCTGGACAATAGGTTTACCATGTGTCCTTGGACCTTGAGACCAACAATTCAGCTCATTGCCAAGGTAGAGCAATATTGTCAAGCAACATGCTCGCATCTGAACCATCAAGGACTTCCTGCATTACAAGCTCTCCAGTGTACCTCAAATCTGATAGAAAACTCAATAGCAGGGTTTTGCTAATTTTTTAATTAAATTCAATTTAATTAACATATACAACATTATTAGTTTCAGCAGAATTCAGTGATTCATCAGTGGCATATAATACCTAGTGCTCATTCCATCAAGTGCCCTCCTTAATGCGCATCACCCAGTTACCCCATCCGCCCACCAACCCTCCAGCATCCTTCAATTTGTTCCCTACAGCTAAGAATTTCTTGTGGTCTGCCTACCTCTCTGATTTCCTCTTATTTTATTTTTCCTTCCCTTCCCCTATGTACATCCATTTTGTTTCTTAAATCCCACATATGAATGAGATCATATGGTATTTGTCTTTCTCTGACTTATTTCACTTAGCATAATACCCTCTAGTTCCATGCATGGCATTGCAAATGGCAAGATGTCATTCTTTTTGATGGTGGACTAATATTCCATTGAGATATACAAATGGCCAACAGACACATGAAAAGATGCTCAACATCATTCAGCATCAAAAAAATACAAATTAAAACCACAGTGAGAGACCAGCTCACACTGGTCAGAATGGCTAAAATTAACAGAACAGGAATCAACAAATATTGGTGAGAATGCAGAGAAAGAGGAGCCACTAGAAATGTTGGTGGGAATGCAAGCTGGTACAGCTACTCTGGAAACAGTATGGAGGTTCCTCAAAAAGTTAAAAATAGAACTACCTGGGGACCCTGGGTGGCTCATTTGGTTAAACATCTAACTTCAGCTCAGGTCATGATCCCAGCGTCTTGGGATCGAGCCACACAATGGGTTCCCTGCTCAGCGGGGAGTCTGCTTCTCCCTCTGCGCACACCTCTTGCTGTCCCTCTCAAGTAAATAAAATAAATTTTAAAAAATAGAACTACCCTATAACCCAGCAACTGCACTACTAGAGATTTACCCAAAGGATACAAACATACTGATTCAAAGGGGCACCTGTATCCCCAAAGATTATAACAGAAATGTCCACAATAGCCAATATATGGAAAGAGCCCAGGTGTCCGTGGGCACAAGAATGGAGAAAGAAGATGTGGCATATATATTTGGTAGCAATTTTAAGCTCATCTTTCCTACTTAACAGTTAACTCCACCCAAGTACAACGAATTTCTCCTCTTTCTTTTTTTTTTTTTCAAAGATTTTTTGTTTATTTTTTAACAGCGAGAGAGGGAACACAAGCAGGGAGAATGGGAGAGGGAGAAGCAGGCTTCCCGCCAAGCAGGGAGCCCGATGTGGGACTCGATCCCAGGACCCTGGGATCATGACCTGAGCCGAAGGCAGACGCTTAATGACTGAGCCACCCAGGCGCCCAATTTCTCCTCTTTCAACCCTTTCTCCTGATTCTAGGGTACCAGGAGGAGCAAGTGAAGTTGACATTTTTTAACATCTGGTGAAGGGCTAAATGCATTCATAGTCTGTATTACCAAGACCCAAGAAAAAACCACCCACTAACACCTGTTTGCCACTTTACCCTTTTTTAAGTTAAGGGAGAACTAGAAAACACTATCAGAGCCCCCCTCACCCCACCACACCACGTATTTCAGCTAAAGACTAAAACTGGAGCCTGCCTCCAGTGCTTTCTTCAACAGCTCCAACCAGAAAACGGTGGCAAACATAGTGGAGACCAAACAACCCTGAAGTGTGAGTCCTGGGCATGGAAGTGGTCCTGTCTCCTGCACTGACCAGGCTGACTGCATCTGGTTATGACAGGCAGCAGTCTCAGCAGTAACAATGACCAGATCTACCTTTTATCCACTTTCCACCTGAGGTCATAAACAGTAAGAATGTCTGCAAGTGGATAAAGGCATAGATAGGGGAAAGCACATTCCATGACCTTTAATCAATGACTAGGGGCTGTAAAAGGCAGAGGACGACCCCAGGAGAGTTTTCCCACCTCTAGCAAAGGCTTTCACCAATCAGGCAGGTAACTGTGGTGCTGGCCTGGGTGTACCCAGGTCCTCTGGCCTCTTGCCCTGCCCATCTCTCCAAAGGACAGGAAGGGAGGCTTCAGCAAGTGCATCTCAAGTGCAGTTCCTGGTGTGAGGGACAAGCTGGTTAATCCCCCAGATACTGAGGAGAATCCCAACCCTTGAGCACTTCCTCTGCTCAGGTCTGGGTACTGGTAAGAACTTGGGGAGTTGGACCAGGGAGGAAGACGGGGTAAGGTGATGAAGTGTTCCTGAGGGTATTGGCAGGAGGCCTGTCCTGGCACAAAGGACAGTTGTCCCCATGGGGAGAGGCAGGCAGATGGGAGACACCTGCCCCAACAGGAAACAAAAGCCAAATGCCCACCATCAGCGCTGGTGCCCTGAGGGTCATTCAGGACCCCCGGGAGTCCAGTGCCCACTGCTCTCCCTCTGCCCAAGAGCTCATGCTCATCGGTGCCCGCTGTGCTGCTTGCCAGCAGGGCTGATGGACTTGCATGTGGGAGGGAGGTGGCTGTAGCTCTCCTTTTTTTTTTTCATGGTCAAAAGTATATTTATTTAGGCATGCATTGCTTTTATAGTCTAAAAGTTACAGAAAAAGGCTAAATCTCAATGTTTTGTTATTTGTGTGGGTTTTTTTTTTTAATTATGTTCAATTAGCCAACATGTAGCTCTCTTTTCAAGTGCATCTGTCTCCTTATTTGTTCCCTGGGAAGGAATTCCAGGAGTCCTGGCTGCTTCCTCCCAGACCCCTCCCGACTCCCACAGTGCTGTCCAAGCTGAAGGGTCACCTTCCAACTGTTCTTCCCTCTCTGCATTCCTCTCTGCCCGACTTCCTCTTCTGGTTCTGCAACCTTCCCTGTGGTGCCCTTTTCTGGGTCTTGACTTTGCTACTTGCATGTCTTTGGGTACCAGTTCAAAATAAAGAAAATATAAATAAAATACCTACATACAAATACATACGAACTCTTTCCCAGCTGGGAGAACCAATGTCTACTGACCTGCTGCTCTAGCTGCTGGAGACTGAGTGGGAAGCAGCAGCTACTGAACTCCCGCCCTCATGCAAATCCCAGTTCCTGCTTCATGTCAGACTTTCACAAAGCTCTGTCCCCTGTTGCAGATGCACTGATGAAGTCACTGTTTGATTTACAATTAAAAGTAGCTGGTAATTGATGATTGTGAATTTTCAATTGAATTTACTTTTATGGAGGTGTCTTATGTATAAACTCATGTCTTCATAAACGAAGAAATGAATTGGTTTTATTTTTCAGGTTAAACCGGTTCTTTGGTAGAAGCATAATTTGGTATTAATATCAGAGAGAGAAATGGAAAACACTTTGCTGAAGCAGTTTTTCAGTTAGGAGCCATGATCATAGAAACATATAAAACCAAAACACACAACCTGTGTCAGATGCTCTAATCAGTTAGGAACAGTGATGTGGGGCAAAGAAAAAAAGAAAGGGAAGCAAGAGGAATCCACACAAAAAGAACATTTAAACACATCAAAGGAAATGGTGCACTTAGTTTCATCTCATTTTTACATGTTTATGCTCAAGACGTTACAGCCTTGTGGAGTGTTTCCGTGACAACAGCACACCTCAGCGGACCCCTTGGCATGCCTGCCCCCCAAAGGTATGAAATTTGAGAGAGACCCAGTGGGTGGATGCGAACTCCCCTCCCTGTACTTCCCTGAGCACAGACAGCATTTCTGGGGAAGGACAAGTGCTTCAGTCACTGCCCCGTAACCCCAGTCCTGTCCAATGGTGCTCATCATGAAAGACTCAGTCTCAGTGATTTAAACTTCAACGTGTTCCCAGCATGGAAAGAGTGAAGAGCATTTCTGGTTTTACCAGGCCCCCTAAAAAAAAAATCGCTATTAATAGGATGCAAAATCAAAGGAAGCTGGATTGAAAGCCAAAAAGTGTGGACTTATATCACCTTGTTGGCACCTTTTTTTGAAACAGTATTATTATCATAACACGGTTATTGAATATATCAGTACATGGTTATTGAATATGTGGCAGTAGAAACACTGTATTCCTGGGCTACGTTTAAATAAAGGAAGTGTTGTACCAATAAAACAGGTGACCAGGTCAGAGAGCTTCATCTGGATTACTTAAAGGGAAATCTATGGGTGTGTAATGTTGGTAACAACATATGATTATATGCAAAGAAACTGGCATCTATTTAAATGAGAGTGATTTTTTGCATTACATATGGGAATATAAGCATTTGTACACTTCAATTTTTGTTTGTTTTTTAGAGTGGTGGGGGGAGGAGCAGAAGGAAAGGGAGAGAGAATTTTAAGCAGAGTCCACACCCAGCTTGATATCAATGTGGGGCTCCATATCACATCACCTGAGCCGAAATCAAGAGTGAGACACTGAACCAATTGAGCTACACAGGCAACCAAAGCCTTGGTACACATATGAAAAAATGGTAGAAATGTTGTACTAAATGTCTTTTACATGAATGGCTATACATTAAATGAAGTAGCCACATTGACAAGTATGTCAATGGTACATTTCGAACAATGGGTTTTAGAACTCTGATGGTTACTAGGCATTTTCTATTTATAATTCAATTGAATCAGACAAGCTCTAAGCAGCAAAGCTGATGTTGTCCAGACAAATAAGAATGGTTATTTTCTAGGATAGGAACCACTGGTGGCATGGAGAACAGAGAAGATCCCCTTCCTGAAGTTCATCAAAACTTAACCAAGACAGTTCGATGATGTGCTTGTCTACTGTGGGTGGAAATGAAATCTCACAAAATCTTATCTAAGATAGGGATTGGCATTAATCCAGGAATTTTCCCCTTTCAAATATGCTAAGTTTGTTTCTTTATGGTTCAGTATTTTGCATTTTATGTTTGTATATTTTATATGTGTGTGTTATATTTATGAATATATATGTTGATTTTTCCATGGAGAATTAAGTTATACTGCTTTATTAATTAATCAACAGCAGGATTGTCATTGATACAGATTAAATAACAACAACAACAACTCATAACTCTTTGCAAATATATACACTGAGAACCATTTGCAATTATTAAATGCAAAGTGAATATAGCTGTCCAATTTTCCCAGCATCATTTATTGAAAACACCATCTTTTTTCCATTGCATATTTTTACCTGCTTTGTCAAAGATTGTTTGACCATATCCGGGCTCTCTATTCTGCTCCATTGGTCTATATGTCTGTTTTTGTGCCAGTACCATGCTGTCTTGTGGATCACAGCTTTGTAATACAGCTTGAAACTGGGCAACATGATACCCCCAGCTTTATTTTTCTTTTTCAACATTTCCTTGCAGATTCATGGTGTTTCTTGATTCCATACAAATTTTAGGATTGTTTGTTCCAGCACTTTGAAAAATGTCATTGGAATTTTGATCGGGATGGCATTGAAGGTATAGATTGCTCTGGGTAGCATAGACATTTTAACAATGTTTATTCTCCCGAGCCATGAGCATGGAATATTTTTCCATCTTTTTGTGTCTTCTTCAATTTCTTTCATGAGTGTTCTGTAGTTCCTAGAGTATAGATCCTTTACCTCTTTGGTTAGGTTTATTCCGAGGTATCTTATGGTTTTTGGTGCTATTGTAAGTGGAATCTTTTCTCTAATTTCTCTTTCTACAGCTGCATTGTTAGTGTATAAGAAAGCAACTGATTTCTGTGCACTGATTTTGTATCCGCCACATTACTGAATTCCTGTATGAGTTCTGGTAATTTGGGGGTGGAGTCTTTTGGGTTTTCCACATTATCATGTCATCTGCGAAAAGAGAGAGTTTGACTACTTCTTTGCCAATTTGAATACCTTTTATTTCTTTTTGTTGTCTGATTGCTGTTGCTAGGACTTCTAGTACTATGTTGAACAATAGTGGAGAGAGTGGGCATCCTTGACGTGTTCCTGATCTTAAGGGAAAGGCTCTCAGCTTTTCCCCATTGAGGATGATATTCGCTGTGGGTTTTTCATAGATGGATTTTATGAACTTGAGGAATGTTCCTTCTATCCCTACAGTCTGAAGAGTTTTAATCAGGAAAGGATGTTGTATTTTGTCAAATACTTTTTCTGCATCAATTGAGAGGACCATATAGTTCTTCTCCCTCCTCTTATTAATGTGTTCTAACACACTTATTGATTTGCGAATCTTGAACCACGCTTGCATCCCGGGGATAAATCCCACTTGGACGTGGTGGATGATCCTTTTAATGTATTGCTGGATCCTATTAGCTAGGATTTTCTTGAAGATTTTAGAATCCATATTCATCAGGGATATCGGTCTGAAATTCTCCTTTTTGATGTGGTCTTTGCCTGGTTTGGGGATTAAGGTAATGCTGGCCTCATAGAATGAGTTTGGACGTTTTCCTTCTGTTTCTATTTTTTGAAACAGCTTCAGTAGAATAGGTATTATTTCTTCTTTGAATGTTTGGTAGAATTCCCTAGGGAATCCATCAGGCCCTGGACTCTTGTTTTTTGAGAGGTGTTGGATCATTGCTTTAGTCTCGTTACTGGTTATTGGCCTATTCAGGTTGTTAATTTCTTCCTGTTTCAGTCTTGGCAGCTTATAGGTTTCCAGGAAGGCCTCCATTTCATCCAGATTGCTCAGTTTATTGGCATATAGTTGTTGATAATAATTTCTAAAAATTGTTTCTATTTCCTTGGTGTTAGTCGTGATCTCTCCCCTTTCATTCATCATCTTATTAATTTGGGTCCTCTCTCTTTTCTTTTGGTTAAGTCTGGCCAGTGGTTGATCGATCTTATTAATTCTTTCAAAGAACCAACTTCTAGTTTCGCTGATTTGATCTACTGTGTTTCTGGTTTCTAATTCATTGATTTCTGCTCTAATTTTAATTATTTCTCTTCTAATGTGTGGCTTAGGCATCGTTTGTTGCTTTTTCTCTAGTTTTTTAAGGTGTAGAGGTAGTTGGTGAATTCGGGATTTTTCTATTTTTTTGAGTGAGGCTTGGATGACTATGTATTTCCCCCTTAGGACCACCTTTGCAGTATCCCATAGGTTTTGGGTCGATGTGTTTTTGTTTTCATTGATATCCATGAATTGTTTAAGTTCTTCTTTGATTTCCTGGTTGACCCAAACATTCTTGAGCAGAGTGGTCTTTAGCTTCCAAGTGTTTGAATTTCTGCCAAATTTTTTCTTGTGATTGAGTTCCAGTTTTAAAGCATTGTGGTCTGAGAATATGCAGGGAATAACCTCAATCTTTTGATATCGGTTGAGACTTGATTTGTGATCCAGTATATGGCCTATTCTGGAGAAAGTTCACATGCACTTGAGGAGAATGAGTATTCTGCTGTTTTAGGGTGGAATGTTCTGTAAATATCTATGAGGTCCATCTGGTCCAGTGAATCATTCAAAGCTCTTGTTTCCTTGTTGATTTTCTGCTTAGATGATCTGTCCATTGCTGAGAGTGGAGTATTGAGGTCTCCTACAATTAACGTATTGTTATCAATATGACTCTTTATTTTGGTTAACAGTGGGCTTATGTAGATGCCTGCTCCGATGTTGGGGGCATAGATATTTACAATTGTTAGCTATTCTTGTTGGATAGACCCTTTAAGAATGATATAGTGTCCTTTTGTGTCTCTAATTACAGACTTTAGTTTAAAATCTAATTTGTCTGATATAAGAATTGCTACCCCAGCTTTCTTTTGAGGTCTGCTGGCATGGAAGATGGATCTCCATCCCTTCACTTTCATTCTGGATGTATCTTCAGGTTCAAAATGAGTCTCTTGTAGACAGCATATGGATGGATCCTGTCTTTTTATCCAATCTGCAACCCTGTGCCGTTTTATGGGAGCATTTAGGCCATTCACGTTGAGAGTGATTATTGAAAGATATGAATTAATTGTCATCATGTTGCCTGTGAAGATGTTGTTTTTATAGATTGCCCCTGTAAATTCCTATTGCATATCACTCTTGGGGTCTTTCTCCTTTTATGGAACCCAGCTTAATATTTCTTGCAGGGCCGGCTTAGTGGTCACATATTCTTTCAGTTTCTGCCAGTCATGGAAGCTCTGCATCTCTCCATCCATTCTAAATGACAGCCTTGCCAGATAAAGTATTCTTGGCTGCATATTCTTCTCGTTTAGTACCCTGAGTATGTCTTGCCAGGCCTTTCTGGCTTGCCAGGTCTCTGTGGATAGGTCTGACGTTATTCTGATGTTCCTCCCTCTGTACATAAGGAATCTTGTCCCCCTAACTGCCCTTAAGATGGTTTCCTTTGTTCTAAGATTTGCAAGTTTTACTATTACATGCCGGGGTGTTGACCTGTTTTCCTTGATCTTAGGAGGGGTCCTCTATGCGTCTATGATGCGAATGTTTGTGGTGGGGGATGGGCTCAGTGGGAATCAGTTTTGGGGGCTTTTGTTCTCTGGCGGCTTTCCCTGGCGGCTTTCCACGTCTCTTCCATGTATAAGAGTAGAAGTAAGGGTTTCCAACCCTCTGTCCCAGAGCAGAGAGATCGCAATCTGTTCTTGAGTGAGCTCTCCAGGCCACGTTGTCTCCGTTTCTGTCCGTGCTGCTATAAACTGCAGTGTCCTGGGTTGTGCGCCCCTCCACAGTGCTCCCAGTCCTGCCCCAGGTCAGTGCACATCTCTGCCCTTTGTGCTTCTAAAACCGCCAGCCACTCCCATTTTGCAGGCGCCACCCCGCTGCTCCGGGTTTCCACCCCGGGGGCTGCCCTAAAGTCCCTTTCCTGCGGCTACCAGTCTGTGAGTCTGTTCCCCGTCCCCAGCCAGCAAGGCTGTCACTCACCAGCAGTGTAGGATCCCCATGGACAGGCTCCCTCCCACTGCCATTTATCCTCCGATATCTGCCCATGGAATCACAGCTCCCCTCTTTGTACCTCGAAACCAACCGCCTGAGATATTCTGTTTATAGAGATCCAGATCTTCTTACATCTCAGGCTGAATTCGTGGGTGCTCAGGGTGGTCTGGTAGATATCCAGCTCAATTCTGGGGACCAGTTGAAATAGGGTCCCCTACTCCTCCGTCATCTTTTTCTCGACTCCCTTATTAATATGTTCTATCACCTTGATTGATTTGCGAATGTTGAACCACCCTTGCATCCTGGGGATAAATCCCACTTGGTCCTGGTGGATGATGCTTTTAAGGTATTGTTGGATCCTATTAGCTAGGATTTTGTTGAGAATTTAGGAATCCATATTCATTAGGGATATTCATCTGAAATTCTCCTTTCTGATGGGGTCTTTTCCTGGTTTGGGGATTAAGGTAATGCTGGTCTCATAGCTTTCCTTCTGTTTCTATTTTTTGAAACAACTTCAGGAGGACAGGTATTATTTCTTCTTTGAATGTTTGGTAGAATTTCCCAGGGAATCCATCAGACCCTGGACTCTTGTTTTTTGGGAGGTTTTTAATCCCTGCTTACCTCAAAAAATTAAAAATAGAGCTACCCTATGACCTAGCAATTGCACTACTTGGTATTTACCCCAGGCACAGGGGTAGTGAAAAGAAGGGCCATATGCACTCCAATGTTAATAGCAGCAGTGTCCGCAATAGCCAAACTGTGGAAAGAGCTGAGATGCCCTTCAGCAGAAAAATGGATAAAGAAGATGTGGTCCATTTATACAATGGAATATTACTCAGCCATCAGAAAGGATGAATACCCAACTTTTACATCAACATGGATGGGACTGGAGGAGATTATGCTAAGTGAAATAAGTCCATCAGAGAAAGTCAAATTATCATATGGTTTCACTTATTTGTGGAACATAAGGAATAGCATAGAGAACATTAGGAGAAGGAAGGGAAAAATGAAGGGGGAGAAATCAGAGGGAGAGATGAACCCTGAGAGACTATGGACTCTGAGAAACAAACTGAGGGTTTTAGAGGGGTGGGGAGTGGTGGGATCGGTTAGGTTGGTGATGGGTATTAAGAAGGGCATGTACTGCATGGAGCACTGGGTGTTATAGGAAAACAGTGGATCGTGGATCACCACATCAAAAAGCTAATGATGTATTGTATGGTGTCTAACATAACATAATAACAAAAAATTAAATAAAAAAAAATAAACACAAAGTGAATTCTCTTAGACACTTCAGTGTCATTGAAGGGAGCTATCTTAACAACATCCTATGCTTGCTACACAAACAAATTGTCCATTGCAGCTAAAATAATATCATTTGTCACCACTTAAGGGTTTTTTTAGATCTTATTTTAATTCCAGTTAATTAATGTACAGCGGAATGTTAGTAGTGATTCAACACTTCCATACAACACCTGGTGCTCATCACAAGTGCACTCTTTAATTCCAATCCCCTATTTAACCCATCCCCCATGCCCCGCCCTTGTGACCATCAGCTGTTCTCTAGAGTTAAGGGGTTGTTGTTTTTTTTTTTTGGTTTGCCTCACTCATTTTTTCCCCTTTGTTCCCAAGTTTCTTAAATTTACATATGAGTGAAATCATATGGCATTTGTCTTTCTCTGACTGATTTATTTCACTTAGCTTAATACTTTTAGCTTCATTCATGTCATTACAAATAGCAAGAGATCATTCCGTTTTTATGGCCGAGTAATATTTGAGTATTACTGTCTATGGTTTTTTCTTTAATATAAATGTGAATATACTTCTGGGTTCTTTATTCTATTCCATTTATATATGTGTCCATTTTTATGACTGTGCCATACTATGTTGATTACTACACCTTTGTAATATAACCTGAAGATTGGAATCGTGATGTCCCCATTTTGATTTTTTTTCTTTTGTTTTTAATACTTATTTTTATTTTATTTATTATGTTCAATCAGCCAACATATAGTACACCATTAATTTTTGATGTAGTATTCAATGATTCATTGGTTTCTTATAACACCCGGTGCTCATCACAACACGTGCCCTGGTTGTTTTTCTTTTTCAAGATTGCTTTGGCTATTAGGGATCTTTGTGATTCCACACAAATTTTGGGGGATTGCTTGCTCTAGCTCTGTGAAAAGTGCTGTTGGTATTTTGATAGGGATTGCATTAAATGTGTGGATTGCTTTGGGCACTATAGACATTTTCACAATATTGGTTCTTCCATCCATGAACATGGAATGTCTTTCCATTTATTCATTCATCCTCAATTTCTTTTCTTTTTTTTTAAGATTTTATTTATTTATTTGACAGAGAGAGAGATAGCGAGAGCAGGAACACAAGCAGGGGGAGTGGGAGAGGGAGAAGCAGGCTTCCTGCCAGGAGCCTGATGCGGGACTCGATCCCAGGACCCTGGGATCATGACCTGAGCCGAAGGCAGATGCTTAACGACTGAGCCACCCAGTCGCCCTTCAGTTTCTTTCAATCCATGTTTTGTAGTTTTCAAAGTACAAGTCTTTCACTTCTCTAGTTAGTTTTATTCTTAGGTATCTTATTATTTTAGGTGCAACTGCAAATAACATTGTTTTCTTACTTTTTCTTTCTGCTGCTTCATTTGCATTATATAGAAATGCTACAGAGTTCTCCACATTGATTTTCTATCTTGTGATTTTACTGAACTCAATGATCAGTTCTAATAGTTTTTTTTGTGGGATCTTTAGGGTTTTCTGTATAGAGTATGATGTCATCTACAAATAGTGAAAGTTTTACTTCTTCCTTCTCAATTTTGCCCTCTTTTATTTCTTTTTGTTGTTTAACTGTGGGACAGCCATAGCGCAGTCAAGTCTCCAGGAGCCCTCTGACCAACCTTCTCCAACCAAGCTTGGCACTAGACAAACATGTCCCATCTGGACTGAGGGGTGACCAGGAGTCTTAGGACCACAAGCCCTCCATCTCAGCTTTGTACCAGGCAAAGGAATCACAAAGACACTGGGCCAAGTGAAAGGCTTCCAATGCAACAAAGAAGTGAAATTGAGTCCCCAGACACCAGCCCTCCTGGGAACCCTGAGAATATGAAACCAACAACCGAGCTCTGCACTGTGCAAATAAGCACCCTCGACACGAGGCTGAGGGAGAGTCCTCTGAACAGGAGCCTTCCCTTCTGCTGTTCTTGTGTGGTAGAACACAAGGCAGTCAAATCCAAAGAACACCATGCTTGCCAGGAGCCTCCAGACCATGAGCCCTCCATCCCACCTTGGCACTGGTAAAGGAGACCCCTGGACACTGGAGTGAGTGGAAGTCCTCTAACTGGGAGCTCTCTAGAACCAGATCAAGCAGGAGCCTTCCTCCAACACCCAGCTGGGCATATGGCAAAGGAGTCACCTGGATGCCTGACTGACAGAGATTAGGAGCCCTTCATCCCAACAGAGCACAGGGCCATGGAGTCCCCAGAACACTAGACCACCAGGAGCCCTCAAGCCATGGGCTGTCCAAAGTTGCTCAGCACTGGCTACAAGAATATCCTGAACACCAGGCTGACCAGGAGCCCTCAGACCACAAGCATGGCCTATGTCAATCAGGTCCCCAGAAAACCAGGAGCTCTCAGGCTAGGAGCCCTCCAATCCACTTTGGCACTAGGAAAATGAATCATCTGGACAGTAGTCTGAGCAGGCCATGAACTATCTAACCCAGCAGAGCATAAGGCAATCAGGTTCTCAGGACACCAGGATTTCCAGGAACCCTCTGACCAAAACCCCTCCAACCAGACCTGGAAGTGGACAAATGTGTTATCTGAAGAGTGGGCCAACCAGGATCCTTAATACAAACCCTCCAACCCAACTCTGCACCAAGAAAAGGAGTCACCTGGACACTGATACAAAGGGGGGACTCTTCTAATGTAGCAGAGAACACAGCAACCATGTCTCTGGAATACCAGGCCCACTGGATGCCCTGAGACCATGATGCCTCCAACCCAGCTCCACACTGGAGAAAGGAGTCCTCTACACTGGGCTGAGTAGGAGTACTCTAACTAGGAGCTCTTCATCCCAACAAAGAATAGGGCAATTGAGTCCTCACAGTACTGGGCCAACAAGGAACCTTCAGACCACAAGCCCTCCAACTCAGCTTGGCAGTGGGCAAAGGACTCACTTGGACACCAGGATGACTGGACAACCTCTGAATGGTGGCCCATCTACTGAGCAGGCAACTGGCAATTGAGTTCCTAGAGCACCAGGCCCACTGTGACCCTGGGACCCCAGGCCTCTGTTTGAGCTTGGCACTGGGCCGAGTCTCTCAGACACCAGGCTGACCAGGAGACCTCTGACCAAAATCTCTCCAACCCAGTAGAGGACAGGAAAATAGAGTTCCCAGAACACAGGTTGACTGGGAGCCCTTTGGTTATGACTCCTCCAACCCAGCTCTGCAATGGGCCATCAAGTCCCTTGAACACTGTGCTGACTGGAAGCCCTTTAACTAAGGTGACACCAGGGAAATTGAGTCTTCACTGGCGTGGAATGGATTTCAACCTAAGGTCCTTGTGGCTTGTCACCTGGATAGCTTTCTATTTTGGGGAGTTCATGGGATATCATGCCCAAAAAGAGGAGCTAGACCAAAAGTTTGAAGAGTTTGAAATAGTAGTAGTTGGTAGTTGGTAGAACATGAGTTGGGGGTCTGGGAGGAAGCTGCGGAAGAGACCCCAGGCTCTGAGTACAGAGGAGTCATTGACTAAGGTCTTCCAGATGAAGGAGAGGTGCTCCAGCCTAGAAGGAGCGGTGCAGACCTTAGAAAAACAGGCTGAATAGTGGGGTGAGAGGCAGGCTCAGATTCATGAGGTGGAGAGATTCTTTGGGTACATGAAGGACCTCCTGGAAGCTTTTGCCTTCCAGGTAATGTTGTCCAAGGGGGTGATGTCCCTGCAGCCACCCATTCAAGATGGAATAAAAGGGGAGCTGGAAGAAGTGTGGTCATCTCCAGGAGTGGAGTTGTGGCAAGTTTTAATATTTACCAGGGGACTAAATTAATAATTTAAAACCATCATTTCAGAATGACTAATCCAGAAGAAACAACTCCTGGGTGATTGTGATGTCCAGCCTGGCTTAAAGTCATTACTACTCCTTATGAATCATCATCTTCTCCTGATGGTGGGCAGGGGTCTCCATGGTTCTGAGAAAGTGTCAGAGAAGCATGCAGAGATGACCTGAGCACAACCTGCCTCACACCATCAACACTATCAGACATACTGATTTCTAGATCCCAAGGTCAGCTGATGAGTTCAGCCCCATTTTAACAGGAAGAAAGGGAGAAACTTATGTCCATACAGAGCTATTTCTGCAAAAACGATTTTTGCCCCTAGACCTACCACTCATGCTGTGGCAAATATGAGTCTGGACCCGGATGTGAAGGTTCCAAACTCTGGCTTCCACAGCAAATATTTCCTGACTACATGTTCCTATGTGATGCAAACTTTTGAAGAGCAAATGTGACAAGAAGATGAGGGAACCAGGGTGGAGGGAGGCCAGAACCTTGGGATCATTCCCTGTCTCTGGGTGAGTTCCTGTGGTGTGAGGGTGGCAGGTACAGACTGGAGTGAGGAGCCTGGTGGGTGGGCTCTCTGCTCTGACCCACAGAAGCACTGAGAATATGAGGGAGACACAGATTCCTACTGGCTGCTCCATGTGGAAGGGTGAATGGACAGAGTAAAGCAGAGAAGGAGCCAAGTAGGAACAGCGGAAACAGGTGCATATGGAAAACTCGAGGGTGTCTGTGGGTATGAAGCAGTGTCGCTACCCCTAAAGCAGAGCTGAAATTCTGCCATAAATTGGACCAAAGGAAGGAGAAAAGTAAGATTCCAGGTTCCTCTTCTCCCTGGACATTGTCCCTTTCACTTCCAGGGATGATGTGGGAGCTCAAGTGCCTTGTGGATATCATTGAGCTGGGGTCTGCCTGTGGCTGTAACTGAGGTGGAGGAGAGTCTAGAGACATGGTCCCTTGGGGGAGCTCAAGGCACTGTGCTCATGGCACCTGGGCATAAAATGATGGGAGCCATGAAAAAGCTGTCTCTTAGTGAAGGCAAAAATGAGGGGGACTTGGTAGGAGAGAGGTTACCATCTCTAAGATGGATGGTGTCTGACCTTATAGGAGGGCTGCTGCTTTCAGGAACCAGTGGGGAGGCTGGTGGAGTCCAGGACACTTGGATTTGAGGGGGAAGTGGATCACTTATGTGATACCAGGGCTGCTAACCTCCAGTGATCAACTGCTCAGTCCCCACTTAACCCAATGTTTATGGACACAGCAGGCTCTTGGAGGTGCTGGGACCCCACTTTGGGGGGTCCTTCACACTTTAGGGGTGTGAAGCAGAGCCACTCACCCCTTGAGTCCCCAGTCCTTCATCTGAAAATGCCGGCAACTTTGGGGGGATGGCTGTGTGAGCAGGATGCAGGAGACGGCAGGGTTGGCGAGGGGATCTACAAGACTAGGGGACAGATGCTGTCCAGAGGAGGTAGGACAGGCTGTGAGCCAGGTCCTTGTCCTGTCCTTTCCTTCCCAAATGGAAATCATCAGCTCCAGGAGGGCAGCAGTCTGCATTACGCTTCTGTCCTCTCCCAAACCTGGCCATCTCTGCCCCTTAGAGTACAGAGCATCACAGCCCAGCACCTGCCCAGTCACTGGCCAACACCAGAACCCTCCTGCCTAATTCGCTGCTACTTGACACCCACACGTAAGGGTCCTGGGAAGGCTTGAAGCTTCAAGGAGCCAGGGTAGGACTGATAGCTTTAGGGAACTATGCTGAGGTGTGTTGACAGGTAGAGCAATAATATAGGTAGGGAGGGACTTAAGAACATGTATAGATTCACAGGAAGCTTCAGGTAGTACAGAAATGTCCCATCACAGAGTCACTCTTGGCTCATTTTGCCCAAGGGTAACATACTACATCATTGCAGAACACTATTAACACCAGGAAACTGACAGTGGTATGATGGACTTCTCCAGTTCTGTCACTTTGTCATGTACATTTATATATTCAACAGCACAATCCAGGTATGGAACTACTCCATCAGCACGAAGATTTCCCTCATGCTACCCTCCCCTGCCCCCGCCATCCCTGCCCATGGCATTCACCCCTGTGTTTTACATTTTGGGAGTGATGGCATTTTGTTATATGAGGGGAATCCTACAGCTGTGACCTGTGATGTTGGTTTTTTATTTGTTTTCACTCAAGATAATACCCCTGGGATCTATCCTTGTTTTGTATATCACAACGTTATGGATTCTTTATCACTGAGTGGGGATCCCTAGTATGGAAATGCCACAGTTTGTTCATCTGGTCACCTTTTGAGGGATATTTTGGGTGTTTCCAGTCTTTGGAGACTACAAATAATCCCACAGTGAACATTTGTGCACAGCGTTTTGTGGGATCTTAAATTTTCATTCTCTGGGATAAAGGTCCAGGAGAGTGCTTGCTGGGTTATAAGGTTTATGTTTTGCTTCTGTTTATGTTTTGCTTCTGTTGAAACTATCAAACTGTCTTACCAGAGTAACTGTTCCATTTACATTCCCACCAGCAATGTAGATGAGCTCTTTCCAAAATTTGATGTTTTTACTGTGTTTTATATTAACTAGCTTTCCTAAGAGATGGATAGTAGTGATAGCTCAGGTTTTCATTTACATTTCCCTCACAGCTACTGATGAACATTTTTTCCTTGTGCTTATTTGCCATCTGCATATTCCTTTTGGTGAAATGTCTGTTCATGTCTTTTGCCCATTTTCTATTTGTTTTTTTTTCCCCCTGCTGACTTTTGAGTTCTTTTTATATTCTAAATACAAGTTCTTTGTCAGATATGTGGTTTACAAATACGTTCACCTTGTCTGTAGCTTGTCTTTTCATCACCCAAACAGGATCTCTACTAGAACAAAAGGTTTTAATCTTGATAAAGCCCAGTGTTATACCTTATGAATCCTGCTTTATTGTCTTGTGTAAAATGCACCAAACTCTAGATTTAGACAATGGCTGAACATCCATAATGTATTTTCTCACAGGTCTATAGGGTAGAAGTCCAATATAAGGCACCAGTGTGGTCAGGTTCTGGGCAAGCCCATCTTCCTGGAGGTTTGTCGATGGCCACCTTCTGGCTGTGTGTTCACATAACCTCTCTTTTTATGTGTGAATGGAGATTGCAAGCTCTATGGTGTCTCTTCTCTTAAGTATGCTAACCCCATCACAAGAGTCCTAACCTGGTGATTCAAGCTATGTATCTCCCAAGGCACCAGGTCCAATTTCATAGGGGTTAGAACTGAAAGATGTGAATGGGGTGGAGGGATATACGTTACTCCATACCACATGTCTTGATGGATTTCTTGGGGTTCCACTGTTTGGGTTTTGCTCATTTTCTTTGATTTTAGGTTCATGCCTTTTGTCAAATTTGGGAGATTATCAGCCATCTTTTCTTAAAATATTTTTAATTTACATTTTTTTGAAATAGTTTTTTAATTCCTGCTTTTATTCTTTTCTCATTCTGGGATTCCTGAGACATGAGTACATGAGTAGATTTTGTTTTGTTTTGTTTTTTTTGTTTAGTTTCAGGAGTACAGGGGGTTCTGCTCTTTTTTTTTTTTTAATTTTTAGTCCATTTTCTCTCCTTGTTCAGATGAGGTCTTTCCGATGTTGTACCTTCAAGTTAATGACTCTCCTTCTATCATCTACATTGTCCTATTAAGCCCAATTATTGTGCTGTAAAATTTTTAGTTATATTTTTTCAATTCTAATTGTTAAGTTGTTCTTTATATCTTTCTGTCCTGAGACTTACTTTCATTTTTTTCAGGTACAATTGCATTTGCTTGTTGAGGCATTTTTTATGGTTCCATTCAAATCCATTCGGAATCCCAACATCTAGGTCTTCATTGGGTTTTTTTTGTTGTTGTTGTTGTTTCAATTGTTATTGTTATGTTAATCACCATACATTTCATCATTAGTTTTTGATGTAGTGTTCCATGATTCATTGTTTGTGCACAACACCCAGTGCTCCATGCAGAAGTGCCCTCTTTAATACCCATCACCAGGCTAACCCATCCTCCCACCCCCCTCCCCTCTAGAACCCTCAGTTTGTTTTTCAGAGTCCATCATCTCTCATGGTTCGTCTCCCCCTCCGATTGCCCACCCTTCATTCTTCCCCTCCTGCTATCTTCTTCTTCTTCTTCTTTTTTTTAACATATAATGTATTATTTGTTTCAGAGGTACAGGTCTATGATTCATCAGTCTTTGCACAGCACTTCACAATTGCTGCTGGTAAGTGCAGCAATTCACAGCACTTACCAGAGCACATACCCTCCCCAGTGTCTATCACCCAGTCACCCCATCCCTCCCACCCCACCCCCCACTCCAGCAACCCTCAGTTTGTTTCCTGCAATTAAGAATTCCTCATATCAGTGAGGTCATATGATACATGTCTTTCTCTGATTGACTTATTTCGCTCAGCATAACACCCTCCAGTTCCATCCACGTCATTGCAAATGGCAAGATCTCATTCCTTTTGATGGCTGCATAATATTCCATTGTATATATATTAGGTCTTCATTGGTTTTGAGGGTCTTTGGATTGTGTAGCATGTTCATGATGACATTTCTCTGGACTTTAGCATGGTGAATGTTCCTAATTATTCACCTTTCATATTTGGGGTATTATGTCATGAGACCTTGGATATTCTTCAATCTGGTGTGTCACCAGGTGGTGGGTTTAAAAACATGTGGCTAGCAAGGGCAGCCCAAACCAGAAGGAGAAAACTGAGGCCTGGCCAGACAAAGCTGGTAAGTTATAGGGCAACCTGTGTGGAAAGTGACATCTTCATGGCTTTCTTCTTTGCAGACAGAGATGAGGGCACATGGCAGCTAAAAACATGTTGTTTGCTCAATTTATTTCTGTAGATGGATGGATGAGGACTTTGTAAAGACTGAATGTCTAACTGGGAGTGGGGAGTTTTCAGGAAAACACTCATCTGTGTATTGATGTTATTTGAGAAGTTTAGTTTATGCTGGTGGAAGTAGGTAAGGCTGGGCTTACGTGGGTGGTTGGCATTGGTGCTGGGCTTGCTCAAAACTTAAGTCAAGGTAGCCCCTCTCAGTAGCGTCCTCATCCTAGATATTATCTCCCCAGAACTTTCCGAGGGAGCCTAAGCCACATAGAGGCCTGAGCCCCAATCTGGTGTGCTGACTTGTGTGAAGTGGGACACATATTCTCTTCCCTACACACTTTTGCAAATGCCTACTTGGGAATAACCTTTACCCTCATCCAAACCATCACAGTGGAGTCACAAAGGGAGAATTGCCTGGTAGTTAGCTCACCTGGAAACCCCAAAGGCCAGTCTCTCCCTCTCTCTGCATCAGCCTGGGGCAGGGGTGGGGTCCTCTCACATCCACCTTGGCACTCCCTAGGGGAGGCACATCACTCACCATTGACTACAGGACCAGGGGTCTCATGAAGTGTTCTCCCTTCAGGCATACCCCCAGGACCATTCCCAGCCCTGGTCCAGCCTTCTCTGGGCTGCAAGCCCCAGGTGTTTTCTTCCTGACTGGTAACCTCTTGCTCTATTTAGCAAAAGCCAGACTCTCCTCTTGCACTGGAGAATCCACATCACACAGAACTGCTGGGGTAAGTTGACTTTTCAGATCACCCCAATAGGACAGGATGAAGAGAATATATTTATATCCTCCAAAGTATATATCAGGCATTTCAAACCACCTCTGTTTCAATACCTCTCTCTACTGTCCATCATGTCTGACCCCACAGATGGGGGGAGTCCATTTATTCAGGATGAAACAAAACATCTCTTTGAGAAACTGTTGCCAAAATTAATCCTGACCCTTTCCTTCAAAGAGTGGGTTTCCTGAAATTGAAGTGATATCTTTAAACCACCTTCTCAAAGTCAGGCATTTCTGTTCCACATGGGAAAACTGAAGGCGGTTTCACCTTGTTCATGTCATGCCCTTGAATGTGGCAGCAGTTGGAGGACCTGACTGCAGGGTGGTGAGCTGGAGCGGTGATCAAGTTGCAGCTGCAGCCATGCCCTAGGTAGACTCGTCTGAAACAGGGTTCTCAGAGTGTCACAACACACAATGAGCCTCAAGGGAGTATGGTTGTGCTGCAACTTCTAGAAACCTCTGTAGACCTCTGCTTTCCACTGTGAAAATGAAGAAAACACAGAGGGACAACACTACACAAATCCAGAGATGGTCTCTCCAATTCCACATCAGCAAATGGCCCCAGTCTCCTACTCACTCATGCCCCAAACCAAAGTGTCCTCTGGGACTCCTTTCCAGCACACACCCATCTCCCTGGCTTTGCTCCTCACTGCCCAGTCAGCTGATGTCCCTGTGGGGGACTGAGTGAAAGCTAAAACATCCCCTGTATCCCACACTGGTCCTGCTCAGACCTCCTGTGGATTCCAGTACACATGCTCCTCATTCTACCACACCCTCTAGGTCTCCAAGTCTGCATGTCATTCCCTTTCACTAGCTATCTCCCCTGGAGTGCTGTTCCCCATCTCCACGTGCCTTGGCCACTTAGGGTTCCCTTCAGAGAAGGTCTTCTTCTACGGATTAGTCTGTGACCCTGTCCCCTCCATCCACCCCCTGAGCTAACAGACTGGTCCCAGAAGTCATAGGCATTACTTCCCTTCATCGTGTACTTTCTCCCAGAATGCTATCTCCATGAGCCCAGGGACTGAACCCCTCAATCTAGTCAGTGTCCAGTAGATATTTTGTGCTAACAAATGCATTGTTCTTTAGGGCAAACCACATGGGAAGAAACAACCCAACTCAATCTAGTTCTATGCAATATGAAGTAATATTTGTACACTAGCTATTCATCCCAGAGTCCCACACAGAACCACAAATCTTTACTAAGGGCTTATGCCTTAAAGCATTGTCCTGCTGAGAAGGAGAGAGTACTCCCTGGGACCCGGACTGAGCCTGCTTTGTTGCTGAGGAAACCATGCACTGAAACCAAATGCAGATGAGACCTGGGGCAGATGGAGCCTTAGGACAGCAGGACCATGGTAGGGGTTTGGGGACCAAAGCCACAGCGCTGAGACCCATGACCACACAAGTTGGGAACCTTTCAGTCCCTGGATGTTTCACACTCACATGAAGCATGCACTGACCGAACCCACCTTACAGGCCATGCTCCTCAGGGCAGCAAGGCTGGTGGGGATGAGGTGGACAATGGTGTCCTCATGTCCCTCATGAGGGTTCTGCAGCCATCCCCAGCTTCTGCATTCAGGGCCACTGCAGGCTTCTGCAGAGGACTACTCTGCATAACCAGCTCATTTAGGCCACTGGTTCAGGGGCAGAAGAGCCTGCAAATTAGGTTACATCCAGGGTGCCCAGAGCCTCAGGCTGGCCGGCCATGGGGAATGCAGGACTAACTTGTGCCCAGAGCCCCTCAGCATCACATGGGGACTATGCACAACACAGCTTCTGGCTTGTTTTGCAGGTGGACTTGGAGGCCATTGGGGAAGCGGCTCAGTCAGCCAAGATGGTTGTGAGGACACTGCAGACACAGGATGAGGCTGGAGAAGTCTCTGTCCTGTCTAAAGCTGTCATGTCTCCACATCCCAGGCTTACTGGTTCCTTCTACACAACCCAGGGAGCAGAACAGGAACTTGGGATGGGGGGGTGGGGACAGCAGGTTAATTGGCTTTTCACCTTTTGTCATGAACAGGTAGGTATTTGAACTACTCTAGTGCCCATTTTACATAAGCTAAACTTTCCCTGCTTGTCACCATCTCTGATCCCAGGTTTCTTCAACTGCATGATCATGTGGGAAAGTTCTTGGACACTCTGTGACCTTTCAGGCTTCAGCAGGCCTAAGCTCAAGTGGCTGTTAGCAGCTGTGGGGGTGAAGAGCTTGCTGGGCAGGGCAGCCAGGTCACATCCTGGGGGATCCACTGCCAAACCTGACCCCTGCTGAGCCCTGCTTCTGGAGGGAAGGGATCTCACAGCCCTGAGACCCAAAGACAGAAGCTCACATTCCCAGAGCCAGGGTGGCCCTCGGCTCTCCTCATTCCTCACCTACACGTCCCCTAACAGAGCCAGCCAGGACCCCACGGGAGATCCAGCACCAGCAGCATCAGTAGGAGGAGAGTCAACTACTGAATGAAAACTCTAGTCCCTTTCTCTCCACATCTGGAAAAGCAAGCACCGTACCTGGGGTTATTGTGCAGTGGGCAGCGGGCAGAGGGTGCAGGTGGACTGCAGCTGAGACAGAATTAGCTGGATTTCTTGACATTGCCATTTTCTTTCTCTGTCTTTGTAATGACAGTGTTTTGTGCACACGGCTTCCATTTACTTTTCCAGAACAAACATTATTATTATTGTACACATTCTTGGCAGCAGCAACAACACATCCTGACATGTTGAACTGTCATCTTATGAACAGGGCACAACCCTCTGAGAAAGGGCCCAGGACTTCTGATTACCGCACTCCCTGGTTCCCATGATCCCTCCGGGTTATCATTTATGGAACACACTACACTGGGATCTCACTGCATGTGTGTTCTCCAGGATGCAGCGAGAGCTCCTGTGTCATTCGCACAGATGGTGGCCTTTTCGGGCCACAGCTTGAGTTGTTCACACACAGACTAACAGTGACGAGGGAAGAATGCACTGCCTGGACACACAGCAGACCAAGGTCACAAGGCCCCTAGGCATGTCAGGGATGCTGCATTCCCAGAATTAGTCCTGAAGACACACAGATGGTCTCCACTAAATATGCCTGATGTGTCAAGTACCTTAAATTCCCTGTGTGGTTGGACAACAAATAGCATCATCACCTGGCCATAGATTCCCTTTCCCTGAGATGTGACTGCAGGGAAGGAGGGAGGCTGTGGGTGGGGCCTGGCCTCACCAGGGAGGGTCAGGCAAGGGGTGGGACGTTAGCTCCAGTGGACCTCCAGGTCTGCAGGAGTCAGAGGGCTCACCTGACAGCTCACTTCCTCTTGCAGGGGAGTCTCCACATCAGTCTCCAGGCTGCACCTGGAGGAACAGGGGCAGGGGGTGTACGTCCACAATGCCCCTTGCAGGTAAGTGGAGGAGTCTGATGTGAGTGGGCCTCACTTCCTGCTGTGGCCTGCCCACCGACAAGGTGGGTGCCAGCATTTCTCAGCCCTGGGCTTGCATCAGCTGTGCTTGGAAGCCCTTCCTCAACCTCCGGAGTGTATCAATCGGGCATCACCATTTCCATCCAACGGCCTCCCCAGACCTCCACTCTGATCCAGGGCCAACACACCCCTCAGCAGGGGCCATAACCTCACTCACCTCCAGCCCCAGTGTTTCCCCTTCACTCTGCCATCACACCAGAAAGTAAAGGTAAACTTCTAGTTTCCCCAAATCTTTTTGGGAACCTGAAATCTTAATTTTTGGTGAAGTTAAAAGATGAGTTCAGTCAAATTCACTGCATATCTAGATGATTTCTAAATAAGATAGAATAAATTACTGAACACAGGTTTACCTACTTTGGGCTTCCTCATTACAAAGTAACTCAAGAAAAATCTGGGTCTCTTAGTGAACATGTTTTGTGTTTTATTGAAAGATTTTTCTAGGAAGAAGCACATGTTTCTACGAATTATGACATGTATTCATCAGTTTTCCGATCTAAAGAGTCCTGGTACAGCACACAGTTCATAATGGTTTACTACTTAGTTTTGGCTAGAAGGATTGAGATTTTTCTTTTTCAGAATTGAGAATCTTAGTGAGTATTCCTATTTTTGTGGTAACATTTATTTGCATAAGTTTAATAAGAACATATTCTCCTTGTGACAGAACATAAATGGAAACATTTGTCATGTTGCCATGGCTTTGACTGGAATGGCATATTTAAGAGAGATGTACATACACTCATATCTGACTAGACAGCTTGAAGGAATAAGGTTGACTTTATGGAGCTGCTCCAGCCCCTTGGAAATAGCAGCCCGACCCCTTGTTTGCAAGATTCCCAGCAGCCTTATCTGGTGAGGGAAGAAGCACACTTCTAGAAAAGCAAGTGCAAGAACCTCAGGATATTGTGGAGACCGCATGAAGTAAAGACTTAACCCAACTCTATGGACCTTTCAGGAAGAGTCTGATGGGAAGTATTTGTCTGGGCTTCTGGCCTTTAGACGCTGTTTAAATTCAATCTGAACGGGAAGGTATTATGCTGAGCTAAATAAGTCAATCAAAGAGAGACATGTATCATATGATCTCACTGATATGAGGAATTCTTAATCGCAGGAAACAAACTGAGGGTTGCTGGAGTGGGGGGTGGGGTGGGAGGGATGGGGTGGCTGGGTGATAGACACTGGGGAGGTTATGTGCTCTGGTAAGCACTGTGAATTGTACAAGACTGTTGAATCTCAGATCTGTACCTCTGAAACAATGCAATATATGTTTAAAAAAAAAAGAAGAAGATAGCAGGAGGGGAAGAATGAAGCAGGGGGAATCGGAGGGGTAGACGAACCATGAGAGACGATGGACTCTGAAAAACAGACTGAGGGTTCTAGAGGGGAGGGGGCTGGGGGAATGGGTTAGCTTGGTGATGGGTATTAAAGAGGGCATGTTCTGCATGGAGCACTGGGTGTTATGCACAAACAATGAATCATGGAACACTACATCAAAAACTAATGATGTAATGTATGGTGATTAACATAACATAATAAAATTAAATAAAAAATAAATTCAATCTGAGATTCTTTACGAAAAGTTTCAGCATCACTGGTTTAAAATGGCCAACATGATGAATTGCTATTCTTGCTGCACTTATGTAAATAACAAGGCAAAGTATACTGAAACTAGGCTTATACTGAAAATGAATGTTTCAATTTGGCTATGCTTGGAATTTAGGTTATTAATTTAGGTTTTAGTATTTCTGATTTCAGTAGTTATAATCAACTAAATATTTGGAAATAATCTTTTATGTGTACAAAACTTTCCACATTTGTAAAAAAGAAAATGTCAATTGATAGAGACTGACATAGTAGAACTGGATAGAGACCAGAGGTCCTCAGCCCTGACATGTAGCCTGGATATGACAAAGAATAGAATTTTGAATATGGAGGGACATTTGAGACCTTTAAACTGTATTTGGGGATGATAAGTTTAGAGAGAAAATTGTGTTTCACAACATAAGTTTGTGGGTATTATACTCTAACCCTGTTCACTAACCCCCTTTTTTTCAGTTTTAGAGGTAGAATTTACTGATTCATCAGTTGCATATAACACCAGCGCTCATTACATCACCTGCCTCCTTAATGTCCATCACCCAGTTACCCCATCCCCACACCCACCTCCCCTCCAGCAACCCTCAGTTGCTTTCTAGAGTTAAGACTCTCTTATGGTTTTTCTCCCTCCAATTTATTTCCCTCCCTTCACCTATATTCAATTTTTTTGTTTCTTAATTTCTATATATGAGTGAAATCATAAGAAAATTGTCTTTCTCTCATTGACTTATTTCACTTAGCATAAAAACCTCTTGTTCCATCCCCCTGGTTGCAAATGGCAAGATGTCTTCATTTTTGATGGCTGAGTAGTACTCCAAGTGTATATAGAGCAGATCTTCTTTATCCATTCGTCTGTCAATGGACACCTGGGCTCTTCCCATATTTGAGCTATTGTGGACATCACTGCTATATACATTCAGGGGGTGCAAGTGCCCCTTTGAATCACTGTTTGTATCCTTTGGATAAACACCTGCTAGTGCAATCCTGGGATTTGGGTAGCTCTATTTTCATTTTTCAGGAACCTCCATGCTGTTCTCCAGAGGGGCTGCACCAGCTTGCATTCCCACCCACAGTGCAGGAGGATCCCTTTCCTCCGCATCCTCACCAGCACCTGTTGCCTCCTGTGTTGTTAATGTCAGCCATTCTGACAGGTGTGCGGTCGCCGCTCACCGTGGTTTGGATTCGGATTTCCCTGATGATGAGTGACATTCAGCATATTTCCACGTGTCTGCTGGTCGTCTAGAAGTCTTCTTTAGAGAAATGTCGCTCGTGTCTATTTAACGTGCCTCTCAGGGAAACTCATCCTGGTTTTGATTTCAGCACAGCAGCTTCCCAGGCAGTGACTGTCCTCGCCCTTGACTCCGGTGCTTCAGCATCACAGGGTCGCCTGTGCCCTAAGGCCCGAGAGTTCATGTCCCCTCTTTCTGCACCGGGCAAGCTCCTGACTTGAGCTCGATGGCTGACGTCTCCAGGAACCACCCTGCGGGCCAGGCCACCAGACCTGCAGGTCCCTCCCCACTCAGAGGCGCCTCTGTTTGGGAGGATCTGGGTGGGTTTGCACACCTGCCCACTGTGCCCCTTGCCTTTCCTCTTCCTGTGCTCGAAGTTCTCGCACTGACGTTTAAGTTCATCAGTGAAGGAGGAACCCTAACCCCCGCCCCCACCCACCGCCCCAGCAACAGCAGAGGCCCAGCCCCAGGCGCTGTCACCTCCAGGACCTGCAAGCAGCACACCGTGACTTCCCGCACGTTCCCGGGGGGCTGCAGCTACAGGGCCCAGAAGACCCCAGCAGCAACCCAGGGTGAGAGGGGCGGGGCCAACTGCCTGCTGATTGGCCAGGATGAGAGGGGCGGGGCCAGCTGCCTGGTGACTGGCCAGGATGGGAGGGGTGGAGACAGCTGCGTGGTGACTGGCCAGGGTGAGAGGGGCGGGGCAAGCTGCCTGGTGAATGGCCAGAATGAGAGGGGCGGGGACAGCTGCCTGGTGATTGGCCATGATGAGAGGGGCGGGGCCAGCTCCCTGATGATAGGCCAGGATGAGAGGGGCGGGGCCAGCTGCCTGGTGACTGGAAAGGGTGAGAGGGGCGGGGACGGCTACTTGGTGACTGGCCAGGGTGAGAGGGGCAGGGACAGCTGCCTGCTGATTGGCCAGGATGAGAGGGGCGGGGACAGCCGCCTGGTGATTGGCCAGGATGGGAGGGGCGGGGAAAGCTGCGGGCTGATTGGCCAGGATGGGAGGGGCGGGGACAGTTGCCTGGTGACTGGTCAGGATGAGAGGGGCGGGGACAGCTGCCTGGAGAGGGGTCAGGATGAGAGGGGCGGGGACAGCCGCCTGGTGATTGGCCAGGGTGAGAGGGGCGGGCACAGCCGCCTGGTGATTGGCCAGGGTGAGAGGGGCGGGGACAGCCGCCTGGTGATTGGCCAGGGTGAGAGGGGCGGGGACAGCCGCCTGGTGACAGGCCAGGCTCAGAGGGGCGGGGCCAGCTGCCTGGTGATTGGCCAGGATGAGAGGGGCGGGGACAGCCACCTGGTGATTGGCCAGGATGAGAGGGGCGGGGACAGCCGCCTGGTGATTGGCCAGGGTGAGAGGGGCGGGGACAGCCGCCTGGTGATTGGGCAGGATGAGAGGGGCGGGGCCAGCTGCCTGGTGACTGGCCAGGATGGGAGGGGCGGGGACAGCTGCTTGCTGATTGGCCAGGCTGAGAGGGGCGGGGACGGCTGCCTGGTGACTGGCCAGGGTGAGAGGGGCGGGGACGGCTGCCTGGTGATTGGCCAGGGTGAGAGGGGCGGGGACGGCTGCCTGGTGACTGGCCAGGGTGAGAGGGGCGGGGACAGCTGCCTGGTGACTGGCCAGGATGGGAGGGGCGGGGACAGCCGCCTGGTGATTGGCCAGGCTGAGAGGGGCGGGGACAGCCGCCTGCTGATTGGCCAGGGTGAGAGGGGCGGGGACAGCTGCCTGGAGACGGGCCAGGATGGGAGGGGCGGGGACAGCCGCCTGGTGATTGGCCAGGATGAGAGGGGCGGGGACAGCAGCCTGGAGCCTGGCCAGGATGGGAGGGGCGGGGACAGCCGCCTGCTGATTGGCCAGGGTGAGAGGGGCGGGGACAGCTGCCTGGAGACGGGCCAGGATGGGAGGGGTGGGGACAGCTGCCTGGTGACTGGCCAGGATGGGAGGGGCGGGGACAGCTGCCTGGTGACTGGCCCGGATGGGAGGGGCGGGGACAGCTGCCTGCTGATTGGCCAGGCTGAGAGGGGCGGGGACGGCTGCCTGGAGAGTGGCCAGGATGGGAGGGGCGGGGACAGCTGCCTGCTGATTGGCCAGGCTGAGAGGGGCGGGGACAGCTGCCTGGAGAGTGGCCAGTGTGAGAGGGGCGGGGACAGCTGCCCGGTGATTGGCCAGTGTGAGAGGGGCGGGGACAGCTGCCTGGTGATTGGCCAGGATGAGAGTCACGGGGACAGCTGCCTGATGATTGGCAAGCAAAAAAGGGGCGGAGACAGCCGCCTGGTGATTGGCAAGGAAGAGCGGGACGGAGAAAGCTGCCTGCTGATTGGTGAGGGAGAGTGGGGCGGCGACAGCCGAATGGTGATTGGCCAGCGAAAGCGGGGAGAGGACAACTGCCCGGCTCCTGCCAGTGGGTGAGGGCGGGGACAGCCGCCTGCTCTTCGGGCAGGGACCGCAGGTGAAGAAGGCTGCCTGGTGACGGGCCAGGGATTGGGGGGCGGGGACATCGCCTCCTGCTCCGCCAGGGCCTGGTGGTGACTTAGGGGTCCTGGTGCAAGCAGTCACCAAAGCCAGGACCCCAGCGCTCCGGGGGGAGCGAGGGCTCCACCTCTGCGCCCCGCCCGTCCCCGGGGCGCCCGACCGCACACACGCAGCCAGGAGAAGCCCGGCCTCCCTCACTGTGCCGTGCATGCCGGCCCACGTCCCTGCTCCAACCCACGGTTTGCAGAATAGAGCCCACGCTCGTTAACAGGACACCGTGACCCACACGGAGAGCCGCCGACCCCCCTGCGCCCCTGCAGACGCTCCCCAGGCGGAGGCCGCCTGCCCAGCCCACTCCCCGCCCTCTGACACCCGCCCACACGCATCGTGGGCGCCCCGCCCCACGCTCTCCCTCGCTGGTCCCAGAGGCCGCCTCTGCCTGTCCACTCAGCATCCCTGCCTGGTCCAGCCGAGCTGGCTGCAAGCTTTGTGCACCAGGCCCCGAGCACCGCACCCCATACTGCCTTCCCAGAATGTGAGCCCAGAGGATGCAGACCGTGCACGGGACGCAGAAACCTCCCCCTGCCTCCTGGCAACGCACCGTGACCACGTACTTGGCTCCCAAGCGGTGCCCCCATTGCCAAACAGGGAAGAAGTGGCCGCATGGACCCTCCCACCCCAACACAGGCAGTGACTCTGTAAGACGCTTGGAAGATCAGGCCACGGAGCACAAAGAACCACCCAAACCAGAAAAGTAGGGCATCTGTACCCAGACGTGGGAAATTTTAGGCTACTACCCAGGCGCAAATCCCCCACTCCGGTAGAGGGTCCAGGTGTGGGGTGTCTGTGAAGGGAAATGCCGTTCCCTCTGTTGGGGTCTTACTCCCCAATGTCAGTGATTCAGGGCTGGATGCCAAGACCTGGCTGGTGCTTGCCGCCATCCAGAGGGCAGTACCCATGGTGGGTCACTGTGCCCAGATGCTGGTGCTTCCATGGCCTGCAGGCCTCTGGCCTGGGCTGGCTTCAGCCTGATGTCTTGGCTACACACCACCTGGGCAGCCTTTTATCATTTGGGGTATTTTCTCCTGAGTGAGCAAAGGATGCCAAGGCTAAAGACAAGAGGAAGACCAGCAGCTGGGAGAGCTCTCCATGGGAATCAAAGCCATCGATAAACTTTGAAAGAATGAGGTGAAAGCAAACCAGTTTCTTTTCATTAGATTTGTGGAGCAGCTGTAATTTGAATATAAATAATTAATTAGTACAACTTAACCACAGTTTTAATTATGTGTTCTGATCTATAATGTAAACAAGTCTGCTTTACGATAGCTTTATTGATTTTTACTTCATGCAACATTTTTCACATCTTGGTGGGTAAACTTCACCAAACCCATTAATAAACCATTGATTGTTATTTGTAAAGGGCAACTTCCTCATTTAAGTTTGGAACTGGAAAGAATAAAATTTCTAATATAGCCACTGTTATAGTTTAAAAGCTGATGTTTCCAAAAGCATGTGTGGAGACCTGCTCTGCTAGACTGGAAACCAGCAGCTGTTACGAGGAAAGAAAGTGCTGGGAATATGTCAACTTTCTTCTCGTGTGTTGAAATGTAAAATCATGATATCTGTATGACTGCTGATGGATTGTTGTTGCAAAGTATTATCATGGCATATGAACTATTGTTAGGGGGTGAAGAGAAACAATGTTTCCTAATATAAGTCCTCTGAAAATGTCCACATTGTACATAGATATTAGTATAGTGTGATTTTTTCTTTTTTGTTTTTTTATTATGTTATGTTAATCACCATACATTACATCATTAGTTTTTGATGTAGTGTTCCATGATTCATTGTTTGCGTATAACACCCAGTGCTCCATTCAATACGTGCCCTCTTTAATACCCATCACAGGGCTAACCCATCCCCCTCCCCCTCCCCTCTAGAACCCTCAGTTTGTTTCTCAGAATCCATAGTCTCTCATGGTTCGTCTCCCCCTCTGATTCCCTCCCCTTCATTTTTCCCTTCCTAGTATCTTCTTGGTTTTTTTTTTTTTAAGATTGAAAATTAAATCTTACTATCTACAAAAAAATAGATGAATGGATAAAGAACAGGTGGTATATATACACAATGGAATATTACTCAGCCAAAAAAGGGATGAGATCTTGCCATTTGAAACAACATAGATGGACCCAGAGGGTATAAACTTAAGTGAAATAGGTCAGACAGAGAAAGACAAATACCATAGGATTTTACTCCATTGTGGAATCTGCAAAGCAAAGCAGATGAATAAACAACCAAACAAAAAGCAGAAATAGACTTATAAATATAGAGAACAAACTGATGGTTGCCAGAGGGGAAGCGAGGGGGGCATGGGAGAAATGGGTGAAGGGGGGTGGGAGACACAAGCTTCCCCTAATGGGATGAACACGTCATGGGGATGAAAGGCACATCATAGGGAATGTGGTCAATGGTATTGTAACAGTGTTTTGGGTGACAGATGATAGTTACACTTCTGATGAGTATAGGACAAGGTAAAAACTTGTCCAATCACTATAATGTTCACCTGAAGCTAACAAAATATTGTGTGTCAACTATGCTTCAATAAAAAAAAAAAAATGAGTCAGAAAGTATATGTATAAAACAGAATTGCGTTTGTCTGAGACTTACAGAAACCCAAATGCAATCCAACTGCAATTAGCCTCACTCAGCCTGTCTAGAGGCTGAAGGTAACTCTGGGCTCTTGGGGACACCCCACTCTTCACTTCTGTGATAATTTTACTTCCAGTTCCCTTTTTTGCTGATTTCTGTTTCACTTTCCTTTGCCAGCTTTTTCCTGTGTGCCCCTTTGGTTGGGGTGACCACATGCTCTTCTCTTCATGGTCCTCATGGGGAAGCCCATCTATCCCCCAGCTTTATTTAGCACCTCTCTGCTCATTACTCTTCTCTCCCCTGAGCTCCAGACCCTTTGTATCTGCTCTGGGAGGAGACAGCTCCATCTGGCAGCTCACTCTTTCAAGAAGTAATTAATGGAAGCTTCCTGTGTGCCTGTGGGGAACAAATATGGAAGGTTCCTGAACACATTCCTTTTTTTTTTTTTTAATTAGTTTCAGGGGAAGATTTAGTAATACATCAGTTGCATGTAACACTCAGTGCTCATTCCATCAAGTGCCCTCCTTAATGCCCATCGCCCAGTTACTCCATCCCCCCACCCACCTCCTCTCCAGCAACCCTGTTTGATCCCTAGTTAAGAGTCTCTTATGGTTTGCCTCCCTGTTTTATTCTCATTTTCTTTTTCCTTTTCCCTTACCCTATGTTCATTGGTTTTGTTTCTTAAATTCCACATATGAGAGAAATCATATAGTATTTGTCTTTCTCCGACTGACTTATTCATGTAGCATAATACCCTCCAGATCCATCCACGTTGCTGCAAATGGCAAGATTTCATTCTTTTTGGTGGGTGAGTGATATTCCATTTTATATATATACCACATCTTCTTTATCCAGACTTCTAAAAGACCCAATTTCACATCCCACTGCTTATAATACTTTGCAGTAGACTCCTTAAGAAGACACCCTCCCCTCAGCCATATTTTCAACTACATCACAGCAGATTCAAGTCTCCACACCTCCTCCTTTCCAAACAGTGGTTGCTTTTCTACTTTTAGACTTGCAGCATTTATATTCTTAGATCCTTAGATTGATTTCTTGGGTGATCAGAATGATCTGATAACTATGTAACTATATTCAAGGGAGGAGACAAACGTAACTCCTCCCCCCAGAACTTTCAGATTGGAAGCTGGACATGAAGACTGTGAACTTGGTGACTGAATGGATTTTGTTGCCCCCCTTCTATGAGAGCTGAATGTCGTTTTGGCAAGCAGGTAATGACTTGTGACACAGTTTCATCCTTTCTAGGTTTAGGTTTATTGTGGGAAGTTGTACCAAACACAATGTCTACCCTTTTCTAGACTTATATTTAAGTTTTGATGGATGAGTTGAGAGTAGCATTTGCCCTAGTGCCATGTTGTCCGACTTACCCCACAAGTGTGACCTTTCATGGGGTCTAATGTCCCATGTCTTCATTAACATCGGTGTCAGTGTTTTAATCAACGGTGACTCTAAGTGACACATTTGGCTTTGTACTGGTTGCATCTTTCAGCCTCACCATGACTTTCACTATAAATACATCCCAAATATTAATGTTTCATCTTGAAGGGAAGTTAACCTGTTTTCCTTTAAAACATGGTTTCTAGGCAATGATGTCAGGAAGGTCACTGAGATAGCCATCAGTCATTGGCCAGCCTAACTGCATGGTGATTGGCCACCCGAAGGAAGCCAATGTGACAGCACCCTGGTGATTGGACAGGGCATGGTGGTGACATCACTAGAAGGCATTGTGATGCCCCAGGGCTGTTTTAAAAGCTCGGTAACAGCCAAGGCTGCACAGAGGAGAGAGATGGGGCTTCAGCTACAGCTCTTCCTGCCATTCCTAGCATTCTCTGACCTTTTCTCTGCCCCTGCCTGTGGTAAGTGCCCTGCCCACTCCTTCTGCCCTGGGCCTCTCACCAACACTTTGCACACCACCTTCATGTTAGCACCTACCTTTGTGCCCCTCTGTTGTCCTGAGACTCCTCAAACCTGCACACAGTGACCCCTGGACCAGTTTCCCACTGTGAGGCTGGCCCAGCTGCTCAGGGACACATTCCCATTTGGTACGTGGGAGTGGGACACTGGGAATCAGAGCACCGTGGATTCTCAGCCAGCTGGGCCCCACACCTCTGGGGTCACAACCAGGCTCAGCACATGAAAGCTGCATCCATGTCCTGAGGAAGCACTGGGCACACTACTACTCTGGAGCCCTCCAACCCAGCTCAGCACAGGGACCATGAATGCCCTGAACATCCAGCTGACCCAGATAAGCACACTGTGTACAATGCCTCCAAACACCTGGCAGAGGGAATTTTATGAAACAAGTAAGTACTGGGAGAAGGAATCACAAGATCATTGGACACAGTGAGAGTCCTTGGAACACAGGTCCTCAGACCATGAACTGTCTGAACCAGCTCAGCAGTAGACAAACTAATTACCCACACACCTCGCCAACCAGGAGACCACAGACCACAAACCCTCAAACACAGCAAAACACAGAGAAATTCAGTCCCCAGAACAGAGCACCCACCAGGAACCCAAACACTGGGAGCCCTCTGAACCCATTTGACACTGGGTAAGTGAGTCACACAGACACAGGGTGGAACAGGATCCCACATATCTCAAGCTTGCCAGTCAAGTGCAGCATAAGGCAAGTGAGTCTAGAGAACACTGGGCTTGCCAAGTGCCAAGAAACCATGAGTCCTGCATCCCAGCTCTGTATTGGGAAAATGATTCACCTGAACAGAAGCATTACCATATGACTTTGGACCTGAAGTCCAAAAACTCAGCTGTCTACTAGGCCAAGCAGGCAACCTGATAGCAGGCTCACCTTGTGCTCTTGGACCTGGAGACCAACAATGCAGCTCTCTTATAGGCCAAGCAGGCACCTGGACATAAGGTTCACCATGTGCCCTTGGACCTGGAAACCAACAACTTGTCTTTCTTATAGGCCAAGCAGGCACCTGGACAGCAGGCTCAACATGAGCCCATGGACCTGGAGACCATAACACAGCTCTGTGCTCTGCCAAACAGGCACCTGTACATAGGGTTCTCATGTGCCAAGGAGCTGGAGACCAACAATGCCACTTTGCTCCAGGCCAAGCAGGCACCTGGACAGCAGGATTTCCATGTACCCTTGGACCCAGAGATCAACAATGCAGCTCTAGGCTTGGCCAAGCAGACACCTGGACAACAAACTCACCTTGAGCCCTTGGACATGGATCATTCCTTCCCCCAGAGCACAGAGCACTCAAACACTGGGCTTGCCACTTGGTCTCAGATTATGAGACCTCCAAACCCGCTCAGCATTGCACCAATGTGTCCACTGGACCCATGGCCACCTGGGAGCCATCAAACCATGAGACCTCCATCCCAGCTTAGCACTGGGCAAAAAACCCCCTGGGACACCAGCCTGATCCAACGCCCTCAGACTGGGCACCTTCCAAATCTTCAGAGAAGTGGGCATTCAAGTTCCTTCCCACACGGGATTTACTTCAGCCTGAGGTCATTGTGGCCCACTACCTGTGCATTATTCATCCTTTAGGGGGGTTCTCCTCCTCAGAAGAAAATGACCCCATGCCCTAGAAGATGAAACAGTCCTGTGGTTTGAATATTAAAACTCAGGGCAGGAAATGAGGAGGAGGGCTGGGAGGACTTTATAGAGGAGACCCAGGCCCTGAGCACTGTGGAGTTGTTGTCTGAGATCCTCCAGTTGAAGGAGAGGTGCTCCATCCTCAAGGAAGAGGTGGAGGTCTTAAAACAAGAGCCCAAGCAATGCAGTGAGAGGCAAGCACTGCTCCATGAGGTGGAGAGGTTCTTCATTCAAATGAAGGTCTTCCTGGAAGTTTCTGTCTTCCACGCAGTGCCCAAGGGGTGACATCTGTGCACCCATCCACGATAGCATAGAGGGGGAGTTGGGAAAAGTGTGGTCATCTCCAGGAGTGGAGTTGTGGCATGAGTTTTAATATTTATCGGGGGACTAAATAAATACCTTAAAACCATCATTTCAGAATGAGGGATTTACCAGAAAGAACCCTTGGCTGATTGTGATGTGCAGCCTGGCTTGCAGTCACTACTGCCCCTTATGAGTCATCACATTCTCCTGATGCTGGGCGGGGATCTCCATGGCTCTGAGAAAGTGTCGGTGAAGCATGCAGAGCTGACCCTGAGCAAAACCTGCCTGTCCCCATCAACACTTTCAGACACACTGATCTCTACAACCCAAGCACAGCTGCTGACATCAGCACCATTCTGATTGGAAGGAATAGAGAAACGGTATGTCTGTACACAGGTATTTCTTTTTTTAAATTTTGTTATTATGTTAATCACCATACATTACATCATTAGTTTTTGATGTAGTGTTCCATGATTCATTGTTTGCATATAACACCCAGTGCTCCATGGAGAACGTGCCCTCTTTAATACCCATCACCAGGCTAACCCATCCTCTCACCCCCCTCCCCTCTAGAACCCTCAGTTTGTTTTTCAGAGTCCATCTTCTCTCATGGTTCGTCTCCCACTCCGATTGCCCACCCTTCATTCTTCCCCTCCTGCTCCCTTCTTCTTCTTCTTCTTCTTTTTTAACATACAATGTATTATTTGTTTCAGAGGTACAAGTCTGTGATTCATCAGTCTTACACAATTCACAGCACTTCCCAGAGCACATACCCTCCCCAGTGTCTATCACCCAGTCACCCCATCCCTCCCACCCCACCCCCCACTCCATCAACCCTCAGTTTGTTTCCTGAGATTAAGAATTCCTCATATCAGTGAGGTCATATGACACATGTCTTTCTCTGTTTGACTTAGTTCGCTCAGCATAATACCCTCCAGTTCCATCCACATCATTGCAAATGGCAAGATCTCATGCCTATTGATGGCTGCATAATATTCCATTGTATATATATCCCACCTCTTCGTTATCCATTCATCTGTCGATGGACATGTTGGCTCTTTCCATAGTTTCGCTATTGTGGACATTGCTGCTATAAACATCAGGGTGCATGTACCCCTTCGGATCCCTACATTTGTATCTTTGGGGTAAATACCCAGTAGTGCAATTGCTGGATCATATTGTAGCTTTATTTTCAACTTTTTGAGGAACCTCCATACTGTTTTCCAGAGTGGCTGCACCAGCTTGCATTCCCACCAACAGTGTAGGAGGGTTCCCCTTTCTCTGCATCCCCGCCAACATCTGTCATTTCCTGACTTCTTAATTTGAGCCATTCTGACTGGTGTGAGGTGATATCTCATTGAGGTTTTGATTTGGATTTCCCTGATGCCGAGCAATGTTGAGCACTTTTTCATGTGACTGTTGGCCATTTGGTTGACTTCTTTGGAAAAATGTCTGTTCATGTCTTCTGCCCATTTCTTGATTGGATCATGTGTTCTTTGGGTGTTGAGTTTGATAAGTTCTTTATAAATTTTGGATACTATCCCTTTATCTGATATGTCATTTGCAAATATCTTCTCCCACTCCATCGGTTGTGTTTGGTTTTGTTGACTGTTTCTTTTGCTGTGCAAAAGCTTTTTATCTTGATGAAGTCCCAATAGTTCATTTTTGCCCTTGCTTCCCTTGCCTTTGGCGATGTTTCTAAGAAGTTGCTGTGGCTGAGGTCAAAGAGGTGGCTGCCCATGTTCTTCTTTAGGATTTGGATGGACTCCTGTCCCACATTGAGGTCTTTCACCATTTGGAGTCTATTTTTGTGTGTGGTGTAAAGAAATGGTCCAGTTTCATTCTTCTGCATGTGGCTGTCCAATTTTCCCAACACCATTTGTTGAAGAGACTGTTTTTTCCTCTGGACATTCTTTCCTGCTTTGTCAAAGATTAGTTGACCCTAAAGTTGAGGGTCCATTTCTGGGCTCTCTATTCTGTGCCATTGATCTACGTGTCTGCTTTTGTGCCAGTACCATACTGTCTTGGTGATGACAGCTTTGTAATAGAGCTGGAAGTCCGAAATTGTGAAGCCGCCAGCTTTGCTCTTCTTTTTCAACATTCCTCTGGCTATTCAGGGTCTATTCTGGTTCCATACAAATTTTAGGATTATTTGTTCATTTCTTTGAAAAAAGTGGGTGGTATTTTGATGGGGATTGCATTGAATGTGTACATTGCTCTAGGTAGCATTGACATCTTCACAATATTCGTTCTTCCAATCCATGAGCATGGAACGTTTTTCCATTTCTTTGTGTTTTCCTCAATTTCTTTCATGAGTATTTTATAGTTTTCTGAGTACAGATCCTTTGCCTCTTTGGTTAGATTTATTCCTGGGTATCTTATGGTTTGGGGTGCAATTGTAAATAGGATCGGCTTCTTAATTTCTCTTTCTTCTGTCTTGTTGTTGGTGTATAGGAATGCCACTGATTTCTGTGCATTGATTGTATATCCTGCCACTTGACTGAATTCCTGTATGACTTCTAGCTGTTTTGGGGTGGAGTCTTTTGGGTTTTCCACATAAAGTATCATATCATCTGCAAAGAGTGAGAGTTTGACTCCTTTGCTGATTTGGATGTCTTTTATTTCTTTTTGTTGTCTGATTGCTGTGGCTAGGACTTCTTATACTATGTTGAATAGCAGTGGTGATAGTGGACATCTCTGCCACGTTCCTGACCTTAGGGGGAAAGCTCTCAGATATTCCCCATTGAGAATGATATCCACTGTGGGTTTTTCATAGATGGCTTTTATGATATTGAGGTATGTACCCTCTATGCCTATACTCTGAAGAGTTTTGATCAAGAAAGGATGCTGTACTTTGTCAAATACTTTTTCTACATCTATTGAGAGCATCATATGGTTCTTGTTCTTTTATTAATGTATTGTATCATGTTGATTGATTTGCGGATGTTGAACCAACCTTGCAGCCCAGGGATAAATCCCACTTGGTCGTGGTAAATAATCCTTTTAATGTACTGTTGGATCCTATTGGCTAGTATTTTGGTGAGAATTTTTGCATCCATGTTCACCAAGGATACTGGTCTGTAATTCTCCTTTTTGATGGGACCTTTGTCTGGTTTGGGGATCAAGGTAATGGTGGCCGCCTAAAACGAGTTTGGAAGTTTTCCTTCCATTTCTATTTTTGGAACACTTTAAGAAGAATAGGTATTACTTCTTCATTAAATATTTGGTAGAATTCCCCTGGGAAGTTATCTGGCACCGGGCTCTTGTTTGTTGGGAGATTTTTGATGACTGCTTCAATTTCCTTAGTGGTTATAGGTCTGTTCAGGTTTTCTATTTCTTCCTGGTTCAGTTTTCGTAGTTGATACATCTCTAGGAATGCATCCATTTCTTCCAGGTTATCTAATTTGCTGGCATAGAGTTGCTCAGAATATGTTCTTATAATTGTTTGTATTTCTTTGGTGTTGGTTGTGATCTCTCCTCTTTCATTCATGATTTTGTTGATTTGGGTCATTTCTCTTTTCTTTTTCATAAGTCTGGCCAGGAGTTTATCAATCTTAATTCTTTAAAAGAACAAGCTCCTTGTTTCGTTGATCTGTTCTACTGTTCTTTTGGTTTCTATTTCATTGATTTCTGCTCTGATCTTTTTTATTTCTATTCTCCTGCTGGGTTTAGACTTTATTTGCTGTTCTCTCCCCAGCTCCTTTAGGTGTAGGGTTAGGTTGTGTATTTGAGACCTCTCTTGTTTCTTGAGAAAGGCTGTATTGCTATTGCTATATACTTTCCTCTTAGGACTGCCTTTGCTGTATCCCAAAGATTTTGAACAGTTGTGTTTTCATTTTCATTTGTTTCCATAAATTTTTTAAATTATTCTTTAATTTCCTGGTTGACCCATTCATTCTTTAGTAGGATGCTCTTTAGCCTCCATGTATTTGAGTTCTTTCTGACTTTCCTCTTGTGATTGACTTCCAGTTTCAAACCATTGTGGTCTGAAAATAGGCAGGGAATGATCCAACTTTTTTGGTACCAGTTGAGACATGATTTGTGACCTAGGATGTGATCTATTCTGGAGAATGTTCCATGGGCACTAGAGATGAATGTATATTCTGTTGCTTTGGGATGGAATGTTCTGAAAATATCTGTGAAGTCCATTTGGTTCAGTGTGTCATTGAAAGTCGTTATTTCCTTGTTGATCTTTTGCTTAGATGATCTGTCCATTTCAGTGAGGGGAGTGTTAAAGTTCCCCACTATTATTGTATTATTGTTGATGTATTTCTTTGCTTTCATTATTAATTGCCTTATATAATTGGCTGCTCCCATGTTAAGGGCATAGATATTTACAACTGTTAGATCTTCTTGTTGGATAGACCCTTTAAGTAGAATATAGTGTCCTTCCTCATCTCTTATTACAGTCTTTGGTTTAAAATCTAATTTGTCTGATATAAGGATTGACACCCCAGCTTTTTTTGGTGTCCATTAGCATGGTAAATGGTTTTCCACCCCCTCACATTCAATCTGGGGGTGTCTTTGGGTCTAAAATGAGTCTCTTGCATACAGCATATTGATGGGTCTTGTTTTTTTATCCAATCTGATAGCCTGTGTCTTTTGAAAAGGGCATTCAGCCCGTTTACATTCAGGTTAACTATTGAAAGTTATGAATTTAATGCCATTGTATTTCCTGTAAGGTACTGTTACTGTATATTGTCTGTGTTCCTTTCTGCTCTCTGTTACTTTTAGGCTCTCTCTTTGCTCAGAGGACCCCTTTAAATATTTCTTGTAGGGATGGTTTCGTGTTTGCAAATTCCTTTAGTTTTTGTTTGTCCTGGGATCTTTTTATCTCTCCTTCTATTTTCAATGACAGCCTAGCTGGATATAGTATTCTTGGCTGCATATTTTTCTCATTTAGTGCTCTGAAGATATCATGCCAGTCCTTCCTGGCCTGCCAGGTCTCTGTGGATAGGTCTGTTGCCAATCTAATGTTTCTACCTTTGTAGGTTACGGATCTCCTCTCCCAAGCTGCTTTCAGGATTTTCTCTTTGTCTCTGAGACTTGTAAGTTTTACTATTAGATGTTGGGGTGTTGACTTATTTTTATAGATTTTGAGAGGGGTTCTCTGCGCCTCCTGGATTTTGATGCATTTCCTTCCCCAAATTATTAATGTTCTCTGCTATAATTTGCTCCAATATACCTTCTGCCCCTCTCTCTCTTTCTTCTTCTGGGATCCCAATTATTCTGATGTTGTTTCATCTTATGGTATCACTTATCTCTCGAATTCTGCCCTCGTGATCCAGTAGTTGTTTATCTCTCTTTTTCTCAGCTTCTTTATTTTACATCGTTTGGTCTTCTATATCACTAATTTTCTCTTCTGCCTCATTTATCCTAGCAGTTAGCATCCCATTTTGTATTGCACCTCATTAATAGCCTTTTTGTTTTCGACTTGGTTAGATTTTAGTTCTTTTATCTCTCCAGAAAGGGTTTCTCTAATAACTTCCATGTTTTTTTCAAGCCCAGCTAGTATCTTTAAAATCATCATTCTGAACTGTAGTTCTGACATCTTACTAATGTCCATATTGAGTAGGTCCCTGGCAGTTGGTACTGCCTCTTGTTCTTTTTGTTGTTTTGATTTTTTCCATCTTGTCATTTTGTCCAGAGGAGAATAGATGAATGAGAGAACAAAATGCTAACAGGGTAATAACATCCCCAGAAAATATACACTAAAGAAATCAGAAAAGTTCTGAAACTGGGGGGAAACAAAGAGAAAGAAAGAAAGAAGAAAAAGGATAAAAAAAGGAAAAAGAAAGAGATAAAAACAAACAAAAACAAAAACAAAACAAAAAAACAGAATATGGTCAAATATGATCAAGCTGGTGCATAGATCAGTGCCACACACTAGATTTTGGGTGTATTTGGTCTGTTAGAAGAAAGTGTCTCCCAAAATTTTAAAGAAAGAAAAACTTACATATGTACAAAAATCAGGGTTAATATGATGAAGGGATGGAATATGACTGTAAAGATGAAAATTATAAAAGATTTTATAAAAGAAATTGATGATAAGAAGTTGGTTGAAAAAAGAAAGAAGAGGATTTAAAAAAAAAGGGAGAGAATGTGATCAGGCAGGCGACCAGAACAAAGCCATACACTAGAGTTTTAGGGTATATTTTGATCTGTTAGAAGAAACTGTATCTCAAAATTTTAAAGGGAGAACAACTTATATATATATGCCAAAAATACGGGTAATGACTATGAAGGGATAGAATATGACTCTAAAAATGAAAAATAATAAATATTTTTTTTAAAAGGGATTGATAAGATGTTGGTTGAAAAAGGGAAAAAGAAAAATTCAAAAAAAAAAAGACAGTTAAAAATAATTAACTTTGAAAGACTAAAGAAACATTGTAAAAAAGCCATGAATTCTATGTGCAGTATTCCCCTAGCGCTGGAGTTTTGCCGTTCTCATTGATCGGTAAACTTGGTCTTGGCTGGCTGTTCTTGCTGATCTTCTGGGGGAGGGGCTTGTTGCCGTGTTTCCCAAATTTCTTTGCCGGAGGCGGAATTGCCCCTCCCTTGCCAGGTCCGGGCTAAGTAATCTCCTGGGTTTGCTCTCAGGAGCTTTTGTTCCCTGCAAGCTTTCTGGACAGCTTTAGAGGACTAGAGTGAAAATGACGGCCTCCCAATCTTTACCCCAGAGGAGCCAAGAACTCAGGGGCCCCACTCCTCAGTGAGCCCCCAGAGAAAAGCAGTCAATCACTCCCATCTCCCCAGGCTCCAGCCGCACTCCATGCTCACCCAGCCTGTGACCAAGCATTTCTATCTCTGGCACACGACCCGGTGTGGAGTCTCCAAACCCAGCAGATCCCTGCAGTGCACTCCCACGCCGCTCCTCCTAAGGGAGGAAGGGAAGTCTCCCCAGATCTGCTGCTTGTTGAGGCCCTGCTGGAGGAGCAGTGGCCCGACTGTGCCGCAGATCATGGTTTATGGCAACCCCGAGCTGAGAGCCCGCTCTTGGCTCCGTCTCTGCAGCTGGCTTCCCTGCTCCAATACCTGGGAGTTCTGCCCCTCTCAGGCACCCCCGGTCTTTCTGTGACCCCGAGGGTCCTGAGACCACACTGTCCCACGAGGGTTCCACCCCCTGCTTAGCCACTGGAGCAATGTCCCTCAGAGGAGCCGTCTTCTAAAAGTTGCAATTTTGTGCTCCACGGCTCTATCACTTGCTGGTAGCAGCTGACGGAGGCCCCCTCCCCGCTGTCTATCCTCCCAAATATTGCCTCAGATTCACTTCTCCGCATGTCCTACCTTCCAGAAGTGTTTGCTTTTCTGTTCAGAGAGTTGTTGCTATTCTTTTCTTTGATCTCCTGTTGAGTTTGTAGGTGTTCAGAAATGTTTGATCCCTATCCAGCTGAATTCCTGGGACCAGACAAAATCCAGGTCTCCTAATCCTCTGCCTTCTTGCTCTGCCCCCCATAAATATTCATTTTTACTGCTTTTGTGTGTCCTAATCTTTCATTTGGGATAAATTTCTCTGCCTCTTTATCTCTCTCCCTCTCTGTGTCTGTTTCTCAGTGTTAAGAAAGTCACCTGTGTCTTCACTATTGAAAATAGTCACTTCATGAAGAAGAGGTCCTGGAGTGCCCTGAAGTGCAATGTCCCCTTTTCACCAAAACCTGGCACTTCAGGAGAGTATCCTATGTGTGTTTCTTATGCCCTGCTGTTGTGTCTGAGTCACTTTTCCTTTCAGCACAGTTGTCTGCACTGACTCTTTGCCTGTTGTGGGCTATACTTGATTTCTGTGGTGTTAATGAGATACAAGCAGACCAGCTCTGAGGTGGCACACCCACCAGGTAACTTGGGAGTGGAGTGCAGTATTAGCAAAATATGTGCTCAAACAGTAATCTTATGCCTTATCCCTCAAAGTAGTTCAGTGGCTGGGGGTTTTGTTCAAGGTGCAATGGGTGGGAAACTATGTGTAGCTGGGCCCTGTGCAATGGTAGCTAGGGGTGCATGTCTGGGCGTGGTGTGCTATGACTGTTGGGATGCATGAGTGGGCAAAGCATGCAACAGCTCCTGGAAGTGTGTGGCTGTATTATGCATCTTTTCCAACCACAATGCTATAAAACTAGAAATCAATCACTAGAAAAAAGTCTGGGGTAAAAACACAAATACAAGAGGCTAAATAAATGCTACTAAACAGTGAATAGGTCAACCAAGAAATTAAGCAGGAAATCAAAAAATGCATGGTAACAAATGAAAATAAAGACATAACAGTCCAAAATTGTTGGGATGCAGCAAAACCTGTTCTCAGAGGGAAGATTATAGTAATATAGACCTACCTCAAGTGATAAGAAAAATCTCAAATAAACAACCTAAACTTACATCTAAAGGTGGTATGAACAAAAGCCCAAAATTAGTAAAGGAAGGAAATAATAAAGTTTAGAACATAAATAAATGAAATAAAAACTAAAAACACAATAAGACAGATCAATGAAACCAACATCTTCTTTTTGAAAATAACAATGAAATTCATAAACAATTTGATAAGCCAAACTCATCAAGAAAAAATGAGACAAGTCAAGTAAATAAAATCATAAATGAAGGAGGAAAAATAACACCTAACATCACAGAACACAATGGCTTACAAGACATTACTAGGAAAAATTATATGCTAACAAATTGGGCAATCTAGAAGAAATGGATAAATTCTTAAAACCATATAACTTTCCAAAACTGAATCAAGAAGAAATAGAAAATTTGAAAAGACTGATTACTAGTAATAAAGTTGAATCAGTATCAAAAAGCTCCCAACAAACAAAAGTCCAGAAACAGATGGCTTCAGATGTGAATTCTAATAAACATTTAAAAAAGAGATAGTGCCTATTCTTCTCAAACTATTCCAAAATAAATAAATAAATAAAAGAAGAAAGAAATTCAAATTCAGTCTATTAAGCCAGCATTATCTTAAAACCAAAACCAAATAAAGACTAATGAACATAGATGCAAAATTCCTCAACAAAATATTGGCAAACCAAATCCAACAATACATTACAAAAAATAATTCACCACAACAAAGTAGAATGTATTCCAAGGATACAAGTGCAGTTCAATATTCACAAATCAATCAATGTTAATTAATAAGAGAGAAGATAAAAACCACAGACCATTTCAATAGATGCAGAAAAAAAACATCTGGCAAAATGCAACATCCCTTCATGATAACAGCTCTTCACAAAGTAGGGCTAAAGGGAACATAACTCAACATAATAAAGGGCGTCTATGAAAAACCCATGGCAATTTCATACTCAGTGGTGAAAAACTGACAGCTTTGCCTCCAAGATTAAGAATAAAACACAACTACCATATGATTTCACTCATATGTGGAATTTAAGAAACAAAACATGAACATAGGGGAAGGGAGAAAAAAAAGCAAGCCATAAGAGATTCTTTTTTTTTTAAGATTTTATTTATTTGTCAGAGAGATAGCACAAGCAGGAGGAGCATCAGGTAGAGGAAGAAGCAGGTTTCCCACTGAGCAAGGAGCCTGATGTGGGACTCAGTACCAGGACCCTGAGATCATGACCTGAGCCAAAGGCAGAGGCTGAACTGACTAAGCCACCCAGGAGGCCCAACATTCTTAACTATAGAGAACAAACTGAGGGTTGATGGAGGGAGATGGGTGGGGGATTGGGCTAAATGGGTGATGGGGATTAAGGAGGGCACTTGATGTGATGAACACTGGGTGTTAAATATAAGTGATAAATCCTATTCTACTCCTGAAACCAATTATACCATATATGTTAACTCAATAGAATTTAAATAAAAATTTGAAATATCATATGATTTCACTCATATGTGATGTTCAAGAAACAAAACGGATGAACATAGGGGAAAGGAAGGAAAAATAAAATAAGAAGAAATCAGAGAAGGAGGCAAACCACAAGCGACTCTTAACTGTAGGGAACAAATTGAAGGTTGCTGGAGGTTTGGTGGAGGGATGGGGTAACTGGATAAAGGAAGGTACTTGATGGAATGAGCCCTGGGTGTTATATGCAACTGATGAATTACTAAATTCTACCCCTGAAGCTAATAATACAGTGTATGTTCACTAAATGGAATTTAAATATTTTTTAAAAAAAATAACTTGAAATAAATTTAAACAAGACACAAAAGTCCACTCTCACCACTTTTATTTATTTATTTATTTATTTTTATTATGTTCAGTTAGCCAGCATATAGTACATCATTAGTGTACAAACTAATGCTTACGTTGGGGGGGGGGGTAGGAGGATGGCATAACCACGTGATGGGTATTAAGGAGGGCACGTGTTGTGATGAGCACTGGGTCTCACCACTTTTATTAAACTTAGTAGTGGAAGGCTTAGTCACAGCAATTAGGCAAGTAAAAGACAAAAACATTCACATTCGTAAGGAAGAAATATAACTTTTACTATTTGCATATGACATGACACTATGTGTAGGAAACCCTGAAGACCACCAATAAACTTCTAAAACTAATAAAAGGAATTCAGTAAAGTCACAGGATACAAAATTAATATACAACAATATGTCGCATTTATACACACTAATAAAGAAGTAGCAGAAAGATAAATTAATAAAGCAATTCCATTACAATTGCACTAAAAAGAATAAAATACCCAGGAATAAACTTAATGAAACAGATGAAAAACCTGTACTCAGAATTATAAAACATTGATGAAATTGAAGATGACACAAACAAATGGAAAGATATTCCATGTTCATGTACAGGAAGAATCGGTATTACTAAAATGTCCATACTACCTAAAGCAATCTATAGATTGAATACAATCCCTATCAAAATACCAAAAACACTCTTTATAGAGCTAAAACTAAACTAAAATTTGCATGGAACCACAAAAGATCTCAAATAGCCAAAGCAATCTTGAAAAAAAAAAATGGACTCTGAGAAACAAACTGAGGGTTCTAGAGGGGAGGGGGTGGGGGGATGAGTTAGCCTGGTGACGGGTGTTAAGGAGGGCACGTTCTGCATGGAGCACTGGGTGTTATACGCAAACAATGAATCATGGAACACTACATCAAAAACTAATGATGTAATGTATGGTGATTAACATAACATAACAAAATAAAATAAAATCAAAGAGACATGTAAGGGACTTCCAAAATTCCTGTGAAAACTAAGAAAAATAAATCCCAAAGATGAGAAAAAGAATTAAAAAAATAAAACTGGAGGTATTGTCATCCCAAATTTCAAGGTATACAATCAAAACAGCATGATACTGGCACAAAAGTAGACACACAGATCAATAGAACAGAATAGAGAGCCCAGAAATAAACCTACACTTAAGTGGCCAATTAATCTACTACAAAAGATGCAAGAATATACAATGGGGAAAAGACAATCTTTTCTTTTTTTTTTTTTAAGATTTATTTATTCATTTGAGAGAGCAAGAATGAGAGAGAGTACATGAGAGGGGGGAGGGTCAGAGGGAGAAGCAGGCTCCTCGCTGAGCAGGGAGCCCGATGCGGGACTTGATCCCGGGACTCCAGGGTCATGACCTAAGCTGAAAGCAGTTGCTTAACCAACTGAGCCACCCAGGCGCCCAAGACAATCTTTTCAACAAATCGTGTTGGAGAATATGGACAGCTACATGCAAAAGAATGAAACGGGACCACTTTCTTACATCATACACAAAAATAAATTCAAAACGTATTAGAGACTTAAATATAACACCTGAAATTGTAAAACTCCTAGAAGAGAACATTAGGCAGTAATTTCTTTGACATCAGCTATAGAAACAGTTTTCTAGATATGTCTCCTAAGGCAAGGGAAATAAAATGAAAATTAAACTATTGGGACTTCATCAAAATAAAAACTTTCACACAGTGAAGGAAACCATTGATGAAACAAAAAGACATGGGAAAACTGGGTGGCTCAGCCAGTTGAGTGTCTGCCTTCAGCTCAGGTCATGATCCCAGGGTCTTGGGATCAAGTCCCATATCAGGCTCCTTGCTCAGCAGGGAGCCTGCTTCTCCCTGCCACTTCCCTTGCTTGTGCTGTCTCTCTGATAGATTGATAGATGATAGATAGATAGATTATAGATAGATAGATAGATAGATAGATAGATAGATAGATAGATAGATGATAGATGATAGATAGATTATAGATAGATAGATATAGACAGATAGATGATAGATTACAGATAGATAGATAGATAGATAGATAGATGATAGATAGATAGATAGACAAAGATGTAAAAAAAAAAAAAAAAGCAACCTACCAAATGGGAGAAGATATTTGCAAATGATATATCCAATAAAGGGTTAGTATCCACAATATATAAAGAACTTATACAACTCAACATCAATAATAATAATAATAATCTGGTTAAGAAATGGGCAGGAGACATGAATATACATTTTTCAAAGAAGACATATAGATGGCCAAAAGACATGAAAAGATGCCCAACATCAGTAATCATCAAGGAAATGCAAATGAAAACTAGAGTGAGATATCATCTCACACCTGTCAGATGCCTAAAATCAAAAGGGTGAGAAAGAGCAAGTGTTGGTGAGAATGAGGAGAAAAAGGAACCCTCATGCACTGTTGGTGGGGATGCAAGTTGGTGCAGCCTCTGTGGAAGACTGTATAGAGGTCTCTCAAAATATTAAAAATAGAGGGGCACCTGGGTGGCTCAGTCAGTGTCTGATTCTTGATTTTGCCTCAGGTCATGATCTCAGGGTCCTGAGATGGAGTCCCATGTTGGGCTCTGGAGTGAGTCAGGCTCTGGGCTCAGCAGGGCATCTGCTTGAGATTCTCTCTCTCTTCTTCTCCTTCTGTCCCTCCCCCCACTTGTGCTATAAGTAAGTAAGTAAATAAATAAATAAATAAATAAATAGTCTTTAAAAAAAATAGAATTACCATATGATCCAGTAATGCCACTGTTGGATATGCATCCAAAGAAAACAAAAACACTAATTTTAAAAAATATATGTATTCCTATGCCTACTGCAGCATTGTTTACAATAGCCACAATATGGAAGCAGCTCATGTTTCCACTGATAGGTGAATGGAGAAAGATGTGGTGTGTGTGTATATGTGTGGGGTTTTTGTGTATGTGATGGAATATTATACAGTCATACATAATAATGAGATTTTGCTATTTATAATCACATGGATGGACCTTGAGGGCAAATTGCTGTGAAATAAATCACTCAGAGAATGTTAAACACCATGTGATTTTGGACATATGTGGAATTTAAGAAACAAAACAAATGAAGAAGCAGAAAAAAAAAAGAGATAAACAAAAAAACCCAGATTCTTAAATATAGTCAACAAACTGGTGATTGCCAGAGGGAAGATGGGTAGGATGATGGGTGAAATAGATAAAGGAGATTAAGAATACACTTGTCTTAATGAGCACTGAATAATCTGTAGAATTGATGAATATTGGGGCACCAGGGTGGCTCAGTGGTTAAGCATCTGCCTTCGGCTCAGGTCATGATCCCAGAGTCCTGGGATCAAGCCCCACATTGGGCTCCCTGCTCGGCAGGAAGCTTGCTTCTCCCTCTCCCACTCCCCCTGCTTGTGTTCCCTCTCTTGCTGTGTCTCTCTCAGTCAAACAAATAAATAAAATCTTTTAAAAAAATTGCTGAATATTGTACACCCAAAATAATATAACACTGTATGTTAATCATACTTCAATTAAGAAAAAACACACACACACACAAAGGCATAGAATCTAGGCAGAGTATTACCATTCTAATTATGCCTCTGTTTCTGAACAATTAGAAGTGATAATTTATTCCCTGACTTCTTATTCTTTATTTGAAATTATTATCACATTTGGACCTGCAGGATTCTGCGACAAAATTCCTCCTCATCTCACTGAATTCATATATTTATTTTGATGCATGTTTGAATACACAGCATTTTTGCAAGCTAAAGACCATACAACCAATGTTTGCTACAATTCAGTGAAGTAGTGTTTACAAAAAACTCAGCGAAATAGAGTGTTTACAAAAAAAAAAGTTCCAAGAATCAAGATGCAAAAGTTACTCCTTTCCAGAAAAGAAGTGCTTTCTTCTTTTCTTTTTTTAGCTTAACTTCAATTAGCCAACATATAGTACATCATTAGTTTTTGATGTAGTGTTCAATGATTCATTAGTTGTGTATAACACCCAGAAAAGAAATGTTATAAACAAAGGCCATTTAGGGTGAAGTCATGGGAAACAAATCATCAATGCTGTAACATAAACAACAAGAGGAGTTTGACTAAACTTCCGTCTGGAATATAAATCTCCAAGTTATGAAAATATCTTTTATATAGAGAAATGTAGAGTTACACTAACAATAGTAAAAGTTTTTATTTATATGTATTTTCAAGCCCTAGAATATTCTATAGCTGAGCTTTTTCTTATGAATCAGACTTTATTGTTAGTTAGTCAGAACTAGTTTATTGGTTCAACTACAAAATAATAGAACCAGGGTCATTCCATCTACTTTATCCTCTACCTGAATGTATGGCTTTTGCCCTCATGTGGATTATGCCCCTCTACACATCTCTATCACATTCAGTGTAGGAGGAAATTAAAATTCTGCCTAATAAGTTTGCCTAAATTTATTTCATCTTGGGCACAACTTTGGAAAAAAGGAAGACATCAGTCCATCTAGAGATACAGGAAAGCTGAGAACTAAATGTGTTTTTCACAAATAAATAAAATGACTAGTTTAAAACATTTCTCAAATATTTTTATGTAAAGTATTGACCTTATGTTGCTACTGGAAATGGCAAAGTTGGGACTAGACACATGTATTCTATAGTATATTATAGAATGTTGTATAGGTAATTAACCAAAAGAAAATGGGAGAAAATAATCCAAATAGGCTTTTATTAAAACATTTTTTGTGTTTTTTACCACACACAAAAGAGATGTTCATCACAGTAGTGTTTAAAAAAAAAAAACAAAACTTTTTTAAATAATCATGTAAAATTTATTCCCAGAATCTTTCCTAGAACTTTCTTTAGTGCCCGTTTAACCTCTTTATTTCTCAAAGTATAGATAAGAGGGTTGAGCATGGGGGTCACCACAGTGTAAAAGAGGGAAACAAACTTTCCCTGGTCCTTGGGTCTACTCTTGGCTGGCTGCAGATACATGAAGATGATGGTTCCATAGAAGATTATGACAACCATCAGGTGGGAGGAGCAGGTCCCAAATGCTTTCTTTCTTCCAGAAACTGACTTAATCCTCAAAACTGCTTGGGCTATGGAGCCATAGGAAACCAAGATGATGGAAACAGGTATTATAAGGAAGATGATGCTAGCTACAAAAAGCTCAGCCTCATTGAAAGTGGTGTCCACACAAGCCAACTTGATGAGCACAGGGACCTCACAGATGAAATGATCCACTTGACGATGTCCACAGAAAGGTAGCTGCAGGGTGAGAGTGGACTGTACTAGAGTAGTGACCACCCCACTGAGCCATGCCAAAGACGCCAGGGCCATGCAAAAATGGGGATGCATTAAGACAGTGTAGTGGAGGGGACGGCAGACGGCGATGTAGCGATCATAGGACATCACAGCCAGGAGGACACACTCTGTGGATCCCAGGGCAAGAGAGACATAGAGCTGAACCACACAGCCACTGTAAGTGATGTTTTTCATAGGATTCCACAAGTTTACCAGGAGCTGAGGAATAACACTGCTGGTAAAGCTGATATCCAAAAAGGAGAGATGAGAAAGGAAGAAATACATTGGTGTATGAAGCTTGGATTCCAGACGAGATACCAGAATGATGGTGGTATTCCCGAAAATGGTTAATAAATAAAAGATCAAAATGATCACAAATAAAACCTTCCATAACTGAGGGTAATCAGAAAACCCCAAAAGGATGAAACCTGTTAGTTTGCTCTCATTGGTACTCCTCATCATCCCCATGTGCAAAGTTTTTCCCAAAGGCTGGTACAGCTGAGGAAGATGACATATTACATATGGTCAAATGAGACAGTGTCACCTTCCCCAAAAGTATTCTATGTTAAATTCTTAGAACCTATGTCCTTACATCTAGTGACTTAGATCTTTTTTCCTACTATGTGTTTTGTAAATAAATACACATCCTCTTAATGTCTTACCTCTTCTCTGATGCTCTCTAAAATAGAGAAGAGTGACAATTGTAAAAACATCATCATCAAGCTCCAATAATTAGAACATACACTACTGGCATAAATGTAGACATATAGATCAGTGGAATAAAATAAAGAGCCCAGATATAACCCATTTATATACAACCATTGGATCTCCAACAAAGTTACCAGGAATACATAATGGGGAAAAGATAGTCTTTTCAATAAATGGTGCTGGGAAAGCCAAATATCCACATGCAAAAGAATGAAGCTGGATGTCTAGCTTACACCATATGCACCATTAATCAACTCAAAATGTACTGAAATCTTAAATGTAGGATCTAAAATTAAAACTCCTAGAAGAAACATAAAGGAAATTTCATGACATTGGTCTTGGCAATGATTTTATAGATATGATACCAAAACCACAGAAGGAAAAATCTAGGAAATGGGAGAAAATATTTGCAAAAAAAAAATCCAAAAGGAGTTAATATCCAAAAAATATAAGAATCTCAAATGAAACAATAGCAAAATAAATAAATAAATAAAACTTGATTAAAAAGTAGGCAAAGTTTTGAATGGGCATTTCTCCAAACAAGACATACAATGTTTAAAAGGTATAGGAAAAAGTGCTCAGCATCACTAATCATCAAGATAATGCATATAAAAAATGCAATATCACATCACACCAGTAAATATGGATGTTATAAAAAACAAAAGATAGGAAACATTGACAAGGTTGTGGAGAAATTAGAATTCTCATACAGTGTTGGTGGGAATGTAAAATGGTACAGTCTTTATGAAAAACAGAATCAACATTCCCCCCAAAATTAAAAATAAAACTGTCATATGACCCAACAATCCTATTTCTGGTATATATCCAAAAGAATTGAAATCAGGGTCTCAAAGAAATATCTTTATCTTTGTGTTCATTGTAGCATTATTTACAATAGACAACTTAAGCATCCATCTATGGGTGAATGGAGATGTTGTTTATTACTCATCCTTAATTAATGGAATATCATTTGATATTAATGTAATGTGATTCAGCCTTAAAAGAGAAATCCTGCAATGCACAATACGGATGGACTTTGAGGGCATTATGCTAAGTGAAACAAGCCAGACACAGAAGGAAAAATACTCCTCTTAAATGAGGTGTATAAAACAGTTAAACTTACAGAAACAGAAAATAAAATGGTGGTGGCCAGGGGATGGGAGGAGAGGAAAACAGGAAGTTGTTCGATGGTTATAAAATTACAGTCATGCAAGACGAATAAATTCTAGAAAAGTATTGTTCAACATATTGCCTGAATTTAATAATACTGTATTACATACTTAAAATGTGTTAAGTGGGCAAATCATGTTAAGTATTATTATTTCACACACACACACACACACACACATATACACAGGACACAAAGTAAACTAGGAAACTTTTGCAGCTGATTTATTGCCTTGATTATGGTTAATCGTTCATAAATATGTCAGATTCATCAACCGTATACTTTAAATATGTGAAGATTTTTGTGTATCAGTTATACGTCAATATAACTGTGCGTGTGTCATGGAGGAAACAAAATTATGTGTTGTAGAAAATAAATTAGACCATCATTTCCATCCAATCAAATTTACCTCTTTATATTAATGTTTTTCTAATTACAGAAAGACAGAAAACACTGTTAATTTCAATAGAAGAAAAAAAGCAGGTTTTATTTAAGCAATTTTCAATCAAGAGGGAATAAAACCATTTTTTATCATCCAAAAATAGAGGAAGTTAGTTATAAGTTTATAAAAATATAAACTCAACACTCAAAAAACAAATAATACAGTCGAGAAATGGGCAGAAGACATGAACAGATATTTCTCCAAAGAAGACATACAAATGACCAACAGAAACATGAAAAAATGCTCCACATCACTTGCCATCAGGGAAATACAAATCAAATCACAATCAGATACCACCTCACACCAGTCAGAATGGCGAAAAATAACAAGTCAGGGAACAACAAATGCTGGTGAGGATGAAGAGAAAGGGGAAACCTCTTACTCTGTTGGTGGGAATGCAAGCTGGCACAGCCACTCTGGAAAGCAGTATGGAAGTGCCTCAAAAAGTTAAAAATAGAGCTATCCTATGACCAAGTAATAGTACTTCTAGGTATTGTATCTAAAGGATACAAACATAATGAATTGAAGGGGCACTTGAACCTCAATGGTTATAGCAGAAATGTCCACAAACTGGAAAGAGCCCACATGTCCTTCAACAGATGAAAGGATAAAGAAGACCCTCCTACACTGTTAGTGGGAATGCAAGCTGGTGCAGCCACTCTGAAAAACAGTATGGAGGTTCCTCAAAAAGTTGAAAATAGAGCTACCATATGATCCAGCAATTGCACTACTGGGTATTTACCCCAAAGATACAAATGTAGGGATCCAAAGGGGTACATGCATGCTGATGTTTATAGCAGCAATGTCCACAATAGCCAAACTGTGGAAAGAGCCAAGATGTCCATCAACAGATGAATGGATAAAGAAGATGTGGTATATATATATAATAGAATATTATGCAGCCATCAAAAGCAATGAAATCTTGCCATTTGCAATGATGTGGATGGAACTGGAGGGTATTATGCTGAGCGAAATAAGTCAGAGAAAGACTTGTATCATATGACCTCACTGATATGAGGAATTCTTAATCTCAGGAAACAAACTGAAGGTTGCTGGAGTGGGGGGTGGGGTGGGAGGGATGGGGTGACTGGGTGATAGACACTGGGGAGGGTATGTGCTACGGTGAGCACTGTGAATTGTGTAAGACTGTTGAATCACAGACCTGTACCTCTGAAACAAATAATACATTATATGTTAAAAAGAAGAAGAAGAAGAAGATAGCAGGAGGGGAAGAATGAAGGGGGGAAATCGTAGGGGGAGATGAACCATGAGAGACGATGGACTCTGAAAAACAAACTGAGCATTCTAGAGGGGAGGGGGGTGAGGGGATGGGTTAGCCTGGTGATGGGTATTAAAGAAGGCATGTTCTGCATGGAGCACTGGGTGTTATACGCAAACAATGAATCATGGAACACTACATCAAAAACTAATGATGTAATGTATAGTGATTAACATAACATAATAATAATTTTAAAAAAGAAAGCATAAAGAAGATGTGTGTATATATACACACACAATGGAATATTATTCAACCTTCAAAAAGAATGAAATCTTGCCATTTGCAATGATGTAGATGGAACTAGGGGGAAGTATGCTAAGTGAAATAAGTCAGTCAGAGAAACACAAATACCATATGATTTCACTCATTTGTAGAATCTAAGAACAAAGCAGATGAACACAGGGGAAGGGAAGGAAAAATAAAATAAGATGAAAACAGAGAGGTAGGCAAACCATAAGAGACTCTTAACTGTAGGGTTCAAAATGAGGGTTGCTGGACGGGAGGTGGGTAGAGGGTTGAGGTAACTGAGTGATGGGCATTAAGGAGGGCATTTGTTGTAATGAGCACTGGGTGTTGTATGTGCGTGATGAATCACTGAAGTCTACCCCTGAAACTAATAATACACTATGTGTTAACTAAATTTAATTTAAATAAAAATTAAAATTAAAAAAAAAGAATGAGAGTGCATGGCAGAGACCATATAAGTATATGTTGTTAACACACAATGACTTAAACAGAAGCTTTGCACTCTCTTTTTCAATCAATATCTTTTTTTTAAGATTTTTATTTATTTATTTGAGAGAGAGAGAATGAGAGACAGCGAGTACATGAGACGGGGGAGGGTCAGAGGGAGAAGCAGACTCCCTGCCGAGCAGGGAGCCCGATGTGGGACTCGATCCAGGGACTCCAGGATCATGACCTGAGCCGAAGGAAGTCGCTTAACCAACTGAGCCACCCAGGCGCCCTTCAATCAATATCTTATCAAGAGCATTTTTGGGGGGGCGCCTGGGTGGCTCAGTCATTAAGCGTCTGCCTTCGGCTCAGATCATGATCCCAGGGTCCTGGGATCGAGCCCCGCATCAGGCTCCCTGCTCAGCAGGAAGCCTGCTTCTCCCTCTCCCACTCCCCCTGCTTCTGTTCCCTCTCTCGCTGTCTCTCTCTCTGTCAAATAAATAAATAAAATCTTAAAAAAGGAGCATTTTTCCCTAAAACTAAAAAGCAGAAATAAAAAAATCTGCCTAAATTAGAGGAATTCTGTATAGTCATATGTCCCTGTATATGCAGATATACAGGAAGCTGCTCACAGCAGTGGCGTATAGGAGTGGTGGACCTTTGGGAAAGAGATGAGACTTTGCCATTCACCGTTTTATTCTTTTGACTGTGTACCACAAATAGTAATTACTCAAATGTGAATAAAATATATTCCCTAATTTAAAAAGATGGAGTGAAAAAACTGATCATGTATAGCAAGTAGTTTTATAAAACGTACCTCAGTTTTAAGTATATAAAAGTGTATTTAATATATATTAATTAATATGTTCACTATAAATAAATGTGCTTAATGGCGGGAAAAAAGCATCCAGGGGAAGAAAAGAATGAAAAGGAAAGACAAATGGTCCTAGTATATTTGAGAAAAGACAAACCTAGATCACTATGTACATCCAAAGAAGATGAGTATTTAAGAAATATAAAAACACTGGACCTAGGTTTTGCACATCTCAAAAAATATATAATACAAAACAAGACCAAGGACAAAGACAAAAAGGAAAAGGTGGGACCTTCAAGAAACAAAAGTTTGGTGACGAACATACACTTGAAGAAGAATTTCTCCAAAAACCAGTATAAATATTTGGGAAGCAAACAGTAGTTCTTCACACTCAAGAAATTTAAGACAACAGGGACTTACTAAACCAAATGATTCAAAACAACAGTTGATTTTAAAAGGGAAACTGGCTGTAGAAAACAATACAGGACATACAGAGTGGTTACATCCTAATTTGTATTTAGGAAGTGAAAACAAAGAGCTGAATAAAAGATATGCCTGAGTAACTTGGCCAGAGGTAATAAAGGAGAAAGAAGGAGTTACAATGAAAGATGGCATGAAAGAGTAAAAAACATAATATACCTTAAGGCTTCCAAAGTTAGTAAATTTTGACATCAAACACTCACAGTTTAACACTATGAAAGCTAACATGCAACCTAAAGTACTAATTCTCACAGTTACTTTATAACTATATGTTACTCCACAATGAGACATAGCCCTGTTAAATTCCCAGGCACCAAGTAACATAAAATAAACACAAAATATGCAACACATTGGTCATTTAATAAAGTTTGTGTCATTGATCAGGTATTAAGCTTTAATGAAAAACTCCACTATGTGGAAAATAGAAATTTTCCTCATTATATTATCTAACTCATTGCTGTAAAAAATAAATAATAGAAATTTAGGTGAAAGAGGATGCCAACTTCAAATGGGGATTATTAAATGAATTATTTTTTTAAAATTTGAATATGAAAATGTAAGCATACTTTTTAATACTTCTTTTAAACAAGATAAAATGAATAAAAGAAGATAAATAAGTTAGAAAAATGCCAGAGAGGGGGTGGAGCAAGATGGCAGAGGAGTAGGAGACCTGGATTTCATCTGGTCTCAGGAATTCAGCTGGATAGGGATCAAACCATTCTGAACACCTAGAAACTCAACAGGAGATCAAAGAAAAGAATAGCAACAACTCTCTGAACAGAATAGCGAACACTTTCTGGAAGGTAGGACATGCGGAGAAGTGAATCCAAGGTGATATTCGGGAGGATAGATGGCGGGGGAGGGGGCCTCCTTCAGACGCTACTGGCAAGTGATAGAGCCACAGACACAAAATCAAAACTTTTAGAAGTCTGCTCCGCTAAGGGACATCGCTCCGGTGGCTAAGCAGGGGGTGGAACCCTCGTGGGACAGTATGGTCTCAGGACCCTCGAGGTCACAGAAAGACCAGGCAGGCCTAAGTGCGGCAGAGCTCCCAGGGATAGGAATGGGGAAGCCGGCTGCAGAGACAGAGCCGAGGCACGGGCTCTCAGCTTGGGGTTGCCATAAATGGTGATCCGTGGCACAGTCAGGCCACTGCTCCTTCAGCAGGGCCTCAACAAGTGGCAGATCTGGGGAGATTCACGTTCCTCCCCCAGGAGGAGCAGCGCAGGAGTGCACCACAGGGATCTGCTGGGTTTGGAGACTCCACATGGGGTTGGGTGCCAGAGATAGAAACGCTTGTTCACAGGCCAGGTGAGCACTGAGAGCGGCCGGAGACTGGGGAGACGGGAGTGACTGACTGCTTTTCTCCGGGGGCTCACTGAGGAGTGGGGCCCCGAATTCTTGCTTCCTCCGAGACAGAGATTGGGAGGCCGCCATTTTCACTCTCATCCTCCAAAGCCAAACAGAAAGCTTGCAGGGAACAAAAGCTCCCGAGAGCAAACCCAAGCAGATGACTTAGCCCGACCAGCAAGGGCGGAGCAATTCTGCCTCCAGCAAAGACATTTGGGAACCATGGCAACAGACCCCTCCCCCAGAAGATCAGTGAGAACAGCCAGCCAAGACCAAGTTTACCGATCAATGAGAATGGCAGAACTCCAGCGCTAGGGGAATACTGCAAATAGAATTCATGTCTTTTTTACCATGATTCTTTAGTCTTTCAAAGTTAATTTTTTTTAACTGTCTTTTTTTTTTTTGAATTTTTCTTTTTCCCTATTTCAACCAACGTCTTATCAATCCCTTTTTTAAAAAACATGTTTATTTTTCATTTTTAGAGTCATATTCTATCCCTTCAGAGTAGTTACCTTTATTTTTGACATATATATATATAAGTTGTTCTCTCTTTAAAATTTTGAGATACAGTTTCTTCTAACAGATGAAAATATACCCTAAAATTCCAGTATATGGCTTTGTTCTAGTCGCCTGCTTAATCACATTCTCTCCTTTTTTTTCTTTATTTTATTCAAATCCTCTTCTTTCTTTTTTCAAACGACTTCTTATCTTATCAATTCCTTTTATAAAATCTTTTATAATTTTCATCTTTACAGTCATATTCCATCCCTTCATTGTATTAACCCTGATTTTTGTACATATATAAGTTATTCTTTCTTTAAAATTTTGGGAGGCACTTTCTTCTAACAGACCAAAATACACCCAAAATCTATTGTGTGGCACTGATCTATGCACCAAGCCTGATCATATTTGATCATATTCTGGGGTTTTGTTTTGTTTTGTTTTGTTGTTTTTGTTTGTTTTTATATTTTTCTTTTCCTTTTGTTTTCTTTTTCTTTTTTCTTTCTTTCCCTTTCTTTTCCCCCAGTTTCAGGTCTTTTCTGATTTGTGTAGAGTATATTTTCTGGGGTTGTTGCTGTTACCCTGTTAGCATTTTGCTCTCTTATTCATCTATTCTCCTATGGAAAAAATGACAAAACAGAAAAAATCACCTCAAAAAAAGAACAAGAGGAAGTACCGACTGCCAGGGACCTACTCAATACGGACATTAGTAAGATGTCAGAACTAGAGTTCAGAATGACGATTTTAAAGATACTAGCTGGACTTGAAAAAAGCATGGAAGTTATTAGAGAAAACCTTTTTGGAGAAATAAAAGAACTAAAATCTAACCAAGTCGAAATCTAAAAGGCTATTAATGAGGTGCAATAAAAAATGGGGGCACTAACTACTAGGATAAATGAGGCAGAAGAGAGAATTAGCAATATAGAAGACCAAACGATGTAAAATAAAGAAGCAGAGAAAGAGAGATAAACAACTACTGGATCACAAGGGCAGAATTCGAGAGATAAGTGATACCACAAGATGAAACAACATTAGAATAATTGGGAGCCCAGAAGAAGAAGAGAGAGAGGGGCAGAAGGTATATTGGAGCAAATTATAGCAGAGAACTTCCCTAGTTTGGGGAACGAAACAAGCATCAAAATAAAGGAGGCACAGAGAACCCCTCTCAAAATCAATAAAAATAGGTCAACACCCCGACATCTAATAGTACAACTTACAAGTCTCAGAGACAAAGAGAAAATCCTGAAAGCAGCTCAGGAGAAATATGTAACCTACAATGGTAGAAACATTAGATTGGCAACAGACCTATCCACAGAGACCTGGCAGGCCAGAAAGGGCAGGCATGATATATTCAGAGCACTAAATGAGAAAAATATGCAGCCAAGAATACTATATCCAGCTAGGCTGTCATTGAAAATAGAAGGAGAGATAAAAAGCTTCCAGAACAAACAAAAACTAAAGGAATTTGCAAACACAAAACAAGCCCTACAAGAAATCTTGAAAGGGGTCCTCTAAGCAAAGAGAGAGCCTAAAAGCAACATAGACCAGAAAGGAACACAGACAATATACAGTAACAGTCACCTTACAAGCAATACAATGGCACTAAATTCCTATTTTTCAATAGTTACCCTGAATGTAAATGGGCTAAATGCCCCAGTCAAAAGACACAGGCTATCAGATTGGATAAAAAAAAAAAAAAAAAGACCCATGGATATGCTGCTTGCAAGAGACTCACTTTAGACCCAAAGACACCCCCAAGTTGAAAGTGAGGGGGTGGAAAACATTTTACCATGCTAATGGACACCAAAAGAAAGCTGGGGTGGCAATCCTTATATCACACAAATTAGATTTTAAACCAAAGACTGTAATAAGAGATGAGGAAGGACACTATATCCTACTTAAAGGATCTATCCAACAAGAAGATCTAACAATTGTAAATATCTATGCCCCTAACATGGGAGCAGCCAATTATATAAGGCAATTAATAACAAAAGCAAAGAAACACATCAACAATAATACAATGATAGTGGGGAACTTTAACGCCCCCCTCACTGAAATGGACAGATCGTCTAAGCAAAAGATAAACAAGGAAATAAAGACTTTAAATGACACACTGGACCAAATGGACTTCACAGACATATTCAGAACATTCCATCCCAAAGCAACAGAATACACATTCTTCTCTAGTGCCCATGGAACATTCTCCAGAATCGATCACATCCTAGGTCACAAATCAGGTCTCAACTGGTACCAAAAGATTGGGATCATTCCCTGCCTATTTTCAGACCACAATGCTTTGAAACTAGAACTCAATCACAGGAGGAAAGTTGGAAAGAACTCAAATGCATGGAGGCTAAAGAGCATCCTACTAAATAATGAATGGGTCAACCAGGAAATTAAAGAAGAATTTAAAAAATTCATGGAAACCAATGAAAATGAAAACACAACTATTCAAAATCTTTGGGATACAGCAAAGGCAATCCTTTTTCTTTTTAAGATTTTATGTATTTATTTGACAGAGAGAGACACAGCAAGAGAGGGAACACAAGCAGGGGAAGTGGGAGGGGGAGAAGCAGGATTCCCGCTGAGTATGGAGCCAATTGTGGGTCTCGATCCCAGGACCCTGGGATCATGACCTGAGCCAAAGGCAGACGCTTAACGAATGAGCCACTCAGGCGCCCCAGCAAAGGCAAACCTAAGAAGAAAGTATATGGCAATACAAGCCTTTCTCAAGAAACAAGAAAGGTCTCAAGTACACAACCTAACCCTACACCTAAAGGAGCTGGAGAAAGAACAGCAAATAAAGCCTAAACCCAGCAGGAGAAGAGAAATAATAAAGATCAGAGCAGAAATCAATGAAATAGAAACCAAAAGAATAGTAGAACAGATCAACAAAACAAGGAACTGGTTCTTTGAAAGAATTAACAAGATTGATAAACCCCTGGACAGACTTATGAAAAAGAAAAGAGAAATGACCCAAATCAACAAAATCATGAATGAAAGAGGAGAGATCACAACCAACACCAAAGAAATACAAATATAAGAACACATTATAAGCAACTCTATGCCAGCAAATTAGAAAATCTGGAAGAAATGGATGCATTCCTAGAGATGTATCAACTACCAAAACTGAACCAGAAAGAAATAGAAAACCTGAACAGACCTATAACCACTAAAGAAATTGAAGCAGTCATCAAAAATCTCCCAGGGGCGGAGCAAGATGGCGGAGGAGTAGGAGACCTGGATTTCATCTCCTCTCAGGAATTCACCTGGATAGGGATCAAACCATTCTGAACACCTACAAACTCAACAGGAGATCGAAGAAAGGAATAGCAACAACTCTCTGAACAGAAAAGCGACCACTTTCTGGAAGGTAGGACGTGCAGAGAAGTGAACCCAAGGCGATATTCGGGAGGATAGACAGCGGGGGAGGGGCCTCCGTCAGCCACTTCTGGCAAGTGATAGAGCCTTGGAGCACAAAATCGGAACTTTTAGAAGTCGGCTCCACTGAGGGAGTTCACTCCGGTGGCTAAGCGGGGGCTGGAACCCTCGCGGGACAGTGTGGTCTCAGGACCCTCGGGGTCACAGAAAGACCAGGGGTGCCTGAGAGGGGCAGAGCTCCCAGGTAACGGAGCAGGGAAGCCAGCTGCAGAGGCGAAGCCCAGGCGTGGACTCTCAGCGCGGGGTTGCCAAAAACCGTGATCCGCAGCACAGTCGGGCCACTGCTCCTCCAGTAGGGACCCAACAAGCGGCAGATCTGGGGAGACTCCCCTTCCTCCCCCGGGAGGAGCAGCACGGGAGTGCACCGCAGGGATCTGCTGGGTTTGGAGACTCCACCCGGGGTCAGGAGCCAGAGATAGAAACACGCGGTCACAGGCTTGTTGAGCACAGAGTGTGGCCGGAGACCGGGGAGACGGGAGTGACTGACTGCTTTTCTCTGGGGGCTCACTGAGGAGCGGGCCCGCCCCCCCCCCCCCCCCGGGGCAGAGATTGGGAGGCTGCCATTTTCAATCTCCGCCTCCAAACCTATATGGAAAGCTCACAGGGAACAAAAGCTCCCGAGAGCAAACCCGAACAGATGACTTAGCCCGGACCGGGCAAGGGTGGAGCAATTCGGCCTCTGGCAAAGATATTTGGGAACCACGGCAACAGGCCCCTCCCCCAGAAGATCAGCAAGAACAGCCAGCCAAGACCAAGTTTACCGATCAATGAGAATGGCAGAACTCCAGCGCTAGGGGAATACTGCACATAGAATTCATGTCTTTTTTACCATGATTCTTTAGTCTTTCAAAGTTAATTTTTTTAACTGTCTTTTTTCTTTGTCTTTTTTTTTTTAATTTTTCTTTTTCCCTTTTTCAACCAACATCTTATCAATCCCTTTTTAAAAAAAACATTTTTATTTTTCATTTTTAGAGTCACATTCTATCCCTTCATAGTAGTTACCCGTATTTTTGGCATATATATATAAGTTGTTCTCTCTTTAAAATTTTGAGATAGTTTCTTCTAACAGATCAAAATATACCCTAAATCTCTAGTATTTTGATCTTGTATTTATTAACCATTTTCAGGAATACCACCATCATTCTGGTATCTCGTCTGGAATCCAAGCTTCATACACCAATGTATTTCTTCCTTACAGTCATGCAAGATGAATAAATTCTAGAAAAGTATTGTTCAACATATTGCCTGAATTTAATAATACTGTATTACATACTTAAAATGTGTTAAGTGGGCAAATCATGTTAAGTATTATTATTTCACACACACACACACACACACACATACACACAGGACACAAAGTAAACTAGGAAACTTTTGCAGCTGATTTATTGCCTTGATTATGGTTAATCGTTCATAAATATGTCAGATTCATCAACCGTATACTTTAAATATGTGAAGATTTTTGTGTATCAGTTATACGTCAATATAACTGTGCGTGTGTCATGGAGGAAACAAAATTATGTGTTGTAGAAAATAAATTAGACCATCATTTCCATCCAATCAAATTTACCTCTTTATATTAATGTTTTTCTAATTACAGAAAGACAGAAAACACTGTTAATTTCAATAGAAGAAAAAAAGCAGGTTTTATTTAAGCAATTTTCAATCAAGAGGGAATAAAACCATTTTTTATCATCCAAAAATAGAGGAAGTTAGTTATAAGTTTATAAAAATATAAACTCAACACTCAAAAAACAAATAATACAGTCGAGAAATGGGCAGAAGACATGAACAGATATTTCTCCAAAGAAGACATACAAATGACCAACAGAAACATGAAAAAATGCTCCACATCACTTGCCATCAGGGAAATACAAATCAAATCACAATCAGATACCACCTCACACCAGTCAGAATGGCGAAAAATAACAAGTCAGGGAACAACAAATGCTGGTGAGGATGAAGAGAAAGGGGAAACCTCTTACTCTGTTGGTGGGAATGCAAGCTGGCACAGCCACTCTGGAAAGCAGTATGGAAGTGCCTCAAAAAGTTAAAAATAGAGCTATCCTATGACCAAGTAATAGTACTTCTAGGTATTGTATCTAAAGGATACAAACATAATGAATTGAAGGGGCACTTGAACCTCAATGGTTATAGCAGAAATGTCCACAAACTGGAAAGAGCCCACATGTCCTTCAACAGATGAAAGGATAAAGAAGACCCTCCTACACTGTTAGTGGGAATGCAAGCTGGTGCAGCCACTCTGAAAAACAGTATGGAGGTTCCTCAAAAAGTTGAAAATAGAGCTACCATATGATCCAGCAATTGCACTACTGGGTATTTACCCCAAAGATACAAAAGTAGGGATCCAAAAGGGTACATGCACCCCGATGTTTATAGCAGCAATGTCCACAATAGCCAAACTGTGGAAAGAGCCAAGATGTCCATCGACAGATGAATGGATAAAGAAGATGTGGTGTATATATATACAATGGAATATTATGCAGCCATCAAAAGGAATGAGATCTTGCCATTTGCAATGACGTGGATGGAACTGGAGGGTATTATGTTGAGTGAAATAAGTCAAACAGAGAAAGACATGTATCATATGACCTCACTGATATGAGGAATTCTTAATCTCAGGAAACAAACTGATGGTTGCTGGAGTGGGGGGTGGGCTGGGAGGGATGGGGTGACTGGGTGATAGACACTGGGAAGGGTATGTGCTCTGGTAAGCGCTGTGAATTCTGCAAGACTGTTGAATCTCAGATCTGTACCTCTGAAACAAATAATGCAATATATGTTAAGAAAAAAAAGAAGAAGAAGAAGAAGGTAGCAGGAGGGGAAGAATGAAGGGGAGTAAATCGGAGGGGTAGATGAACCATGAGAGACGATGGACTCTGAAAAACAAACTGAGGGTTCTAGAGGGGAGGGGGGTGGGAGGATGGGTTAGCCTGGTGATGGGTATTGAGGAGGGCACATTCTGCATGGAGCACTGGGTGTTATGCACAATCAATGAATCATGGAACACTACATCTAAAACTAATGATGTAATGTATGGGGATTAACATAAGAATAAAAAATTTTAAAAAAATTAAAAAAAAAAATCTCCCAACAAACAAAAGACCAGGGCCAAATGGCTTCCCAGGGGAATTCTACCACACATTTAAAGAATTAATACCTATTCTTCTGAAACTGTTCCAAAAAAGAGAAATGGTAGGAAAACTTCCAAACTCATTTTATGAGGCCACCATTACCTTGATCCCAAAAGCAGACAAAGGAGATTCTTAAAAAGGAGAATTACAGACCAATATCTTTGATGAACATGGATGCAAAATTTCTCACCAAAATACTATCCAATAGGATCCAACAGTACATTAAAAGGATTATTCACCATGACCAAGTGGGATTTATCCCTGGGCTGCAAGGTTGGTTCAACATCCACAAATCAATCAATGTGATACAATACATTAATCAATAAAGAACAAGAACCGTATGATCCTCTCAATAGATGCAGAAAGTATTTGATAAAGTACAGCATCCTTTCTTGATCAAAACTCTTCAGAATATAGGGATAGAGGGTACATACCTCAATATCATAAAAGCCATCTATGAAAAACCTATAGTGAATACCATTCTCAATGGGGAAAAACTGAGAGCTTTCCCCCTAAGGTCAGGAACGTGGCAGGGATGTCCACTATCACCACTGCTATTCAACATAGTATTGGAAGTCCTAGCCACAGCAATCAGACAACAAAAAGAAATAAAAGGCATCCAAATTGGCAAAGAAGAAGTCAAATTCTCACTGTTTGCAGATGATATGATACTTTATGTGGAATACCCAAAGGACTACACTCCAAAACTTCTAGAACTCATACAGGAATTCAGTCAAGTGGGATATAAAATCAATGCACAGAAATCTGGCATTCCTATACACCAACAACAAGACGGAAGAAAGAGAAATTAAGGAGTCCATCCCATTTTCAATTGCACCCAAAACCATAAGATACCTAGGAATAAATGTAACCAAAGAGGCAAAGGATCTGTACTCAGAAAACTATAAAATACTCATGAAAGAAATTGAGGAATCATTTCCAAAGAAATGGAAAAACGTTCCATGCTCATGGACTGGAAGAACAAATATTGTGAAGATGTCAATGCTACCTAGAGCAATCTACCCATTTAATGCAATCCCTATCAGAATACCATCCACTTTTTTCAAAGAAATGGAACGAATAATCCTAAAATTTGTATGGAACCAGAAAAGACCCCGAATAGCCAGACAATGTTGAAAAAGAAAAGGAAAGCTGGCAGCATCAAAATTCCGGACTTCAAGCTCTATTACAAAGCTGTCATCCTCAAGACAGTATGGTACTGGCACAAAAACAGGCACATAGATCAATGGAACAGAATAAAGAGCCCAGAAATGGACCCTCAACTCTATGGTCAACTGATCTTCGACAAAGTAGGAAAGAATATCCAATGAAAAAAGACAGTCTCTTCAACAAATGGTGTTGGGAACATTGGACAGCCACATGCAGAAGAATGAAACTGGACCATTTCCTTACACCACACACAAAAATAGACTCAAAATGGGTGAAAGACCTCAATGTGAGACAGGAGTCCATCAAAATCCTAAAGGAGAACACAGGCAGCAACCTCTTCAACTTCAGCTGCAGCAACTTCTTCCTAGAAACATCGCCAAATGCAAGGGAAGCAAGGGCAAAAATGAACTCTTGGGACTTCATCAAGATTAAAAGCTTTTGCAAAGCAAAGGAAACAGTCCACAAAACCAAAAGAGAACTGACAGAATGGGAGAAGATATTTGCAAATGACATATCAGATAAAGGGCTAGTATCCAAAATCTATAAAGAACTTATCAAACTCAACACCCAAAGAACACATGATCCAATCAAGAAATGGGCAGAAGACATGAACAGACATTTTTCCAAAGAAGACATCCAAATGGCCAACAGACACATGAAAAAGTGCTCAACATCTCTTGGCATCAGGGAAATCCAAATCAAAACTTCAATGAGATACCACCTCACACCAGTTAGAATGGCTAAAATTAACAAGTCAGGAAATGACAGATGTTGGCGGGGATGTGGAGAAAGGGGAACCCTCCTACATTGTTTGTGGGAATGCAAGCTGATACAGCCACTCTGGAAAACAGTATGGAGGTTCTTCAAAAAGTTGGAAATAGCGCTACCATATGATCCAGCAATTGCGCTACTGGGTATTTACCATAAAGAAAGAAATGTAGGGATCTGAAGGAGTATGTGCACCCCGATGTTTATAGCAGCAATGTCCACAATAGCCAAACTGTGGAAAGAGCCAAGTAGTCCATCGACAGATGAATGGGTAAAGAAGATGTGGTGTATATATATACAATGGAATATTATGCAGCCATCAAAAGGAATGAGATCTTGCCATTTGCAATGACGTGGATGGAACTGGAGGGTGTTATGCTGAGTGAAATAAGTCAATCAGAGAAAGACATGTATCATATGTCCTGAGTGATATGAAGAATTCTTAATCTCAGGAAACAAACTGAGGGTTGCTGGAATGGTGGGGGTTGGGAGGGATGGTGTGGCTGGGTGGTAGACATTGGGGAGGGTATGTGCTATGGTGTGCGCTGTGAATTGTGCAAGACTGTTGAATCACAGATCTGTACCTCTGAAACAAATAATACATTATATGTTAAAAAAAAAAGAAGAAGAAGAAGAAGATATGAGGGGAAGATTGAAGGGGGGAAATCGGAGGGGGAGATGAACTATGAGAGACTGGACTCTGAAAAACAAACTGAGGGTTCTAGAGGGGAATGGGGTGGGAGGATAGGTTAGCCTGGCGATGGGTATTAAAGAGGGCATATTCTGCATGGAGACGGTGTTATATGCAAATAATGAATCATGGAACACTACATCAAAAACTAATGATGTAATATATGGTGATTAACATAGCATAATAAAAAAAAAAAAAGAAAAATGCCAGAAAATAAAACCTAGTAAAAACAAAGATAATATTTTACATAGCATAAAAAACAAAAGTAATCATAAATATTAATATAATAACCTCCAAAAAGTATAAAAAATAGCATATTAAAAATGACACAAAATTAACAAGATAATTTTTAAAATAATTCAGCAACAGCTTAATAATTTAATAATTTTCATATAAAACAACAAATTAAGAGGTTATATTGTAAACAGTTTGTATGTTTTGTCACAAAACTGTAAAACACCTGCTTTACAAAATACTATCACTGTTTTCTTAATTAAAGCAGAAAATATCTGTAAACAAAGACAAATTTCCTTAAATATACAGTGTTACAATGGAAACTATGAGATTGTCTATTTGGGAACTGAATAAATCATGCTAATCATTGCCTGTTTTACCAAAATCCAAAGGAGTTTCTTTCAGAGTTCAACCAGACTTCCTTCCAGTCCCCCCAGATGTTGACCCCGTCCCCTTATGCTCTGTTTCTCCTTTCTGTGCAAACTAGTCTTCCTTGTCGCTCAACACACACTATAGCCTGGCCCCTAAACTATCGTATAAAGCTGAATTTTGCATTTGGCAACAGAAAAGACCTTTTAACATGAGCACTTTTAGTCCCTTTGTCCAGACCCTATCCACAGTGACATGCAGCATCCCATGGGACAGGGTTCTCTACACATTTGCAGATAATGCTTTCTGTGTCCCCATAGTCAACCACCACCTTTAAAGACCACTGATAGTGCCAATCTCAGAACATGAAATAATCCTAATCAATGCTATTTGGGGTATACCTCCAGCCTATCTACCTCAGAGTATAGCAAACTTGTGGGTGTTTCCATATCACACAGTGTCCAGCCTGATAATCATATGAGCATTGATAAAGCCCCTGCCCTGTCTTGTGCTGGATGCCCCCACAGCTACTCACCCCCACTTGGAGCTTGTTCCTCCCTTGAGAACCTGTTCACAGGATTCCAGCTCTAGAGTCACTCTCTCAGTCTGTTATTCTAGGTTGACCCTATCAGAAATACTACACGGATCACCAAATGCTGTGAACTCCTACATCATGTCTTCTTCTCTAAGTGAAATTATTTTCACTTTGAGAATGTGTGCCATCCATTATTTCACTGTGTGATTGTAGAGCATGAGTTGAAAGTACTGTTATAGTGATGAACCCACATATTATTAATCTCCTCTAAGTACTTTCCAGTATACAAATGTTGCTATGAACCATTTAGCCTGCTACTCTATTCTGGTAGACTTTTTTCCTTTCTAAGATCCAACAACAAAACACAAAAACAGGAACTTATTTTTAAACATACTAAAAACAAATTTCTCATCCTAATAGAATAACCCTACACCAAAAGACACAAATATTGTCAGCTAACTAGATGTACCTTTTAATAACAAGAAAAGTTGCACTCAAAAGCAATATTTAAAACTGAGTTCAGAGGCACCTGGGTGGCTCGGTTGGTTAAGCAACCAGCTCTTGGTCTGGGCTCAGGTTGTGTTCTTGGGGTCATGGGACTGCCCCAGCATCAGGCTCTGCACTCAGCAGGCAGTCTGCTTCTCTCTCTCTGCCCCTCCCCCTGCTCACTCAAAAATAAATATAAATAAATAAATAAAATCTTTTTAAAAAATGAGTTCAAATGCTCTCTCAAAAATGAGATTATGAGTTGTGCCATGAAAGGAGGGAGCATGCTGATGTAAAATACAAGCATCTTCATTGTCTATAGAATCAAATGTAGCCCCAGAGCAGGTCAGCAAACTGCGGCTGCAAATAGACAAAGGAGCAAAGAGGGTGGTAAGCGGGCATGTGTGTCATATGTTAACCTCCTTCTGGACCTGAATTTTTGAGAATTTATTTGTAATCATAATTAAGATCAATTCGTTGAGCGAATAATGTATATCCTCACTTAATTCCCTTAATTCAGTGAGATTGTCTCCATACCCTGGTAAGATGTTTCACAAATGTGTATCACATGCAAAAATATTTGGGTAGGATAATTTTTTTTTCAGTTTGAAGAATATAGAAAGCTCAGGAAAGAACAATTTAAACCCAGTCTTTGCTGTCTTTGAGCAGAAGGGATATTGGATATTAAAAAGAGAGAGAATGAAATAAAAATAATTTTATGAGAATTTCCTGTTTGGTTTTGCATAGTCAAAGACAACATGAAAAGACTACCCTGAAATTCACAGACCTCACGATTCTGAGTTACTTTAATTTCATAGTTTGATCTACGTGCAATAAAACATACAACCTGACCATCAATGTAAAAGTACCTATTTCAGGCGAAGGACATTCATTCTGGACTCAGGAGTTACTTTCTTGTCTGCAGTATCTTCAGCTGCCTGTGTCTTGAGAGGAAATAAAAAGGTGTCCCCAGGTTAAGGTCTCAGAAAGGACCAGCTAGGAACTACATGTAGGGTTCTGAGAAAAAGAGGCATCTGGTTGTTGTAGACTCCAGTCACTGACTGAGACCTAAACCAGAGAGCAGTATGCCCAGAGAGATGATACATAATCTTTCTCCGCTGCATGGAAAGTTATGCAAAGATGTTGAAGCCATCATCGAGAGTTGGGACCACAGGTGAAGTTTGACCCTCAGTTATGCTTGCAAAGTAACACAATGGCTAGAACGCTACTCTCTGGGGCCTGAATCTCTCTGCAACCGTTCCAAAAGTGGTTGCCTCCTGGTCCACGCAGTTTGTGGTACAACATGGAAGTGTTCAGTCCAAGTAAGGTAAAAAATTAAATGGTTTCTAGATTAGATGTCAGGACTTGCTTGGGAACATGTCAGAAGATGAGCTAACCTCAAGGACTACACTTCTAAGAAAAAGTACTTGGAAGTTAGAAACCCCAGTGACTTACCTCTGCGATGAGGAAATGGCTTAAGCTAGGAAAGAGGGGAAAAAAAGGTCCTGTTGATGTGGCCTAATCACATCCCCAGAAGGGTAAGAGAATTACCATCTTCCCTCCATGGAAAACGTGTAGCTCATTAAAATGTCCATAGGAGAGGATGCTGGGACGTGGTCATGCTCAAGAGCCCTGCAGTCCTAATTTTCCCCTATCACGTAAGGATTCACTAAGTAAGACATCAGGAGCTTACCCTGACACTTTCCAAAACATTACCAATTAAATTCATCCTGATTATCCCATCGTAATTCAGTAGGTGGTAGAAAAATGCTAGCTTTCAGTAATCACACAGAGTTCAGAGAAATTACAGTAATTCAGGGAAATAACCTTAAGAGTAAATCCCTTGAGTAATTGGCTCACAATATCATGGTGTCTATGGACTGAGTTCCAGTAGGACACCAAGTGCCAGACATTATTGCACTGTGCTATTCTCACTATAGTAAACTGTCCCTTTACATTTTTGAGCAGAAAAATTAATACTTCTTATTTATCTTTTCTACCCTTAAAACACTTTATTTGTCCTATAGAAGTAAAAATAAATTGTTGATTTATTGTTATTCAAAATAGGATAGTTCACATTTTTCCTTGGTTATCTAAGTCTCTGATCATGCTTACCAACAATTCCCAAACTGTGCCTAAGAAATCTATTTTCATTTCTCATATGTTTTACTAGATCATTAAGCCCTGTTTATTTGGAGTTCAGAGATGTCTGTGCATTCCTCAGCACAAAGGAAAACAGTCTATTTCCAACCATCTCTTGTTATATCTTATATATCCTCTGACTCCTCTAATAATTTTAAAGAAAATGGCCTCTCTGTCATCTAAAATGGATTGTAGCATTTGAAGACTGTTTGGCTTCTGTTACAAGCTGTCAGCCTCTTTAAGATTGACCCATGTATTTTTTTCCTTTCTTATATACATATTAACTTATTTGTAATTTAACAAATAAAAATGTAAACTCTTTCCTCCTTCTTCAAGTTGATGTACCACTGTTTCTTTATTTTATTTATTTATTTTTTAAATTTTATTACGTTATGTTAGTCACCATACATCATTAGTTTTTGATGTAGTGATCCACGATCCATTGTTTTCGTATAACACCCAGTGCTCCATGCAGTACGTGCCCTCCTTAATACCCATCACCCGGCTAACCAATCCCCTCACCCCCCTCCCCTCTAAAACCCTCACTTTGTTTCTCAGAGTCCATAGTCTCTCATGGTTCATCTCTCCCTCTGATTTCTCCCCCTTCATTTTTCCCTTCCTTCTCCTAATGTCCTCCATGCTATTCCTTATGTTCCACAAATAAGTGAAACCATATGATAATTGACTTTCTCTGATGGACTTAATTCACTTACCATAATCTCCTCTAGTCCCATCCATGTTGATGTAAAAGTTGGGTATTCATCTTTTCTGATGGCTGAGTAATATTCCATTGTATATATGGACCACATCTTCTTTATCCATTCATCTGTTGAAGGGCATCTTGGCTCTTTCCACAGTGTGGCTATTGCAGACGTTGCTGCTATGAACACTGGGGTGCATATGGCCCTTCTTTTCACTACATCTGTGTCTTTGGGGTAAATACCCAGTAATGCAATTGCTGGGTCATAGGATCATAGGGTAGCTCTAATTTAAAATTTTTGAGGAACCTCCACACTGTTTTCCAAAGTGGCTGTACCAACTTGCATTCCCACAAACAGTGTAAAAGGGTTCCCCTTTCTCCACAACTTCTCCAACATTTGTTGTTTCTAGCCCTGTCCATTTTTGCCATTCTAACTGGTGTAAGGTGGTATCTCAATGTGGTTTTGATTTGGATTTCCCTGATGGCTAATGATGATGAACATTTTTTCATGTGTCTATTGGCCATTTGTATGTCTTCTTCAGAGAAGTGTCTGTTCATCTCTTCTGCCCACTTTTTGACTTGATTATTTGTTTTTTGGGTGTTGAGTTTGAGAAGTACTTAATAGATTTTGGATACCAGCCCTTTATCTGTAGAGTCATTTGCAAATATCTTCTCCCATTCTGTGGGTTGCCTCTTTGTTTTGTTGACTGTTTCCTTTGCTGTGCAGAAGCTTTTTATCTGGATGAAGTCCCAAAAGTTCATTTTTGCTTTTGTTTCACTAGCTTTTGGAGATGTATCTTGAAAGAAGTTGCTGTGGGCGATGTCAAAGAGGTTACTGCCTATGTTCTCCTCTAGGATTTGGATGGACTCCTGTCTCACATTGAGGTCTTTCATCCACTTTGAGTTTATCTTCGTAAATGGTGTTAGAGAATGATCGAGTTTCATTCTTCTGCATGTGGCTGTCCAATTTTCCCAGCACCATTTATTGAAGAGACTGTCTTTTTCCATTGCATGTTTTTTCCTGCTTTGTCAAAGATTATTTGACCATAGAGTTGAAGGTCCATATCTGGGTTCTCCATTCTGTTACTTTGGTCAAGTTTCATTCTTCTGCAATTTTCCCAGCACCATTTTTTAAAGAGACTATTTTTTTCCATTGTATATTTTTTCCTGCTTTGTGGAAGATTATTGGACCATAGAGTTGAGGGTCTATATCTAGGCTCTCTATTCTGTTACTTTGGTCTGTATGTCTGTTTTTGTGTCAGTACCATGCTGTCTTGGTGATCACAGCTTTGTCATATAGCTTGAAATTGGACAATGTGATGCCCCCAGCTTTTTCTTTTTCAACATTCTCTTGGAGATTCGTGGTGTTTCCTGATTCCATACAAATTTTAGGATTGTTTGTTCCAGCACTTTGAAAAATGTCATTAGAATTTTGATCGGGATGGCATTGAAGGTATCGTTTCCTCTGGGTAGCATAGACATTTTAACAATGTTTATTCTTCTGATCCATGAGCATGGAATTTTTTCCATCTTTTTGTGTCTTCTTCAATTTCTTTCATGAGTGTTTTGTAGTTCTTAGAGTATAGATCTTTTACCTCTTTGGTTAGGTTTGTTCCGAGGTATCTTATGATTTTTGGTGCTATTGTAAATGGAATCATTTCTTTAATTTCTCTTTCTACAGTTGCGTTGTTAGTGTATAAGAAAGCAACTGATTTCTGTGCATTGATTTTGTATCCTGCCACATTAGTGAATTGCTGGATGAGTTCTAGTAATTTGGAGATGGAGTCTTTTGGGTTTTCCTCATAAAATATCATGTCGTCTGCGAAAAGAGAGAGTTTGACTTCTTCTTTGCCAATTTGAGTACCTTGTATTTCTTTTTGTTGTCTGATTGCTGTTGCTAGGACTTCTAGTACTATGTTGAACAACAGTGGTGAGAGTGGGCACCCTTGACGTGTTCCTGATCTTAAGGGAAATGCTCTCAGCTTTTCCCCATTGAGGATGATATTCGCTGTGGGTTTTTAATAGATGGATTTTATGAGCTTGAGGGATGTTCCCTCTATCCCTATACTCTGGAGAGTTTTAATCAGGAAAGGATGTTGTATTTTGACAAATGCTTTTTCTGCATCAATTGAGAGGACCATATGGCTCTTCTCCCTCCTCTTATTAATGTGTTCTATCACACTGATTGATTTGCGACTGTTGAACCACCCTTGCATCCCGGGGATAAATCCCACTTGGTCGTGGTGGATGATCCTTTTAATGTATTGCTGGATCCTATTAGCTAGGATTTTGTTGAGGATTTTGGAATCCATATTCATCAGGGATATCAGTCTGAAATTCTCCTTTTTGATGGGGTCTTTGCCTGGCTTGGGGATTAAGGTAATGCTGGCCTCATAGAATGAGTTTGGACGTTTTCCTTCTGTTTCTATTTTTTGAAACAGCTTCAGTAGAATAGGTATTATTTCTTCTTTGAATGTTTGGAAGAATTCCCCAGGGAATCCATCAGGCCCTGGACTCTTGTTTTTGGGGAGGTTTTGGATCACTGCTTCAATCTTGTTACTGGTTATTGGCCTATTCAGGTTGTCAATTTCTTCCTGTTTCGGTCTTGGCAGCTTATAGGTTTCCAGGAAGGCCTCCATTTCATGCAGATTGCTCAGTTTATTGGCATATAGTTGTTGATAATAATTTCTAATAATTGTTTCTATTTCCTTGGTGTTAGTGGTGATCTCTCCCCTTTCATTAATAATTTTATTAATTTGGGTGCTTTCTCTCCTCTTTGGATAAGTCTGGCCAGTGGTTTATTGATCTTATTAATTATTTCAGAGAACCAACTTCTAGTTTCATTGATCTGATCTACTGTGTTTCTGGTTTCTAATTCATTGATTTCTGCTCTAATTTTAATTATTTCTCTTCTAATGCGTGGCTTAGGCATCGTTTGTTGCTTTTTCTCTAGTTCTTTAAGGTGTAGAGGTAGTTGGTGAATTCGGGATTTTTCTATTTTTTTGAGTGAGGCTTGGATGGCTATGTATTTCCCCCTTAGGACCGCCTTTGCAGTATCCCATAGGTTTTGGACTGATGTGTATTTGTTCTCATTGATTTCCATGAATTGTTTAAGTTCTTCTTTGATTTCCTGGTTGACCCAAACATTCTTGAGCAGAGTGGTCTTTAGCTTCCAAGTGTTTGAATTTCTGCCAAATTTTTTCTTGTGATTGAGTTCCAGTTTTAAAGCATTGTGGTCTGAGAATATGCAGGGAATAATCTCAATCTTTTCATATCGGTTGAGACCTGATTTGTGACCCAGTATATTCTGGAGAAAGTTCCATGTGCGCTCAAGAAGAATGAGTATTCTGTTGTTTTAGGGTGGAATGTTCTGTAAATATCTATGAGGTCCACCTGGTCCAATGTATCATTCAAAGCTCTTGTTTCCTTGTTGATTTTCTGCTTAGATGATCTGTCCATTGCTGAGAGTGGAGTATTGAGGTCTCCTACATTTAACGTATTATTATCAGTATGACTCTTTATTTTGGTTAACAGTTGGCTTATGTAGATGGCTGCTCCCATGTTGGGGGCATAGGTATTTACAAGTGTTAGATCTTCTTGTTGGATAGACCCTTTAAGAATGATATAGTGTCCTTCTGTGTCTCTTATTACAGACTTTAGTTTAAAATCTAATTTGTCTGATATAAGAATTGCTACCCCAGCTTTCTTTTGAGGTCCGCTGGCATGGAAGATGGATCTCCATCCTTTTACTTTCAGTCTGGATATCTCTTTAGGTTCAAAATGAGTCTCTTGTAGATAGTATATGGATGGGTCCTGTCTTTTCATCCAATCTGCAACCCTGTGCCGTTTTATGGGAGCGTTTAGGCCATTCACATTGAGAGTGATTATTGAAAGATATGAATTAATTGTCATCATATTGCCTGTGAAGATGTTGTTTTTATAGATTGTCCCTGTAAATTTCTGTTGTAGATCACTCTTGGGGTTTTTCTCCTTTTATAGAACCCCGCTTAATATTTCTTGCAGGGCTGGCTTAGTGGTCACATATTCTTTCAACTTCTACTGGTCGTGGAAGCTCTGCATCTCTCCATCCATTCTAAATGAAAGCCTTGCCAGATAAAGTATTCTTGGCTGCATGTTCTTCTCCTTTAGTACCCTGAATATATCTTGCCAGGCCTTTCTGGCTTGCCAGGTCTCTGTGGATAGGTCTGACGTTATTCTGATGTTCCTCCCTCTGTACAGAAGGAATCTCATCCCCCTAACTGCCCTTTAGATGGTTTCCTCGGTTCTAAGATTTGCAAGTTTTACTATTACATGCTGGGGTGTTGGCCTGTTTTCCTTGATCTTAGGAGGGGTCCTCTTTGCCTCTAGGACTCGAATGTTTGTTTCAGTCCCCAGATTAGGGAAGTTCTCAGCTGCGATTTGCTCAAATATATCTTCTAGCCCTCTCTCTCTCTCCACTCCCTCGGGGATTCCAATTATTCTGACATTGGAACGCCTCATGTTGTCACTTATTTCTCTGATTCTATTTTCATGGATTCTGAGTTGTTTTTCCCTGGCCTCCTCTTTTCCCTTTTTATCTATTATACTGTCTTCCAGATCGCTTATTCTCTCTTCTGTCTCAGTTACCCTAGCTGTTAGATTATCTAGATTGGATTGGATCTCATTGATAGCATTTTTAAGTTCTGCCAATTCACCTTTTACTTCTGCCCTTAGGGACTGTATGTTGCCATTAATTGATTTCTCCATTCTAGCCATTGTCTTCACAATTGCTAGCCTGAATTCCATCTCTGACATCTTGGTTATATCTGCATCCATTTGTAAATCTGCAGCATAAGTCATAATCTCTGAGTCTTTTCTATTTTGGGGGCTCCTCCTCCTAGTCATTCTGTTGATGGGTGTTTGAGGGAATGTATAGAGTCCAAGTTATTGACCAGAACCCAAGCAAGATGCACCTGTTTTCTTGGGACCTTAGGGTTGCTGGCCTCTTGTTTTCCCAATCTGTGTTCTGGGGGAGGGGCCTGCCGGGCTGTTACTCAGGCAACCCTGTTTGGGAGGAGTTGCCCTGTGCCCCTGTGGCAGGGGATGGGCTCAGTGGGAATCAGTCTTTGGGGCTTTTGTTCTCTGGTGCCTTTCCCTGGGGGCTTTCTGCGTCTCTTCTGTGAGTCAGAGCAGAAGAGACTGTGTCCAACCCTCTGCCTCAGAGCAGAGAGACCTCAGTCTGTTCTTCAGTGAGCTCTCCAGGCTACACCATCTCCGTTTCTGTCCGTGCTGCTATAAACTGCAGCGTCCTGGGTTGTGTGCCCCTCTGCAGCACTCCCAGTCCTGCTTCCAGGTTGGGGCATGTCTCTGCCCTTTGTGCTTCTAAAACCGCCAGCCGCTCCCAGTTCGTGCTTGCCCGCGTGACTCCAGCGCTTGGGGTTCTGTCCCGGGGAACAGAACAAGAACAAGCAGTTCTTGTGTGCGCGACTCCGCCACTCGGGGATTCCACCCCAGGGATTGCAGTTCACCGTCGGGACCCCAGCGCACCGGGTTTCCATCTCGGAGGTTGCAGTTTGCATGCGTGTGACCATCGCTCCGGGTTTCTGTCCGGGTGGCTGCGGTTCACGTGTGCGTGACCCCGCAGGTCTGGTTTTCCACCCCAGCGGCTGCCCTAAAGTCCTTTCCTGACACTACCGGTCTGCGAGTCTGTGCCCCCTCTGCAGCGCGTGAGGCTGTCACTCACCGGCGGTATAGGGTCCCCATGGCCAGGCACCCTCCCGCTGCCGTTTATCCTCTGATATCTGCCCGCAGAATCACGGCTCTCCACTTCGTACCTCAAAACCAACTGCCTGCAATATTCTGTTTGTAGAGATCCAGATCTTCTTACATCTCAGGCTGGTTCCGTGGGTGCTCAGAGTGGTCTGGTAGATATCCAGCTCAATTCCGGGGACCAGTTGAAATAGGGTCCCCTACTCCTCCACCATCTTTCCCCCCTCCCTCCGATGTACCACTGTTTAGATAAAGTTGCTTTGCAACCATATCAATTTAGAATAAAAAATCCAAATAAAATAAAAACACATAGCCACTAAGCTTATAACTTGATTGAGATAGATTTGATTTTACAATCAGCTTTCTGAAAGTGACTTACTCGCCCAATATTGACTTATTTTGTTAGATAAGAGATACTATCACATAGTAAAAATCTACCAATTAACGGAATTGGACCACCAGCATATAAACTCTATAAAGGCATAGGTACTGTTCTCTTCACATCTGTGCCCACAATACCTCACTAATTGTTGGACAAATAAATGTATTTCTTAAAGCAGATAAGACAAGCATAAGTTCTGTGGTACCCTAAAAATTGGTGCACCTATTAATGTAAGATAGTGGGTATGATGGAAGAGGTGATCAATTAATTAAATAAATATCTCTCCATCTCGTAAGGAAGCCATCTCAGTAGTACACAGGTAACAGGAAATTAAGATGGAAAGAATTGGGTAAACCAGAGAGATAATTAAAAATCCACAGAATTGTGTATAGGTTATATACAGTTGGTGAAAGAAAGGGCGGGATTTAGGATGATGCATGCTCCATTTTGTGATATTGAGAATAGTGAGAAAGAGCCAAAGGCCGGGAGCTTTTGATTTAGTTGTGATGTGCTCATTTTGAAGCTGTTTAATATGCCCAGATGAAGTAAAATACATACCTGAACATGAGAATATGGATAGAAACTGTCTTTGTTGAAATACAATTCTGGGAGTCACCTGCAAATATATTCTGTTTTAAATTGTGATTAAGTCGGGGCGCCTGGGTGGCTCAGTTGGTTAAGCAACTGCCTTCGGCTCAGGTCATGATCCTGAAGACCCAGGATCGAGTCCCGCATCTGGCTCCCTGCTCGGCGAGGAGTCTGCTTCTCCCTCTGACCCTCCTCCCTCTCATGCTCTCTGTCTCTCACTCTCTCTCTCTCAAATAAATAAATAAAATCTTTAAAAAATAAATAAATAAATAAATAAATAATAAATAAATAAATTGTGATTAAGTCAAAACATAGTTATATGAAAACAATGAAGCGTGGATCACTGCATCAAAAATTAATGATGTATTGTATGGTGACTAACATAACAGTAATATAAAATTTAAAAAACAACAACAACAACATAGCTGCCATTCTCAAAAACCTACTAAGGAGAGAAATACAAAAAGTCAGAAACTTTAAAAAAATAATAATAATAATAAATAAAAAGTCAGAAACTTGCCAAGCAGGGGGAGAGTGCAGCAATAGAGATGAGCTCAGTGTGTGATGGAGACTTGACCACAACCTCAGGGTCCAGTAATCCATGGTCTGTTGAAAGAGCAATGCCACTGAAGTTTAGGATTTCCTCTTTCTCTTTTGAGCAAATGGTCAAAAGACCTTGATCTCTGCAAAATAATTATAACAATACCCATCTAGCATACAGTTGTGGCTATTAAATAAAATAAACTTTATGAATAAACCTTTTTAAAAGTCAAATGCTTAAGACAGTGATCTAATTTTAATTTCAGTTGTTCACTATTATACATTCCAGTTCATAGATGGTATGCAAATTGTTCAGGTCACACAGCTATTATGTAGTGAAATGAGCCTTCAAACTCAGGTTTGTCCAACTCAAAAATTCAAGCACTACTGAATTTTTTTTCTACCAAAACCCACTATAGGTTTATGAACATAACCAAATAATTTGAGTCATCATCCATTAAATTAATCAGTCATAATAACGGCCTCCTAAAAAAATTCTTGATAATCATGTTTCACTAAGTCATAAAGTTCTTCCAAGAATTTTTTTCAGTGCCTCCTTCACTTCCTTATTTCTCAGGGTATAGATGAGGGGGTTGAGTATGGGGGTCACCACGGTGTAAAAGAGGGAAACGAATTTTCCCTGGTCCTTGGACCTACTCTTGGCTGGCTGCAGATATATGAAGATGATGGTTCCATAGAAGATTATGACAACCATCAGGTGGGAGGAGCAGGTCCCAAATGCTTTGTGCCGTCCAATGGCTGACTTGATCTTCAGAACTGCTAGGGCAATGTGCCAATAGGAGATCAGGATGAGTGATAAAGGCACCACCAGGAATAAAACACTAGCCACAAAGAGCTCTGCCTGGTTGAAAGTGGGGTCCACACAAGCCAACTTGATGAGCACAGGGACCTCACAGAAAAAATGATCCACTTGGCGATGGCCACAGAAAGGCAGCTGCAGGGTGAGAGTGGACTGTATGAGGGTGGTGGCCACCCCACTGAGCCATGCCACAGATGCCAGGATATGACAGAGTCCAGGGCGCATGGCAAAGGCATAATGTAGGGGACGGCAGATGGCGATGTAATGATCATAGGACATCACAGCCAGGAGGACACACTCTGTGGATCCCAGGGCAAGAGAAACATAGAGCTGAACCACACAGCCACCGTATGTGATGGACTTATCTGAACCACCCAGGTTGACTAGAAGCTGAGGAGTAATGCTGCTGGTGAAACAGAGGTCCAGGAAGGAGAGATGGGAGAGAAAAAAGTACATGGGAGTGTGCAGTTTAGAGTCCACGAGGGATACTAGGATGATAGTGGCATTGCCTAGGAGTGTCATCATGTACAGAAACAAGATTACCCCAAAGAGAACAAGCTCTAACTGAGGCCAGTCAGAGAAGCCTACCAAAATGAACCCAGGGAGTGTGCTATCATTAGTCCACCGCATTACTCTCTGATTATTAACTGCTGAGTGATAAGGTCATATTAAACAGAAACTGCAGGGATTTTATGTAAATTCCTTTACAATTAAGATCTAAGTGTTGAAAAATAAGACTTCAGATGTAGGTAAAGATAAAGAGAATATTGAGTGCGATGTCATTGATTGTCCCATGAAGTGGCATACCTGGTGTGTTGATCATAGGTTTTCCATCTATTTTGAGGACAAAACAAAAGTCAAAATGCTTCAAAGATAAAGTTTTCCCACTGTTTCATAACTATCTTTTTTTTCAATATAAAGGTAATGGAATTGTGTAGGAAATATGGGAATTGCAAACACCATACTGCATTCTCAGAATCGATCAAATGGATGGATATATTAGGTAGGAACATGAGGAAATATTCCAGAATGTACAAGATATCACCTGGGTAAGCAGTGTGTTATGAGAATGCTGAGTAGGGAGAGGAGTCTATAGAGGGAAGGTTGAGATTAAGTTCAAGTGCTAGATTACATCTTGCTCTTAAAAAATGAGAAGGAGAGGGGCGGAGCAAGATGGCGGAGGAGTAGGAGACCTGGATTTCGTCTCCTCTCAGGAATTCAGCTGGATAGGGATCAAACCATTCTGAACACCTACAAACTCAACAGGAGATCAAAGAAAAGAAGAGCAACAACTCTCTCATCAGAAAAGCGACCACTTTCTGGAAGGTAGGACGTGCGGAGAAGTGAATCCGAGGCGATATTCAGGAGGATAGACGGCGGGGGAGGGGCCTCCGTCTGCCGCTTCTGGCAAGTGATAGAACCGGGGAGCACAAAATCGGAACTTTTACAAGTCTGCTCCGCCGAGGGACGTCACTCCGGTGGCTAAGCAGGGGGTGGAACCCTCTGGGACAGTGTGGTCTCAGGACCCTCGGGGTCACAGAAAGACCGGGGCTGCCTGAGTGTGGCAGAGCTCCCAGGCAATGGAGCAGGGAAGCCGGCTGCAGAGGCGGAGCCCAGGCGCGGGCTCTCAGCTCGGGGTTGCCATAAACCGTGATCCGCGGCATAGTCGGGCCCCTGCTCCTCCAGCAGGGACCCAACAAGCTGCAGATCCGGGGAGACTCACCTTCCTCCCCCAGGAGGAGCCGCGCGGGAGCGCACCGCAGGGATCTGCTGGGTTTAGAGACTCCACCAGGGGTCGGGTGCCAGAGATAGAGGCGCGCGGTCGCAGGCCGGGTGAGCACGGAGTGCGGCCGGAGACCAGGGAGACGGGAGTGACTGACGGCTTTTCTCTGGGGGCTCACTGAGGAGCGGGGCCCCGAGTTCTCGGCTCCTCTGGGGCGGAGATTGGGAGGCCGCCATTTTCACTCTCCGCCTCCAAAGCTGTATGGAAAGCTCACAGGGAACAAAAGCCCCGGAGAGCAAACCCAAGCAGATGACTTAGCCGGGAGGGGGCAAGGGCGGGGCAATTCCGCCTCCGGCAGAGACATTTGGAAACCACGGCAACAGGCCCCTCCTCAGAAGATCAGCGAGAACAGCCAGCCAAGACCAAGTTTACCGATCAATGAGAACGGCAGAACTCCAGCGATAGGGGAATAATGCACATAGAATCCGTGGCTTTTTTACCATGATTCTTTAGTCTTTTAAAGTTAATTTTTTTTAACTGTCTTTTTGTCTTTTTATTTCTTTTTGAATTTTTCTTTTTCCCTTTTTCAACCAACATCTTATCAATCCCTTTTAAAAAAAAAATTTTATTTTTCATTTTTAGAGTCATATTCTATCCCTTCATAGTAGTTACCCATATTTTTGGCTTATATATATAAGTTGTTCTCTCTTTAAAATTTTGAAATAGTTTCTTCTAACAGATTAAAATATACCCTAAATCTCTAGTATATGGTGTTTTCTATTCCCCTGCCTGATCACATCCTCTCCCTTTTTTTTTCTCTTTTTCTTTTATCTTTTTAAAATCCTCTTCTTTCTTTTTTCAAACAACTTCTTATTAATTCCTTTTATAACATTTTTTATAATTTCCATTTTTACAGTCATATTCCATCCCTTCATCATATCAACCCTTATTTTTGTACATATATAAGTTTTTCTTTCTTTAAAATTTTGGGAGGCACTTTCTTCTAAAAGACCAAAATACACCCCAAATCTAGTGTGTGGTACTGATCTATATACCATATAGATCATATTTGATCACATTCTGGTTTTTCTTTTGTTGTTGTTGTTTTGTTTTGTTTGTTTTTGTTTTTATCTTTATCTTTTTCTTTTTTTCTTTTTCTTTTTTCTCTCTTTCCCTTTCTTATCCCACAGCTTCAGGTCTTTTCTGATTTGTTTAGAGTATATTTTCTGGGGACGTGGTTACTCTGCTAGCATTTTGTTCTCTCATTAATCTATTCTCCTCTGCACAAAATGACAAGATGGAAAAAATCACCTCAACAAAAAGAACAAGAGGTAGTACCAACTGCCAGGGACCTACTCAATACGGACATTAGTACGATGTCAGATCTAGAGTTCAGAATCATCACTTTAAAGATACTAGCTGGGCTTGAAAAAAATATGGAAGTTATTAGAGAAACCCTTTCTGGAGAAGTAAAAGAGCTAAAATCCAACCAAGTAGAAATCAAAAAGGCTATTAATGAGGTGCAATCAAAAATGGGGGCGCTAAGTGCTAGAATAAATGAGGCAGAAGAGAGAATCAGTAATATAGAAGATGAAATGATGGAAAATAAAGAAGCTGAGAAAAAGAGATAAACAACTACTGGATCACGAGGGCAGAATTCGAGAGATAAGCGATAAAATAAGATGAAACAACATTAGAATAATTGGGATCCCAGAAGAAGAAGAAAGAGAGAGAGGGCCAGAAGGTATAATGGAGCAAATTATAGCAGAGAACTTCCCTAATTTGGGGAAAGAAACAGGCATGAAAATCCAGGAAGCACAGAGAACCCCTCTCAAAATCAATAAAAATAGGTCAACTCCCCGACATCTAATAGTAAAACTTACGAGTCTCATAGACAAAGAGAAAATCCTGAAAGCAGCTCGGGAGAAGAGATATGTAACCTACAAGGGTAGAAACATTAGATTGGCAACAGACTTATCCACAGAGACCTGGCAGGCCAGAAAGGACTGGCAGGATATCTTCAGAGCACTAAATGAGAAAAATATGCAGCCAAGAATACTCTATCTAGCTAGGCTGTCATTGAAAATTGAAGGAGAGATAAAAAGCTTCCAGGACAAACAAAAACTAAAGGAATTTGCAAACACAAAACCAGCCCTACAGGAAATCTTGAAAGGGGTCCTCTAAGCAAAGAGAGACCCTAAAAGCAACATAGACCAGAAAGGAACACAGACAATATACGGTAGCAGTCACCTTATAGGCAATACAATGGCACTAAATTCCTATCTTTCAATAGTTACCCTGAATGTAAATGGGCTAAATGCCCCAATCAAAAGACACAGGCTATCAGACTGGATTAAAAAACAAGATCCATCGATATGCTGTCTGCAAGAGACTCATTTTAGAACCAAAGACACCCCCAGATTGAAAGTGAGGGGGTGGAAAACCATTTACCATGCTAATGGACACCAAAAGAAAGCTGCGGTGGCAATCCTTACATCAGACAAATTAGATTATAAACCAAAGACTGTAATGAGAGATGAGGAAGGACACTATATCCTACTTAAAGGATCTATCCAACAAGAAGATCTAACAATTGTAAATATCTATGCCCCTAACATGGGAGCAGCCAATTATATAAGACAATTAATAACAAAAGCAAAGAAACACATTGATCACAATACAATAATAGTGGGGGACTTTAACATCCCCCTCACTGAAATGGACACATCGTCTAAGCAAAAGATCAACAAGGAAATAAAGACTTTAAATGACACACTGGACCAAATGGACTTCACAGACATATTCAGAACATTCCACCCCAAAGCAACAGAATACACATTCCTCTCTAGTGCCCATGGAACATTCTCCAGAATAGATCACATCCTAGGTCATAAATCAGGTCTCAACTGGTACCAAAAGATTGGGATCATTCCCTGCCTATTTTCAGACCACAATGCTTTGAAACTAGAACTCAATCACAGGAGGAAAGTCAGAAAGAACTCAAATACATGGAGGCTAAAGAGCATCCTACTGAAGAATGAATGGGTCAACCAGGAAATTAAAGAAGAATTTAAAAAATACATGGAAACCAATGAAAATGAAAACACAACTGTTCAAAATCTTTGGGATGCAGCAAAGGCAGTCCTAAGAGGAAAGTATATAGCAATACAAGCCTTTCTCAAGAAACAAGAAAGGTCCCAAGTACACAACCTAACCCTACACCTAAAGGAGCTGGAGAAAGAACAGCAAATAAAGCCTAAACCCAGCAGAAGAAGAGAAATAATAAAGATCAGAGCAGAAATCAATGAAATAGAAACTAAAAGAACAGTAGAACAGATCAACGAAACTAGGAGCTGGTTCTTTGAAAGAATTAACAAGATTGATAAGTCCCTGGCCACACTTATCAAAAAGAGAAGAGAAATGACCCAAATCAACAAAATCATGAATGAAAGAGGAGAGATCACAACCAACACCAAAGAAATACAAACAATTCTAAGAACATATTATAAGCAACTCTATGCCAGCAAATTAGATAACCTGGAAGAGATGGATGCATTCCTAGAGATGTATCAACTACCAAACTGAACCAGGATGAAATAGAAAACCTGAACAGACCTATAACCACTAAGGAAATGGAAGCAGTCATCAAAATCTCCCAAAAAACAAAAGCCCAGGGCCAGATGGCTTCCCAGCGGAATTCTACCAAACATTTCAAGAAGAATTAATACCTATTCTTCTGAAACTGTTCCAAAAAATAGAAACGGAAGGAAACCTTCCAAACTCATTTTATGAGGCCAGCATTACCTTGATCCCAAAACCACACAAAGACCCCATCATAAAGGAGAATTACAGACCAATATCCCTGATGAACATGGATGCAAAAATTCTCACCAAAATACTAGCCAATAGGATCCAACAGTACATTAAAAGGATTATCCACCATGACCAAGTGGGATTTATTCGTGGGCTGCAAGGTTGGTTCAACATCCGCAAATCAATCAATGTGATACAATACATTAACAAAAGAAAGAACAAGAATTATATGATCCTCTCAATAGATGCAGAAAAAGCTTTTGACAAAGTACAGCATCCTTTCTTGATCAAAACTCTTCAGAGTATAGGGATCGAGGGTACATACCTCAATATCATAAAGGCCATCTATGGAAAACCTACAGCAAATATTATTCTCAATGGGGAAAAACTGAGACCTTTCCCCCTAAGGTCAGGAATGCGGCAGGGATGTCCACTATCACCACTGCTATTCAACATAGTATTGGAAGTCCTAGCCACAGCAGTCAGACAACAAAAAGAAATCAAAGGCATCCAAATTGGCAAAGAAGAAGTCAAACTCTCACTCTTTGCAGATGATATGATACATTATGTGGAAAACCCAAAAGACTCCACCCCAAAACTGCTAGAACTCATACAGGAATTCAGTCAAGTGGCAGGATATAAAATCAATGCACAGAAGTCAGTGGCATTCCTATACACCAACAACAAGACAGAAGAAAGAGAAATTAAAGAGTCGATCCCACTTACAATTGCACCCAAAACCATAAGATACCTAGGAATAAACCTAATCAAAGAGACAAAGGATCTGTACTCAGAAAACTATAAAATATTCATGAAAGAAATTGAGGAAGACACAAAGAAATGGAAAAACGTTCCATGGTCATGGATTGGAAGAACAAATATTGTGAAGATGTCAATGCTACCTAGAGCAATCTACACATTCAATGCAATCTCCATCAAAATACCATCCACTTTTTTCAAAGAAATGGAACAAATAACCCTAAAATTTGTATGGAACCAGAAAAGACCCCGCATAGCCAGAGGAATATTGAAAAAGAAAAGCAAAGCTGGTGGCATCACAATTCCGGACTTCAAGCTCTATTACAGAGCTGTCATCATCAAGACAGCATGGTACTGGCACAAAAACAGACACATAGATCAATGGACCACAATAGAGAGCCCAGAAATGGACCCTCAACTCTATGGTCAACTAATCTTTGACAAAGCAGGAAAGAATGTCCAATGGAACAAAGACAGTCTCTTCAACAAATGGTGTTGGGAAAATTGGATAGCCACATGCAGAAGATTGAAACTGGACCATTTCCTCACACCACACACAAAAATAGACTACAAATGGTTGAAAGACCTCAATGTGAGACAGGAGTCCATCAAAATCCTAAAGGAGAACACAGGCAGCAACCTCTTCGACCTCAGCCACAGCAACTTCTTCCTAGAAACATCGCCAAAGGCAAGGGAAGCAAGGGCAAAAATGAACTATTGGGACTTCATCAAGATAAAAAGCTTTTGCAAAGCAAAGGAAACAGTCAACAAAACCAAAAAACAACCGACAGAATGGGAGAAGATATTTGCAAATGACATATCAGATAAAGGGGTAGTATCCAAAATCTATAAAGAACTCATCAAACTCAACACCCAAAGAACAAAGAATCCAATGAAGAAATGGGCAGAAGACATGAACAGACATTTTTCCAAAGAAGACATCCAAATGGCCAACAGACACATGAAAAAGTGCTCAATATCGCTCAGCATCAGGGAAATCCAAATCAAAACCTCAATGAGATACCACCTCACACCAGTCAGAATGGCTCAAATTAACAAGTCAGGAAACGACAGATGTTGGCGGGGATGCGGAGAAAGGGGAACCCTCCTACACTGTTGGTGGGAATGCAAGCTGGTGCAGCCACTCTGGAAAACTGTATGGAGGTTCCTCAAAAAGTTGAAAATAGAGCTACCATACGATCCAGCAATTGCACTACTGGGTATTTACCCCAAAGATACAAAAGTAGGGATCCGAAGGGGTACATGCACCCCGATGTTTATAGCAGCAATGTCCACAATAGCCAAACTGTGGAAAGAGCCAACATGTCCATCGATAGATGAATGGTTAAAGAAGAAGTGGTATATATATACAATGGAATATTATGCAGCCATCAAAAGGAATGAGATCTTGCCATTTGGAACGACGTGGATGGACCTGGAGGGTATTATGTTGAGTGAAATAAGTCAAAAAGAGAAAGACATGTATCATAGGATCTCACTGATATGAGGAATTCTTAATCGCAGGAATCAAACTGAGTGTTGTTGGAGTGGGGGGGGGTGGGAGGGATGGGGTGACTGGGTGATAGACACTGGGGAGGGTATGTGCTCTGGTAAGCGCTGTGAATTGTGCAAGACTGTTGAATCTCAGATCTGTACCTCTGAAACAAATAATGCAATATATGTTAAGAAAAAAAAAAAAAACAAGAAGAATAAGAGGGTAGCGGGAGGGGAAGAGTGAAGCGGGGGAAATCGGAGGGGTAGACGAACCATGAGAGACAGTGAACTCTGAAAAACAAACGGGGTTCTAGAGGGGTGGGGGGTGGGAGGATGGGTTAGCCTGGTGGTGGGTACTGAGGAGGGCACATTCTGCATGGAGCCCTGGGTGTTATGCACAAACAATGAATCATGGAAGACTTCATCTAAAACTAATGATGTAATGTATGGGGATTAACATAAGAATTAAAAAAAATGAGAAGGAGAGCAAAGACGATAGAATTGCACAATGGTAAGAAATGAGTATAGAAATGGGAAGTACACTATAGAATGCCATCAAAAAGAAAGGAACTAAATTTGAGGTGTGTATATTGCCTATGCTACATAACAGAATATGATACCTACAAGGTAAATTTGAGTCACTTTTTCAGTGACCATAAACATCAGTAAGAATTATTTGGATAGCAGAGGTTTTTGTTAGGAGGGTGTTTATTTGATTTGAATTGTCCTTTTCAAGATAAATATGGCTACACAACATAGATTTGGGGGGTAACTAGAGGGGAGGTGGGCAGGGGGATGGGTGAGGTAGGTGATGGGTATTAAGGAGTATACTTGTCATGATGAGCATCAAGTGTTGTATAGAACTGTTGAATCACTAAATCCTAAACCTGAAACTAATATTACACTCTATGTTAACTAGCCAGAATTTAAATAAAAACTTGGGGGAAAAAAAGAAACAATATAGAAGATTTTTAAAAAGAAGACACTCTAGTCCAGAAACAATGTAGGCAGTTAATATAACAGTGAACAAACACCACGTTATGAATTTGGGAGAGAATGAAGGTGATGTAAATAGAATGCAAGAAATGCCACAGAGAGTTAAGTGACAATCATTAAGATTTAACTACTAATGGAATATTGGACGAATGAATAGGAAAAAGTTAAATTATTGAAGCTTTACATACGATGAAAAAGGGAAATGGAGTAATTAAGAACAGCCTGCATCATTCAGTCCCAAGTTACTTGGTGATGCCAGGAAGAATCAGACTGATAATTTCTACAGAGTCCAAGGACAGAATTGACGACCATTGTTTTGATGTTCTCCTTGGGATAAAGACTTGGACTCAGAGTCTCACTTAAGCAACAACACATGGATAGCAGCTACTCATTTGACAGCCCTCACAATTTAGACTCTATGTAAACATGTAATTCATATATATCTTATATAACTATGATAATTGCATAGAAACATAATTAGGGAAGCTCAATTAAAACAAGCACTACCCCAGTCAAAACCCTGCATGTCTGAAGAACAATATGGTGAATTAATAATTGTGATCTCCAATCTCTTAAAAAGCAAATGCAGTTGAAAGGAGTTCACTGAGTTCATTAAGATCCTAAGTCTTTATTCTGAAGTTATGTTTCAACAATCCTATTGAACTTTTAAATTTTTGCCGACTATATTTCTTTATACAACCAAGTTTGCCATCTCAGTTCAAGTTTTAAAATTTTTTCTTTTATGGTCTGAAAATGGACTTAAAACTAATGTCCTTCCACCGGAACACAACTGAAGCCATATTTATTGTGCTTAGACACACATGCCATCATTCCTTCTCCCCATGTTGAAGGCAGTCTATAAAGCATGATGAAAATTCAAGGACTTTGGTAACAGAAAAAGTTTAGATTTAATTCTTGGTCTTCCACCTTTTGGTTGTGCACCCTGAGTAAATCAGTAGGTATCACTAAGCTTTGGTTTGTCTGTCTGTGACATGGAGATGATAAATAGTTCCTGTTTCTAGGGATAGTGTAAGGAAAGTATGAGGTGGCAGCTCACACTACCTGTGCTGTCGTTGGGAATGAAGGTGCATGAAAAAACAGTGTATTCAGTGTGTGAATCAGAATATTAAATGGTAAGGTCAGAAGTCCTTCATATGGCTTACAAGCCCCTCTGTATTTGCCTAAACCTAGCTTGCCAGGTTTTGATGCCTCCTTCCAAGCCACAGAAGGAGGTACTGCCAGTCCTCCAAACTCAGAACATGATGTTCCATGGCCAAGTTCTGTCATGTGCTGTGATTTTCATAGTGTTCACTCACGGCATCTGCCCAGACATTTTTACACAGCCTTTAAGACTTGGTTCAAGTAATGTTTTCTGGGAATCTTTATAGAAAAGTCACCTTTTCCAGTTCATTTCTACATCACTCTGTAGGTACTTCTATATACATTGTTAGCATTAAAGGATATTGAATGTCATATCTCACTGATCTTGATGACCTTAATATGTAGCACAGTCTCCAAAAAATGATTGTGAAATCAATATGTGTGTATGTGTGTAAATGAATTGAAATAAAAATGAAGATTTTTATCACTTATTTCATTATATATATCTTTTATCTGCCAACATTAATACTGATCTTTTATCTTTGTCATGGATTTCATTATAAATATAATATATAATTAATAATATAATATATAAAACATATAATGAAACCGATGATAAAAATAAAATATCTATAAAAATATGATATACAGTCATGTGCACATTATATTATAAACAAATATTTATATATAGTCATGTATACATTGTTATATTAAAATAAATGTAATGAATATATAATGTATATTTTATATATAGTAAAATAAATGATAAAAATAACAGATAATAGATGAAGAGAAATAAAACTTTGGAAATAGATAAAAAGAAAGGGTTAAAATAGAGAATATAAGGATAAAATAAAAAATACATTCAGGTTAAGGGTTTCCCTACTTTTTCATCACTATCAAATTTATTTATATATAATTTATATATATGTATATAAAATTATATGTGATTGTCAAACACTGCTCCATTCAACCATACACACACTGAGGGTATGTTTTTCCATCTTTTCAACAGCATGTTTTAAGGTACTTTATAGATCTTAGATGGATAATTATAACTTATTTCCCATTGGGCATTATGTCAATTAATGTATCCACCAGTATTTATTGGATATATACTGTGTTCCAGGCCCTCTGCTAGATATCAGGGATATGAAATTAAAAGGGCATGAATTTGCGGTGCCTGGGTGGCTCAGTCAGTTAAGCATACGACTCAATTTCTGCTCAGGTCATGATCTCAGGGTCATGAGATCAAGCCTTGCATCAGGCTCCACACCCAGCATGGAGCCCACTTGAGATTTTCCCTCTTCCTCTGCCCCTCCCCCTGCTCATGCACACTCTCTCTATATAAAAACAAAACAAAAAGGCATGAATTTTGCTATCAAGAACTTTCTTGGCTATCAGAAACAGAAGCAAACTAAAACAAAAAAAAAAAGTAAGAACAATAGGAAGCTTTAGGTGCAACTGCATGGCAAATCTTACTCCACTCTACAATGACTAATAGAAGAGACAAAGAAGGAGATGAATGAAAGACCTCAGAAAGCAGATTTGAGTTGAGTTTTTAAGACTATGAAGTGTTCTTGAGTTGGACAAGGTTGTTCCAGGAGGAGAAAGCAGTTTGATTGATGATACAAAGTCTTGAAATAATTGAGCATCATCTTTCATCACTCCTGGAGGTTGTGTGTGCTGCTGGAGCTAAGATTATAAGGGAGGGAGGGGAAAAAGGGAGACTAAAACCAGCTTTAGATTGATTTTAGGCCATGCGCTTTAGGTACTAGAAATCCAAACAACATTTTACAAACTATGTGGAAAATTTTACCAAAAGGAATGTTATGAAATGACTTTGAAGACCTTAGTGGCTGAGTGAGAGTAACGGGATCTGAAATGGCAGGATGGGAAGGATATGGATATAGGGACCACTGACCTCCAGTTTCATTTCCCACTGTCTCTGACCCAATTTATGTCTTTATCTAAAAATAAATGCATCTTGGGGCATCTGGGCATCTGCCTTCAGCACAGGTCATGGTCCCGGGGTCCTGGGATCAAGCCCGCACTGGGCTCCCTGCTCGGCGGGAAGCCTGCTTCTCCCTCTTCCACTCCCCTGCTTGTGTTCCCTCCCTCACTGTCTCTCTCTGTCAAATAAATAAATAAAATCTTCAAAAAAAATAAAAATAAATGCATCTCATTGCTGCTTTTGAACAGGACATTCTGATAAGAGAATTCCAAGTGGGTTTTCTGTTTATCTACAAATATTGATTACATAATATACAGAGACCTAGAAGTCTGGCTCTTCCATCCTCATGTAAATAAAATATTAGCTAAGGATGTCACTCTTCAGGAGTTCTACTAGGAGGGTTATTGGGTGTAAAACAGCCTCAGGTAATTTCTATGAATGCTCCCTGCACCGTAGTAACACATAGACAAGTAAAGAAGTATGCAGGGAGGAGAATAAAATAAGGGGGGGAAAGGTAATAGACATGAGACAAGCAATAAAATGTAAGTGGTTTAACAGGTATCAATAGATAGCAGTACAGAGAGAAAGCATGATGCATTTCTGAGAGTTAAAGCATAATTCATGTGGCTGTTCTTAAACTTTTTAAGGTTCTTTAGGATATCATAAATATAAAGCTCAGATTAACAGCTTTACCAGCTGTGTACATCAGTGTTTGTCTGCACTCCCTAACTCAAATACCCTGTTATGTTTTCCTCCTTGCTGTAAGAATATGTGAGTTTATCCAGGGGAGGGTTACCAGTTGGGTACAACCCATATCCATTTGGAAAGTGACCTGAAAGTGAAGAGACATATCTCTCTGAAGTGTGGGGCACAGAGAGAACTTCCAAGACAAATGTCCAGGTCTGACCACAAACCAGGCACTCAGAAAATAAACCCAGCACTGGGTGTTATATGCAACTAATGAATCATTGAACACTACACCAAAAACTAATGATGTACTATATGTTGGCTAGTTTAAATTTAAAAAAAAGAAGAAGAAAAGAAACCCATTGGTGCATCTCACATTGTTGAACAGCTTCCTTCTACATAACAATACACCACCTGGTTTCCATGCTTTGCTACAGAAAACTTCCACCTGCTCTTACCTTTCTTTTGGAACAGAAAAAAAGGTGTTCTGGAGTGTTAATGCTGTATTTATCCTGCAGGAATGCTAGGACTACAACCTGTGCTGCTGCCCAGGGATTCACTAGATGGTTGATGAGATACGAATCCACGCTCAGGCTGATCACTAACCTTGGGAAATGATCTTATGTCCCTAAAACTAAGTATCTCCATATATAAAGTGAGGATAGTAATATCAGTGTCTGCAAGCACTTAGGACATGTTGCCATGAAGAATGATAAATATCTGAGCATCTGCACTGAGAGTCCACAGTCCATCCCTGAGCTCATGGTGATCATGATATAAGGCACATTTACAGAGGGCTCACCATACACCTCAGATTCTGGTCCAAGGACTTATCTTTCTTGAACCCACTGAGTCTCTCCACGATGAAAGTAGGGGTGTTACTATTCCTATCAACGCAGATGAGGGAACTAAGACTCCGAGTGGAGAAGAGACATGCCCAAGTTGACCTTAGTGCCAAAGCCAGAATCTGAGCACGGGTGCTTGCATTCCCAAGCCCCTTGCACTGTGCTGGCCTCCTGGATTCCTGCTGAGATGGAAGAAATGGACATGCTTGTAACTGCTGGGCAGGAACCGGTACCTTCTAAGTCATCTCTCTGTCATGCTCTTCATAGTGCTTTGCTTCCTTGTAAGCTATTTGTTTTGCCGAATGTTAGCTCTGCTTTGAATTACAGCTTTGAGCTTCCAAGTTTGTGCTGGTCACTTAGAGAGCTCTCAGATATTTCACGTTTAAACACCTGACATTTACACTGCAAGACTGCAGACAGGACACAGTGTCTCCTTGGTGACATACCAATTCTCATTTCAAATATGCATATCTGAATGTGCTGCTTTGGGTTATAGAGACAAAGAAAGATTGTAAAAGAATATATAGAAAAGGCCAGTGACAGGTGGAGTTCTGATATTTGGAATAGCGGAAAAGGAATGAGGGGCATAAGAAATAGAATCTTGAGATAACTGGGAGATATGATCCAGTTTACAGCTTCTGGAGCTGAAGATACTTTCCTAATCATCTGAATAAACCCTGGCATGAATGAGGCCTTTGTTTAGGGTTTAATCTCAAGGTGGTATCTTTAGGTTCAGAACTGTGCATCACAGGACAATGTGTGGAGAGGGGTGGCAGTCCAGAAAATGTTTCTATTGCTCAACACAATGGACCCTTAGGCACTATGTCTTAGCATATTTTACTCAAATTAATATATAATGGGGTTATCTGGTTAGATTTTGTGAAACACTTAAACGTTACTTATGGGAGAAGGGGGTATTGGAAAAATCTTAGCAAAATCACTCTTGAAACCTGATAATAAAAGACTATGTATAATTGTTTCTCTGAGCTTCCCAGTGTGAAGCTCATAGCTGACCCTTGCTATGATAGGAGACTCACATCATTCCTGCAAGAAACATTTGGTCTGATCTAATAACTAGTTTTCTTCTTTTTTTTTTCTTTTTCTGACGAATGCCCCCTTTTCTTTCCTGAAGTAGAATAAAAGAATGGAGAAGAAAATTGAACTGTGAAAGGACTGGGTTATAAAAATTTAATCCTTCAAACTAATGGTCACCAGAGGGGAGGTTGGGTGGGTGGATCAGTTAAATGGGTGATGGGCATTATGGGTGATGAGCACTGGGTGCTGTACTTAAGTGTGGAATAACTAAGTTCTACACCTGAAACTAATATTACACTGTCTGTTAATTAACTGGAACTTAATAAAAACTTTAAAAAAAAGCTCAAAAAATGAAAAAATAAAAATGTAATTCTTATCATAACCCAAATCTAAGCATTGCCCAGGGCAGAGGGAATCTTTGCTACTATCTCATCTAAATGAAAAATAGTACTATGAAGGAAATACAATTTAAAATGCAGTGTTTTAAGCCCACAAAACATAAGAAGAGGACCTTGTGTTTTCATAAATTTACCAAGGGAATGGGACTTTGGAAGCCAGTCAGTAGGCAATCTCTCACAAACCTGCTGGCATTTCTCATTGGAAATGCATTACCCAGTTACCTTTTCTCTGCTCCATGGTGACATTAGTCCAATCTGCCACCAACTCATTGTAGATTCTCAGAATCATAGTTTCATCTCTATATGCTTCTGTTTTCACCTCTGGAAGAAGGAAATGAAAATTAAAATAACTTCTGTATATGCTTTAAAGAAAAACTAAAATAATTTAATTTTTAAAGTCATAAAGTTATTATGTCAATAAACTGCATTATATATAAATTTATGGTTCACAAATGGAGATTCTGCAAATGCTTTAGAAAGCTGTCTCTGAAGCAGTAAAGTTATAATCAAAATTTGGTTGAAATTTAAATGAACTCCCTCACTTTATCCAAATCTAAACACATGAGCATTTCTCTTCGGTCAGCATGATAGTCCAACCAGAGTTCTAAGAAACATACTTAAAAGCTATCCTTCCAGATGATGTAATACCTAATTTTGAAGAATTTCAAAAAAAAATGCTATCTTTAGAATAATCCATATTTGGAGCAGTACAATATTTGTAGTAGGTAATGGTATTTTTCTTCCCTTGATGTTCAGACGATAGAGACAATTTATTCTGAAGCTGCCAATTTCCCTGAAGTGTGGATGCTTGCATACTCTAGAGAGAGGTCATGAGTCTGTCTTCTGGGTATCAGGCACCATGAGGAAATACTTATTAAATTTAAGATGGCCAAGGAGACCAGTGCATTATAAACCTTACTCATTTTTTTTATCATTTGAATCATTATCTTATAGCCTAGGAAATTTCAGTAGTATTTCTAGAAGCGCTCAATTTTGAACACATGCAGTCTTTCATGCCCCCAGCCAGCCAGCTAGCCAATGAGCCCTCTATCCATCTTGTCATGTTAACATTTCATTTAATGATTTCTCATTCGATTCTTAAAATATCCCAAAGTTCCTTTTTTTCACTTTTGTTGTTGTTGTTTCAAATTTTTATTTAAATTCTAGTTAGTTGGGGCTCCTGGATGGCTCAGTCAGTTAAGCATCTACCTTTGGCTCAGGTCACGATCTCAGGGTCTGGGGATTGAGGCCCAGGTCAGGCTCTCTTCTCAGCGAGGAGTCTGCTTCTCCCTCTCCATCTGTGCTCACGTGCTCTCTCTCATGCTCTCAAATAAATAAATATTTTTTTAAAAATTCTACTTAGTTGACATATAGGCTAATATTGGTTTCAGATGTAGAATTTAGTGATTCATCACTTACATACAACTCCCATTGCTCATCATAACAAGTGCCAACCTTAATGCCCATCACCTATTTAACCTATCACCATCCCTCACCCAACTCCCCTCCAGCAGGCCTCAGTTTGTTCTCTATTGTTAAAAGTTTCTAATGGTTTGCCTCCCAAAGTTATGTTTGGCTGTTAATAACAACTTTAATAAACATCCTGATGGGAAACAATGCAAATAACCAAACAAGCCTTTATATATCTATACAATAGAATACCACATACAAATAAAAAAGGAGAAACAATGGATACACCTTAACACAGTACAGGGCCCAGCATGATTCGTCTCAGCTTGCTTCCTCAACTCCACTTCCTGGAGTTTCGTGTTGTTTTGTTTTGTTTTACATTTCTCATATTTTAATTTATTCCTTATTTTGAGGCATTTTTAACTGTTTTCCTTAACATAAAAATGTTATTCTCAGTGTATCTATTCCTTATAGTTCATTCCTTATATACATTTTCCATACTACCAATCTGAAACAAATCTCTTTTTTATCATGCCCTTTATTATTTTTTTAGAGCACCTAAAAACAATTAGTAAATTGCACAAGGTGTTTTTCTAATTCCTGGCTATGGCCTTAGATTCTGAATTTTGTGATGGTGTCTTAACAATTGTTAAAAGAGGTCTTAAAGGATGGTGGAGGAGTAGGGGACCCTATTTCAACTGGTCCCCGGAATTGAGCTGGATACCTACCAGACCACTCTGAGCACCCACGAAACCAGCCGGAGATGTAAGAAGATCTGGATCTCTACAAACAGAATATTGCAGGCAGTTGGTCTCGAGGTAGGAAGCAGGGAGCTGTGATTCTGCAGGCAGATATTGGAGGATAAATGGCAGCGGGAGGGTGCCTGGACGTGGGGATCGAACACCGCCGGTGAGCGACGCTGGGGACTGGGCACAGACTCGCAGACCGGTATCGGTGCGGAAAAGACTTTAGGGCAGCCCCCGGGGAAGAAACCCAGAATGGTGAGGTCCCACGGGGGAACAGGGAGCGGCTGGCGATTTTAGAAGCACAAAGGGCAGAGACATGCCCTGACCTGGAGGCAGGACTGGGAACACTGCAGAGGGGCACACAACCCAGGCTGCTGCAGTTTATAGCAGCACAGACAGAAACGGAGACAGTGTGGCCTGGAGAGCTCACTGAAGAACAGACTGCGGTCTCTCTGCTCTGAGGAGGAGGGTTGGAAATGGTCTCTTCTGCTCTGACTCATGGAAGAGACACGGAAAGCCACCAGGGAAAGCCGCCAAAGCACAAAAGCCCCAAAAACTGATTCCAGCTGAGCCCATCCCCCGCCACAGGGGGACAGGGCAACTCCGCCCAAACAGGGTTCCATAATAACAGCCCAGCAGGCCCTTCTCCCAGAAGACACGCTGGGAAAACAAGAGGCCAGCAACCATAAGGTCCCAAGAAAACAGGAGCATCTTGCTTGGGTTCTGGTCAATAACTTGGACTCTACACATTTCCTCAAACACCTATCAACAGAATGACTAGGAGGAGGACCCCCAAAATAGAAAAGACTCCGAGATTATGACTTATGCTACAGATTTACAAATGGATGCAGATATAACCAAGATGTCAGAGATGGAATTCAGGCTAGCGATTGTGAAGACAATGGCTAGAATGGAGAAATCAATTAATGACAACATAGAGTATCTAAGGGCAGAAATGAAAGGCAAATTGGCAGAACTTAAAAATGCTATCAATTAGATCCAATCTAATCTAGATAATCTAACAGCTAGGGTAAGTGAGGTAAAAGAACGAATAAGCAACCTGGAAGACAATATAATAGATAAAAAGGGAAAAGAGGAGGCCAGGGAAAAACAACTCAGAATCCATGCAAATAGAATCAGAGAAATAAGTGACATCATGAAGCGTTCCAATGTCAGAATAATTGGAATCCCCGAGGGAGTGGAGAGAGAGAGAGAACTGGAAGATGTATTTGAGCAAATCATAGCTGAGAACTTCCCTAATCTGGGGAATGAAACAAACATTCGAGTCCTAGAGGCAGTGAGGACCCCTCCCAAGATCAAGGAAAAAAGGCCAACACTCTGACATGTAATACTAAAACTTGCAAAATGTAGAACCAAGGAAACCATCCTAAGGGCAGTTAGGGGGAAGAGATTCCTTATGTACAGAGGGAGGAACATCAGAATAACGTCAGACCTATCCACAGAGACCTGGCAAGCCAGAAAGGCCTAGCAAGACATACTCAGGGTACTAAATGAGAAGAACATGCAGCCAAGAATACTTTATCTGGCAAGGCTGTCATTTAGAATGGATGGAGAGATGCAGAGCTTCCACGACCAGCAGAAGTTGAAAGAATATGTGACCACTAAGCCAGCCCTGCAAGAAATATTAAGCGGGGTTCCATAAAAGGAGAAAAACCCCAAGAGTGATCTACAACAGAAATTTACAGGGACAATCTATAAAAACAACATCTTCACAGGCAATATGATGACAATTAATTCATATCTTTCAATAATCACTCTCAACATGAATGGCCTAAATGCTCCCATAAAATGGCACAGGGTTGCCGATTGTATAAAAAGACAGGACCCATCCATATGCTGTCTACAAGAGACTCATTTTGAACCTAAAGATACATCCAGACCAAAAGTGAAGGGATGGAGATCCATCTTCCATGCCAGTGGACTTCAAAAGAAAGCTGGGGTAGCAATTCTTATATCAAAAAAATTAGATTTTAAACTAAAGTCTGTAGTTAGAGAAACAGAAGGACAATATATCATTCTTAAAAGGTCTATCCAACAAGAAGATCTAACACTTGTAAATATCTATGCCCCCAACATGGGAGCAGCCATCTACATAAGCCAACTGTTAACCAAAATAAAGTCATATTGATAAGAATACGTTCATTGTAGGAGACCTCAATACTCCACTCTCAGCAATTGACAAATCATCTAAGCAGAAAATCAACAAGGAAACAAGAGCTTTGAATGATACATTGGACCAGATGGACCTCATAGATATTTACAGAACACTCTACCCTAAAACAACAGAATACTCATTCTTCTCGAGTGCACATGGAACTTTCTCCAGAATAGAACACATACTGGGTACCAAATCAAGTCTCAACCGATACCAAAAGATTGAGATCATTCCCTGCATATTCTCAGACCACAGTGCTTTATTTTATTTATTTTATTTATTTTTTTAATTCTTATGTTAATCCCCATACATTACATCATTAGTTTTAGATGAAGTGTTCCATGATTCATTGTTTGTGCATAACACCCAGTACTCGACGCAGAATGTGCCTCAATACCCACCACCAGGCTAACCCATCCTCCCACCCCCCTCCACTCTAGAACCTTTGTTTTCAGAGTCCATCATCTCTCATGGTTCGTCTACCCCTCCGATTTCCCCCGCTTCATTCTTCCCCTCCCGCTACCTTCTTCTTCTTCTTTTTTTTTTTTTAAACATATATTGCATTATTTGTTTCAGAGGTACAGATCTGTGATTCAACAGTCTTCCACAATTCACAGCACTTACCAGAGCACATACCCTCCCCAGTATCTATCACCCAGTCACCCCATCCCTCCCACCCCACACCCCACTCCAGCAACCCTTAGTTTGTTTCCTGCAATTAAGAATTCCTCATATCAGTGAGATCATATGATACATGTCTTTCTCTGTTTGACTTATTTCACTCAACATAATACCCTCCAGTTCCATCCACGTCGTTGCAAATGGCAAGATCTCATTCCTTTTGATGGCTGCATAATATTCCATTGTATATATATACAACATATTCTTTGTCCATTCATCTGTCGGTGGACATCTTGGCTCTTTCCACAGTTTGGCTATTGTGGACATTGCTGCTATAAACATCGGGGTGCACGTACCCCTTCGGATCCCTACTTTTGTATCTTTGGGGTAAATACCCAGTAGTGCAATTGCTGGATCATATGGTAGCTCTATTTTCAACTTTTTGAGGAACCTCCAAACTCTTTTCCAGAGTGGCTGCACCAGCTTGCATTCCCACCAACGGTGTAGGAGGGTTCCCCTTTCTCCACAATCCTGCCAACATCTGTCTTTCCTGACCTGTTAATTTGAGCCATTCTGACTGGTGTGAGGTGGTATCTCATTGAGGTTTGGATTTGGATTTCCCTGATGCCAAGCGATGTTGAGCACTCTTTCATGTGTCTGTTGGCCATTTGGATGTCTTCTTTGGAAAAATGTCTGTTCATGTCTTCTGCCCATTTCTTCATTGGATTCTTTGTTCTTTGGGTGTTGAGTTTGATGAGTTCTTTATAGATTTTGGATACTACCCCTTTATCTGATATGTCATTTGCAAATATCATCTCTTATTCTGTCGGTTGTCTTTTGGTTTTGTTGACTGTTTCTTTTGCAGTGCAAAAGCTTTTTATCTTGATGAAGTCCCAATAGTTCATTTTTGCCCTTGCTTCCCTTGCCTTTGGTGATGTTTCTAGGAAGAAGTTCCTTCGGCTGAGGTCGAAGAGGTTGCTGCCGGTGTTCTCCTTTAGGATTTTGATGGACTCCTGTCTCACATTGAGGTCTTTCAACCATTTGGAATCCATTTTTGTGTGTGGTGTAAGGAAATGGTCCAGTTTCATTCCTCTGCATGTGGCTATCCAATTTTCCCAACACCATTTGTTGAAGAGACTGTCTTTTTTCCATCGGACATTCTTTCCTTCTTTGTCAAAGATGAGTTGACCATAGAGTTGAGGGTCCATTTCTGGGCTCTCTATTCTGGTCCATTGATCTATGTGTCTGTTTTTGTGCCAGTACCATGCTGTCTTGATGATGACAGCTCTGTAATAGAGCTTGAATTCCGGAATTGTGATGCCGCCAGCTTTGCTTTTCTTTTTCAATATTCCTCTGGCTATGCGGGGTCTTTTCTGGTTCCATACAAATTTTAGGGTTATTTGTTCCATTTCTTTGAAAACAGTGGATGGTATTTTGATGGGGATTGCATTGAATGTGTAGATTGCTCTAGGTAGCATTGACATCTTCACAATATTTGTTCTTCCAATCCATGAGCATGGAACGTTTTTCCATTTCTTTGGAAATGATTCCTCAATTTCTTTCATGAGTATTTTATAGTTTTCTGAGTACAGATCCTTTGTCTCTTTGGTTAGATTTATTCCTAGGTATCTTATGGTTTTGGGTGCAATTGTAAATGGGATCGACTCCTTAATTTCTCTTTCTTCTGTCTTGTTGTTGGTGTATAGGAATGCCACTGACTTCTGTGCATTGATTTTATATCCTGCCACTTGACTGAATTCCTGTATGAGTTCTAGCAGTTTTGGGGTGGAGTCCTTTGGGGTTTCCACATAAAGTATCATATCATCTGCCAAGAGTGAGAGTTTGACTTCTTCTTTGCCAATTTGGATGCCTTTGATTTCTTTTTGTTGTCTGATTGCTGTGGCTAGGACTTCCAATACTATGTTGAATAGCAGTGGTGATAGTGGACATCCCTGCCGTGTTTCTGATCTTAGGGGGAAAGCTCTCAGTTTTCCCCATTGAGAATGATATTCGCTGTAGGTTTTTTATAAATGGCTTTTATGATATTGAGGTATGTACCCTCTATGCCTATACTCTGAAGAGTTTTGATCAAGAAAGGATGCTGTACTTAGTCAAAAGCTTTTTCTGCATCTATTGAGAGGATCATATGATTCTTGTTCTTTCTTTTATTAATGTATTGTATCACATTGATTGATTTGTGGATGTTGAACCAACCTTGCAGCCCAGGGATAAATCCCACTTGGTTGTGGTCAATAATCCTTTTAATGTACTGTTGGATCCTATTGGCTAGTATTTTGGTGAGAATTTTTGCATCCATGGTCATCAGGGATATTGGTCTGTAATTCTCCTTTTTGATGGGGTCTTTGTCTGGTTTTGGGATCAAGGTAATGCTGGCCTCATAAAATGAGTTTGGAAGTTTTCCTTCCATTTCCATTTTTTGGAAGAGCTTCAGAAGAATAGGTATTACTTCTTGAAATGTTTGGTAGAATTCCCCTGGGAAGCCATCTGGCCCTGGGCTTTTGTTTTTTGGGAGATTTTTGATGACTGCTTCAATTTCCTTAGTGGTTATAGGTCTGTTGAGGTTTTCTATTTCATCCTGGTTCAGTTTTGGTAGTTGATACATCTCTAGGAATGCATCCATTTCTTCCAGGTTATCTAAATTGCTGGCATAGAGTTGCTCATAATATGTTCTTAGAATTGTTTGTATTTCTTTGGTGTTGGTTGGGATCTCTCCTCTTTCATTCATGATTTTGTTGATTTGGGTCATTTCTCTTCTTTTTTTGATAAGTCTGGCCAGGGGCTTATCAATCTTGTTAATTCTTTCAAAGAACCAGCTCCTAGTTTCGTTGAGCTGTTCTACTGTTCTTTTAGTTTCTATTTCATTAATTTCTGCTCTGATCTTTATGATTTCTCTTCTCCTGCTGGGTTTAGGCTTTATTTGCTGTTCTTTCTCCAGCTCCTTTAGGTGTAGGGTTAGGTTGTGTACTTGAGACCTTTCTTGTTTCTTGAGAAAGGCTTGTATTGCTATATACTTTCCTCTCAGGACTGCCTTTGCTGCATCCCAAAGATTTTGAATAGTTGTGTTTTCATTTTCATTGGTTTCCATGTATTTTTTTAATTCTTCTTTAATTTCCTGGCTGACCCATTCATTCTTCAGTAGGATGCTCTTTAGCCTCCATGTATTTGAGTTCTTCCCGACTTTCCTCTTGTGATTGAGTTCTAGTTTCAAAGCATTGTGGTCTGAAAATGGGCAGGGAATGATCCCAATCTTTTGGTACTGGTTGAGACCTGATTTATGACCTAGGATGGGATCTATTCTGGAGAATGTTCCATGGGCACTAGAGAAGAATGCGTATTCCGTTGCTTTGGGGTGGAATGTTCTGAATATGTCTGTGAAGTCCATTTGGTCCAATGTGTCATTTAAAGTCTTTATTTCCTTGTTGATCTTTTGCTTAGATGATCTGTCCGTTTCAGTGAGGGGGGTATTAAAGTCCCCCACTATTATTGTATTGTTGTCGATGTGTTTCTTTGCTTTTATTATTAATTGCCTTATATAATTGGCTGCTCTCATGTCAGGGGCATAGATATTTACAATTGTTAGATGTTCTGTTGGATAGATCCTTTAAGTAGGATATAATGTCCTTCCTCATCTCTCATTACAGTCTTTGGTTTATAATCTAATTTGTCTGATGTAAGGATTGCCACCCCAGCTTTCTTTTGGTGTCCATTAGCATGGTAAATAGTTTTCCACCCCCTCACTTTCAATCTGGGGGTGTCTTTGGTTCTAAAATGAGTCTCTTGCAGACAGCATATCGATGGGTCTTGTTTTTTAATCCAGTCTGATAGCCTGTGTCTTTTGATTGGGGCATTTAGCCCATTTACATTCAGGGTAACTATTGAAAGATAGGGATTTAGTGTCATTGTATTGCCTGTAAGGTGACTGTTACCGTATATTGTCTGTGTTCCTTTCTGGTCTATGTTGCTTTTAGGCTCTCTCTTTGCTTAGAGGACCCCTTTCAAGATTTCCTGTAGGGCTGGTTTTGTGTTTGCAAATTCCTTTAGATTTTGTTTGTCCTGGAAGCTTTTCATCTCTCCTTCAATTTTCAATGACAGCCTAGCTGTATAGAGTATTCTTGGCTGCATATTTTTCTCATTTAGTGCTCTGAAGATATCCTGCCAGTCCTTTCTGGCCTGCCAGGTCTCTGTGGATAGGTCTGTTGCCAATCTAATGTTTCTACCCTTGTAGGTTACATATCTCTTCTCCCAAGCTGCTTTCAGGATTTTCTCTTTGTCTATGAGACTCGTAAGTTTTACTATTAGATGTCGGGGTGTTGACCTATTTTTATTGATTTTGAGAGGAATTCTCTGTGCTTCCTAGATTTTCATGCCTGTTTCCTTCCCCAAATTAGGGACGTCCTCTGCTATAATTTGCTCCATTATACCTTCTGGCCCTCTCTCTCTTTCTTCTTCTTCTGGGATCCCAATTATTCTAATGTTGTTTCATCTTATGGTATCGCTTATCTCTCGAACTCTGCCCTCGTGATCCAGTAGTTGGTTATCTCTCCTTTTCTCAGCTTCTTTATTTTCCATCATTTCATCTTCTATATTACTGATTCTCTCTTCTGCCTCATTTATTCTAGCACTTAGCGCCCCCATTTTTTATTGCACCTCATTAATAGCCTTTTTGATTTGTACTTGGTTAGATTTTAGTTCTTTTACTTCTCCAGAAAGGGTTTCTCTAATAACTTCCATATTTTTTCCAAGCCCAGCTAGTATCTTTAAAGTGATGATTCTGAACTCTAGATCTGACATCGTACTAATGTCCGTATTGAGTAGGTCCCTGGCAGTTGGTACTACCTACTACCTCTTGTTCTTTTTGTTGAGGTGATTTTTTCCGTCTTGTCATTTTGTGCAGAGGAGAATAGATTAATGAGAGAACAAAATGCTAGCAGAGTAACCACGTCCCCAGAAAATATAGTCTAAACAAATCAGAAAACACCTGAAGCAGTGGGAAAAGAAAGGGAAAGAGAGAAAAAAGAAAAAGAAAAAAAGGAAAAAGATAAAGATAAAAACAAAAACAAACAAAACAAAACAACAACAACAAAAACAGAATGTGATCAATAAGATCAGGCTGGTATATAGATCAGTGCCACACACTAGATTTGGGGTGTATTTTGGTCTTTTAGAAGAAAGTGCCTCCCAAAATTTTAAAGAAAGAAAAACTTATATATGTACAAAAATAAGAGTTAATATAATGAAGGGATGGAATATGACTGTAAAGATGGAAATTATAAAAAATTTTATAAAAGGAATTGATAAGAAGTTGTTTGAAAAAAGAAAGAAGAGGATTTAAAAAAAGAAAAAAAAAGGGAGAGGTTGTGATCAGGCAGGGGAATAAAAAACACCATATACTAGAGATTTAGAGTATATTTTAATCTGTTAGAAGAAACTATCTCAAAATTTTAAAGAGAGAACAACTTATATATATAAGCCAAAAATACGGGTAACTACTATGAAGGGATAGAATATGACACTAAAAATGAAAAATAAAAATTTTTTTTTTTTTAAAAAAAGGGATTGATAAGATGTTGGTTGAAGAAGGGAAAAAGAAAAATTCAAAAAGAAAAAAAAGAAAAAAAGACAGTTAAAAAAATTAACTTTGAAAGACTAAAGAATCATGGTAAAAAAGCCACAAATTCTATGTGCAGTATTCCCCTAGCGCTAGAGTTCTGCTCTTCTCATTGATCGGTAAACTTGGTCTTGGCTGGCTGTTCTCGCTGATCTTCTGGGGAGGGGCCTGTTGCCATGGTTTCCAAATGTCTCTGCCGGAGGCGGAATTGCCCTGCCCTTGCCCCCTCCCGGCTAAGTAATCTGCTCGCGTTTGCTCTCCGGGGCTTTTGTTCCCTGCGAGCTTTCCGTACAGCTTTGGAGGCGGAGAGTGAAAATGGCGGCCTCCCAATCTCCGCCCCAGGGGAGCCGAGAACTTGGGGCCCCGCTTCTCAGTGAGCCCCCAGAGAAAAGCCGTCAGTCACTCCCGTCTCCCTGGTCTCCAGCTGCACTCCGTGCTCACCTGGCCTGTGACCGTGCGTTTCTATATCTGGCACCCAACCCCGGGTGGAGTCTCCAAACCCAGCATATCCCTGTGGTGCACTCCCGC